>NC_056733.1:1093292959-1093660459 GCF_019279795.1 Protopterus annectens
ATTTGAAATATATGAAAGGATATTTTGATATTTGCTAATTTTGCCTATAAGGGACTGCAGATAAGATAAATTGAGATCATATTATTTATTTATACTCTGCTAATATCTCATTCATTATAACAAAGAAGGACAAAGACAGGGTAAAGTTAGCTCTATCCTCTTACTTGAATATACACATTTGTTCTATAAACTAATGTAAAGGGAAAGATGTAAGATATTGATTCATTTATTATTATTATTAGTAGCAGGAGGAGGAATAGGGGTAGGGGTAGCAGTAGTAGGAGGAGTATCAGGAGTAGGAGTAGTAGGAGTAGCAGTAGTAGGAGGAGTAGCAATAGTGGTAGTAGTTGCTGTATGTTTCCAACAACTTTCACCCACTCTTGAGGTTATGATACTGAGGTAATGGGCTCCTGAAAAGGCATTCTTTGGAGCTGTGAGAAGTTCATGGGCTATCAAAATGCATCAAAAATTATCTTCAAAAAAACATGGGGTACAAATGCAAAATTTACTGAAGAGTTAATACTTTGTAAAGTGGGGATCATAACAAATCTACCTGAATATGAAAGTGGTCAGCTACAATACTTGATGACTTTTTTGGGTAGAATTAGACAACATGACAGTGGACGTTGCTATCTCCTCCATTTGTGCAAATGCAGAGGGGCATGATTTTCAAACCATGAGGAATGTTGCTAAAGAGAAGCTTAGACTGAAGACAGAATTCTAGCTCATACTATTCTTTTAATAAAAAATAAGACAGTTTTGTAATTAGTGAAAATCAGTTCAAAAGAATTGAGAAACATGTATTATTTTTCCTCCGGGTGCACTTCACTGTTTCAAAATACTGAAATCACGAATTTCAGTATCTTGAGACTAAAATATCAAAAGACCAGTTACGCGAAAGTCCACATAACTGAATCCAGAAATGTTGAATCAGTGGTTTTGGTGGTGCGCTGTGTTAATGTCTAGCTGGAGATTCAGGCAAGTGTTTATATTTTAAGGGTTTTGGGTAGGGATTTTAGTGTATGTTCGTGTGTTGGGAAGTTGTAGGTGTAGGTTACGGTATGTAGGTAAGAGTGTGAGTGTGTAAGTGTTGAGAATGGTGGTGTTTGTACATATGTGAAGTCTGTTTGTGCGAGTGGAACGTAGAGTGTGCAGTGGTGGGTTTAGTGTCTTTGTCTTTTTAGTGTGACCTTGGGAGTTAGTATATATAAGTAACTGGGGTGTAGAGGACTGGGTAGTGCAAGGGGGCTTGCCCCCCTGCTTATATGTAGGGTAGGTCCTTGTATCTGTCTTGTTGTGTTTGTGTATGTTTTGTTTGTTGTAGTGTTGGGAGGAAGGTGCATGTGTGTTTGTGTGGTGGAGGGTGTATTTAAAAGTTGTGATTTTGAATTTCACGCTTTTGGGGTTTGGTATTTCAAATTTTCGGCGTTATATTCTCGAGATACTGAAATTCAAGATTTCAGTATTTCCAGATTATAAAGTTAATCCCTTTCCTCCATATAGGTATAACTTCAGCCTATATTGTGAATGGTCACTTGCAACATGGGGAGATGGGGTTAAAGGGTTTGGGGGATTTTTTGTATACATTTCTTTGTCATTATCATGACAGTCAATATCAATTGAAGTTTGCTTAAGGAGGACTTTTTTTTCTTTTATCTGAAAACCAGTTTACAACATGCTTACGAAATCCAAATTGGTTGTGTAAGTAACATTGTTCTTAAATGCACGTGTTCTTCTGTGATAAGTTGAATTGATATAACTAAGTATTTTTTTATGGACAAATGTAGTCCATTGTAACACATTGACTGTAAGATTGTCTTTTACTAAATGCTTCATAAAATATGGAAAAAAGAAATATTAATCATTTTGGCATGGAAGTCTTTCCAGACAGCCATTTTAGCCAGGCAGCTTGCAGGTAGTGACAGGCAGTAACAGGTAAAGCTACCATAATGTGGCACAGAAACAAAAAAATATATTTTATTTATTTAGTTATGCATGTACGTATTTGAATTTTTTATAAACTGTATGCTTACATTTAGAAATCTGAGTGACACAGTCCATTGGACCATTTTACTGCTCTGGGGTGGTGAAAGAGTGACTGCAATGCATCATTGTTTTTGAGGAGGACTGCACTTCCTGATTTGGGGGTTGTGTCCACATACTTGCATTCTCTAAATATATTACTTCTGAAGTTAGAGCAGCTAAGAGAAATGTGATATGCAGTTTTATCACTGACATTTGTGGGTGGAGACTGTGCATAGAACATTGATAAATATGCACTCTTTCATTATCGTATAGCAGTAAAATGGTCCATGGGACATGTTAAGTGGGATACTGCTTGTGGACAAACCTGCAGTAACTTCAGATAGCAAGAAACAATCCAAAGCCTGGAAACATAGGGATAGCATACACACTGATAAAGGGTTGGTCCTGAAAGCTTTGTGATTTTACATTCTATATTTTGTTGGAATAAAGTGCTTTGCTATCCCTACATTTCCAGGCTTTGGTTTGTTTCTTGCAGTTTTGGACTTTGTATCCTACCTGGTTTACCTACAAGTTGTTCTTGTGTTTTGTGTAACTTCAGATAAAACACAATGACAGAGGTATTCACTCATACCAGCTGTGTTAGCTAGTAGTATTACTTGGGGAATAATTACTTCAACTGAATACAGTGTTGCAAGCAGTTTACATTACAAGTAAGTCAGCAGAACAAAGCAGTGAGAACTTTAAACAGAAAATGACAGTCCTTCAATAGCAGGTTGTGGACAGGGCTATGTTTCTGAAAGTAATAAAAAGTGGGACTAGCCAAAAGTAGACCTGCTTATTTCACATTTGAACTATCACCAACCAGTGCTTTACTCAAGTTTGCCCCTCTCATTAACATTGGAAACAAATTACTTTTTATTTGAATAGAAGATGGGTATTTTCTAGCATTTTTCTTTATCAAAACTGATGCTAAAACAAATAAACATATCTAATTCTAATTGCTCTATTTTGCTTACAGTATTTATGGTTTATACTGCTGACATGAATGTGAGTAGCATATCCCTTAATATTACCTCTCACCAGCTATCTCCTGTCTCAACATGGAGTGAAAGGCTCCCACCTCAGCCTCTGAGCTTTCATTCTGATAGCATGGAGGTTTGCTTGTTAATTCTTAGCAGTTACTTATTCTGTCATGAATTTTTTAACAACTTTACTGAATTATCACATAAGATGTAGGCAAATATACATTTATATTAAAAACAAACTATATTAACATGTTCCCAGTTACAACCATTATACATCACATGTATTCTTTTGTATAACTATCACCAATTCAACATTACATAAATTGCTCAATTTCTGCCTTCCCTTAGACTTCACTCCTCCTCCAAAACATACATGCATGTATTTTTCTCAGTTTCCCTTTTCTATGTAATTTGCTCCAACCCTTTTCTAAAGATCCCACCTTCAGTTCTATTTATTTTTATTTATTTTATTTCACATTTGTTAACCGGGGGTGTCTGACTGAGCCAAAAAGGCCCTTTTTCAACAGACGCCCAGGGAGAAAAGCTCCACATAGAGAAATTACAGATACATTTAGATATTTAGACATGATCAGTATACACGCAAATTACAATAGACATGTTTTTACAGTGGTATGCAGCACATCAACAGTTACAGTGGAGAGAACAAATAAGAAAATATTAATTTAATTTAAAAATAAAGGTAATTAATAGATTTGTGGTGTACAGCTGAAATTTGGAACATAGGTAGAATACATATGTAGTACACAGGTAGAGTACATACATTGTACATTAGCCAGTGTTTGTGAGTAAGAGTGAAAACTATTATCAAGTACTCTAGGTTTAGTATGTGTACCTTATCTGCTTTCATTAGCCTGGGGAGCAATCATGACATTGCCAACTTTGCTTGAGATATTGCCTAATGAGGTTTTTAAAGGAGGCTTTGGGCGATGTGCTTTGTATGCTAGTGGGGAGAGATTTCCATTTTTTAGCCACTGAACTACTGTATAGTGTGTCTTCAAAGCTGTTGGTGACTTGTAGTAGTAACTCGCTTGATGATCTAAGAGGCCTTTTGGCTGAGTGATGTACTAGGTTTTTGAGGGCAGGACACTTACTGGGGAGGTAATAGATAGAATGACAGAGGCAGAGCTGATTGTAGGTTAAGAGGTTGGGCAGTTCAAGCCAGTGGAGCTGTCTCAAAGCAGTACAGTGATGAGTTCTATATGAGCAATTTGCAGCAAAGCGGGCAATTCTGTTATAGCAGGCTTCCATTTTGCTTAGTTCATTTTTGTTGAGATTAGTCAGAATGGGAGATGCATAGAGTAGGGTGGATAGAAGTTGGGAGCAAGCAATGGCTGATTTTGTGTTGTTGGTAAGAAATGGTTTGATACGGTAGAGTGATCCCAGTTTGGCATCTACTTTTTAATAGTTAAGTTGAGATGTCAAATTTTAGGTGGGAGTCTATGGTTATTCGCAATAGCTAAGCCTTTGCCACTGGAGTGATTGGAGTAGAATTTGTGGAGTAGATAGTGAATTGTTATCAGTGTTTTTATTAGAACCGGTTATAATCATAAGCTGATTTTTTTTTTTTTGGATTGAGGATAAGTTGGGCTTTGGTAAGGTAGTTTTCAATATCAGAGAATGCTAGCTGAGTTGTTTGCAGGAGGGTGGGAATGTTTTGTGCAGCAGAGATTAATGTAGTATCATCTGCATACTGAATGATAGATGCATGCTGTGTGGAGGTATGGAGATCATTTGTGAAGATTGTGAATAGTAGTGGTCCTAAGGATAGAACCCTGTGGGACTCCTATAGTTATGGGCAGCTGAGGAGAGAGAGACTTTTCCCATTTCACAACTTGGTACCTGTCAGTTAAGTAGCTTTGGAACCAGGAAAGAGTGGAATTTGATAGGTGATATTGGTTTAGTTTGTTTAGCAGGATGTGGTGCGAGACTGTGTCAAATGCTTTTGACATATCCGAAAAATGAGTTGACACCTGCAGGCCTTCATTTTTGAGATGGTTTACTGTGTCTGTGAAGCAGAGGAGGGCTGTAGTGGTACTACAGGCACATCTGAAACCATGCTGAGTAGGTGACAGGATGTTGCTGTCTAGGAGATATTTTAGCACCTGGGTATGGATGCATTTTTCTAGGATTTTGGCCACGAGGAAGAGTAAAGCAATGGGTCTGTAGTTATTAAGTTCAGTGGAGGTCCCGCCTTTATGTATGGGTGTAACATAGGATAGTTTCCAGAGTTTGGGCACATAGTTTTCAACAATTGATCTGTTTATGAGAGTGGAGATTGGGATAGCAATAGCATCTGCTAGGAGTTTCAAGAAATAGCTGGGGAGTAGGTCGGCTGCTGTTGATGATGTTTTTAGTTTGGAAAGCATGCTTTTGATTGAATTGGTGGAAACTGTTTTGAGGGTAAATCTTGTATTAGTGTTATTTGTGTTGGGGAGAAAGTGAAGTAGGAACTGTCTTGTTGATACTAAGGATAGAATTGAGTTCACAAAGTGGGAGTTGAATTGTGTTTCGATGGGAACTTTAGTGTCAGGGATGTTTGGTTTGGGGGTAGCCTTTTGGGTGGGTTTCACTAGCTGGTTTACATTTTTCCAAAATTTTTGGAGGTTGTGTTGGTATTTACTTTGTAATGTCATGTAGTAGGATTTTTTATCCAACCTAATGCATTTTTTTTGCACAGTCACGCAGTTCTTGGTATTTAGTTAGGCTTTGTGTTTCTTTGTTTTTTTGATAGTAAAGCCAGGCAGTGTCTCTGGACTTGATGATTTGTTTGGTTTCTGTACTGAGTCAGAGGTTTATAGAGGTTCTAACCTTGATTTTGCACAATGGAGTGACAGTGTCTAGGTGTTGTAGAAATGTTTTGTTGAAGTATGCTACAGCCTGGTCAAGTGGGAGGGTTTTTAGGGGGTTCCAGTCATAGTTACAGAGTAAAGTATTGAGGACCTTAGGAGATAATTTGTTTGTGTTTCTAGTGGATTTATAGTCAGTGGTTTTGCATATGCTTGTTCTACTACATATAAGGTTTATTATGTTGTGGTCACTTAAGGTGCCTGGGAGACTGCCTGTGTGGGGGTACAATGTGGGGTTGTTAGTTGGGACCCAGTCAATGATGGATTCCCTTTTAGAGTTTTATCACATCTAGTTGGAATTTGGACTAGCTGCTGGTAGCCATGGAGATTTATTAGATTACTTGGTGGTTCTGATATACAGGTGAACCGATCTAGGTTGAAATCTCCCAGAATAAGGGTTTCTTGTGAGTATGTGGAAGAATGCAGGTATAAGAAGTCTTCAAGGCTAGCAGGTGTAGTACCAGGTGGACCATAGATCACAATTGTAGTGATGACCTTTTTAAGGTGAAGTTGAAGTTGTGAGATAAGTATGTCCCAGTTATTGAGGGAGGGGTAGGAGTTTGGTAATTGACATACAGTTAAGTTGGACTTATACAGTAAGGAAGCTCCTCCCCCTTTATGAAGTGGTCTGTCTTGTCTAATGATATTGTAGCTGGTAGGAAAAACTTCTGAGTTAGCTATGTTTTTATTTAGCCAGGTTTCTGGTAAAGCAACTATGCCTGGGGAGTAGTGTACTATTGTGGCCTGGAGTTCAGGTATTTAATTTTGGTACTTCTAATATTCATATTTAGCATTAAAAGATGTTTTTTTCTGCTGTTTATTTGCCCAGGGATGGAGATAGTGGTGGTGTTATGTTCTGCCATTTGTGTTATAGCAGTTTGTGTTGGACAGGATGGATTTGGGCCTGGGTTGGGGTGGCTATCCCCACTTATGGTGAGCCTGGCGTTAAAATGGTGATACAGATGTTGGAGTTTGGTGATGAGTGTGAGAAAGTATTGTTTTTTTTTTTTTGGAGTAGGAATGAGTGCATATGTGTTTAGTTCTGAACTAGTCTGTTATGTAGTTCTTGAACAGTTGTGGGCAGATATTATTATAATGTGCAGTATCTGTATATGAGAGTGCATAATGTAGTGTTGTGCTACTAAGTTTAGGGATATTGCTAGAGTGATAACTTGTGGAGTTATAAAGAATTATGAGAAGATAGACTAGACTTAGTTGTCTGATAGTCATGGTTATAAAGTTTAGGTTGGTTCTAGGTGGAGGTCTGGATAGGAATTATAGGGTTGCACTATATGTGGATGGGTAAGTAGTGTGGGGTGATGTAAATAATGCCTAGTGGGAATGAGAGTGGTTGGGTGTATTTTGTGGTGGAGCAAGTTGGTGTGGTATAATGTGATCTGACTTGAGGAGCTGTGATCGGTGGCGGTGATGTGAGGTTGAGCTGTGGGTGTGGCTGTGATTACTATAAATGTAGAGGTAGCGGGGCGGGAGGTAATTGGGGGCAGGGCAGGAGAGTGGAGAGAGTCTGAGTGTTAGTGAGGGTGAACGGAGCAGGGCAGAACCCACCAAAACAAGAGTTATGGGCAGCAAAAGGTAAGTGTTACTTTATAAATCTGAACACTTTAAACAAATTCCTGAGGTCTAATGGCTTACCAGCAAGCAGAATTAAATTGCTGAAGAGCACTTGTGTCCTGGTGGGAGACTAGTAATTTAAAGATGGCTCCATGCTCAGCAGGATTCTAATATACACATAGTATTGGGGGAGGGGTAGAGCACAAGGGGTGTAAACCATGTGGAATGCAAAGAAACCAGAGAGGCAATCAGTGGAAATCTATCATTGAAGGCCACAGAGGGGGTAAGTAATAATTCAAACTCTACCTGTAAATATTCAGTACTTCAAATAGAGTTGGTTTAGACTTTGATGTCCATTTTCTAGTAATTGCTTTTTTGGCAATCACCATAATTAAACTTAACAAAGCCTTACTATGTCTAGGCAATTTAGATCCTGTATCCCAGCTCAAAAATTATTCCCTTAGTTACACACATTTGCTCACAGAATATTTCTGATAGATTAGTCTGTAGAGAATGTTTAAAGTCTACCAACTCATTACACTCCCAAAACATATGTTCCCAGTTTCCTCTTTCTTCCCCATCACATCACCAACATTTGGCAATAAAATCAAATATTTTCAAAATTCTTTTGATTGGTTCCTATAGTTATCATGCAATGTTTTATATAACCTATTCATTATCCTTTTTTAACAGCAGCTTCTGCTGTAGATTCATCTAAAAACTCTACTGGCACAGAACTTTCATTTAGCATTCCCGTATCACTTTCTCTTTGCCTGTAATCTGATATCAGTCCCTGATAGGGAATATAGTCTCTAGCCTGCAGTCCAAATGTCTTCTTAGCTTCCTCCCATTCTACTACCTGTTCACCTCTAGTTATTTGCTCCCAGTACCTTGGATTCTTTGCCAGATTTTTCCACTAAATTCCTCATCATCTTTCCTATTATCTATACCCTTAATTGGAGTCATTCCTGTTATTAAAATGTAATTTTTCCTTTCTCATGTTGACTTAGTTATTGGAGTATTTTTTGCTACTTTATGAATACAATAGTCTGTATGGCTCTTGTTGTTTTCCTTAAGGATCAGCATCCAAAATCCCACTCTTTCCTTATTTCTTGAATTTCCCCTGCTTTAGCATCATCCCTTTCCACTTTGAATTATTGATTTCTGCTTGTGTTATGTACATAAGCCTTAATGGCATAGCTCTAAAATGTCCCTTCAAATCAGGTAGCCCTAAACCATATTGTTATATTGGAAGAATCAAGTTATCCCAATTGACACTTGCCCCACCCACCTCAGATAAATTTCTTCAATTCTATTAATTATCATCCACAACTTCAACTCTGGTTGATAAAAATATGCCTGATCTGTATATAAAGCAATAGGTACTAAAACATTTTCACTGTATCTTGATATACATAGCCATAATCAAGAGCATCCAGTTTATCAGTGTTTGTATTATCTTTTTAGTCTCTTCCCACAAATCCATAGCTGCCATAACAGAATCCTTTTTAATCCATGCTCCTAAATACTTAATTTTATTGTGGCCCCATTAATATGGGTATTGCTGAACCAATTGTGGTTACATAGTTTGCAGCTGTAGCCTTTGCTTTATCTTCATTAATTTTATATCCTGAAAAGACTTGAAGCTGTCTCAAAATGTTCCACAACAATAAGTTGTCCTTTTCTAGTTTTATGAGGTCACCTACAAAATAATATTGTGTGCAAATAAAGCCAAATTTTCTTGCTTACCATACCAATTATAACCTTGAATTACCGAGTCCTTTATGTTCTTTGCCAGTGGCTCTAAATTTTATTCTCTCATGAGGTTTTGTCTGTTCTGAATAAAGAAACTAAGAAACTTAACACTAGAAAATCCTAGATTTCCAAGTAGACTAGATATTCCATATGAAGTAGCAATATGTCTATAAAGGCAGACAGTATCTATGTTCTTTATGTATTACAGTATCTGGTATCATTGTTCTAAATTGTTCTGGCTTCTTCTTTGATTAAGGTATGTATTTCAACCATGTTAACCTGCTTAAATGTGGAGCAGCTTTTAGCTACAAATGCAGTTAAGAAAATTGTAAATGGTCGTTTTATGTAGAGAGTTTGTCACCTAGTGGCTCCAGACTGGAAGTAAATTTTGTTTCAATGAAGGTGACCTTACCTCTGATTGAATATGTGGATCCAACTGATATGAAATTTCTGACTTGGAAGATTTATTTTCCTTTCTAGTGGCTGCTACCTCGGCTAGAATGATTTAGGGGTTTTAGGCCTTACAGCATAAGCATTCTTATGTATTTTTCCATGAATAAAATGTGTCTTTAAGAACAAATCCTTCTTTTATGCCTAAAGGAGCCTCTTATTTTTCACTGAATTAACCTAGTCAACTTCCAGTTTCTATCAGTTCCACAAATATTAAAGGGAAGTAAAGTCTTACTACATGGATGCCTGCAGTGCTCTGAGTCATTATACTCAAATGACAAAACCCAGACTGGTCACTTGTTTGTTTCCTTTATAAAGAGATCAGCAAATTATTTGGTGATCACACCTACAGAACAGTTGAGAAATTAGGGTTCACTCTACCACATCAAAAGCTACTACTGCAGCTCTTGCTACTCAAAGTATATGAAGATGCCTCAGGATGATCCATTTGTTATGGCTAGAGAGCAAACTTTGTTAACTGCGATTATGCATGGAACACTACAAATCATCCAGTGAACTGCTTTGTAATATCCCAGACATGTAGTAAATCTTGGAGTAGTAATCCTAATTTATGACAAACCATGACAGTAGATATATGAATAATAAACATGTTTACTGTTGTAAGGATTCCTCCGGCACTGTATACATACTGGATCTATTTAACCAGTATGTAAATTACTGATTTTTTCATAATCTCTACCTTTCCTATTGGATTATTAGAGGAAGTTCTCACATTTATACTATATATGTAGTTGGAGTTTTATACTGGAAGCATTTGTATTTGTTTATGTGCTGACTGTTTAGTCTGTTACAAGGGCAATTGCAGATTCAATCTTCTTGCTTTCTTCTTTGGTCAAGAGCTAAATTTATTTATCTAGGAAGTTAACTGAGTAATTTGATTTATAGTACAATGCATATTCTGAAAAATAAGAAATTTGTGACTGTAATTTTTGTCCATATCTTCTGACTGCAATCATCTCTGATTTACCATGCTAGAATTTTTAGTTATATTTACAGGTGGCCGAGGTGCAATTCCCCAAGCAACATTTTCCAGAAAAAAGAAGTTATGTACTTATAACATTCCATCTGGGTTGTCCATTTCATTCTTCCTTAACTAATCCTCTGATCCGACTTGGCCGTTTTACTAGCTCGTGGTTACCAACAAACTCTCGTGCTCCTTCCCTACCCATAATGTACCACCCCTAATATCCCTTAGATCTTGTTTGCAGCTTGACAGGAAGCCTATAAAAGAAGCACCATCACTGGAGTTCAATACAAAGGACATAGTTGTCCTGAAGTACCTCATTCCTCCAGAAGTCAGTTATGAAATATTGAGGAGATGGGTGGGGAGTTGAGGAAGAATGAAAATGGACAACACAGTTGGAACATTATGGTAAGTACATAACTTTCTTTATCTGATGTTGTCAATTTTCATTCATTCCTCTACTAATGGGACAGAGTCCCTAGCTACCTAAATTCCTGGGTGGATATTCCTAAGTACAATTGAGCCAAAGGCTGCTCTTCCTCTGAAGACCAAATCTAGTTTGTAATGAGTTATAAAGGTGTGAGGATTTGACCAGGTTGCAGCTGCACATATATCATCCATAGAGGCTCTAGACTGGAATATGGTAGAGGTTGCCATAGATCTGGTTGAATGAGCTTTTAATGGTTTTGATAAGGGAATATTCAACTTGCTATAGATAAAAAAGATGTAATTTGTCAGCCATCTAGCTAGATTCACCCAATTTATTATGAGCAAAGGAAACAAACACTGATCCATCTTACTAAACTCTTTCCTTCTGACTAGGGAAAAACATAATTGTCTATGAACATCCAGTAAGTGCAGAATATATTCCCCTTTATTTGTATATTGTGGGAAGAATACTGGCAGGTAATGTTGGATTCTGACATCACCTTAGCAAAAAAGGAAGCATTAGTATGTAACGTGACACTATCTTTATGAAAAATCAAACATGGGGGCTTAGAAGATAATGCTTGAAGTTCTGAAATTCTTCAAGCAGATGCAATTGCTGCTAAAAAGACACTTTTCCAGATCAAAAAATTAAGATCATGTTTATCTGCAGGTTCAAAGAGAGAGTTTATTAAGGCTTGCAGTACCAAATTTAAGTTGCATGGTGGTATAGGGGTCTTTAAATAGGGGCCTTAGCAGAAGACTACATTTCAGAAATGCTTTGCATAGGTTAGAGGAAGCCAGGGAAGAATTTTGAAATCCAACATGAAAGTTAGAGATTGCTGTGAGATAAACTTTAATAGTTGATGAACTAGCGCCCTCATTAAATTAAATAAACTCACTAAAAATTATACAACAGAATGAATTGGAGCTGAGAAGGGCTCTGTCTAATTCTGTTCTGCCCAGTAAATTAACCTTCTCCATTTACTCCTGTAGAATTTCCTAGTAGAAGGTTTATGGGAATAATAAAGTATGGACCAAATGGGGAAGAAAACGTTGGTTGCCTGGCTATTAAAGGAATAGGAGAAACCACACTGTTAGCTTGAGATTTAAGATATCCATGTGAACCATACCTATCGGGTCAGACTGAATCTCTGGAATTGGAACCAGAATCCAAGGTGGGTATATTTGATGAGACCAAAGGAAGGGAGACCAAATCTACCAAGGTCAGTAAGCTGCAATGAGGATGAATTTGCTCTTCAACTGGGATACATTCTGAAGGAATTTGAGAATTAGGAGAGCTGGAGGATAAGCATACAGAATACTGGGGTGGGGGGGCAGTCATGGAGCAAAGCATCCTTTGGTGATTCCCTGGTGGGAGGAACAGAGCAAAGAAGCTGCTACATTTGTTGTTTAGGGGAGATGCAAAAAGATCTCAACAAGGCTGGCCTCACTGACTGAAAATAGTTTCTGTCACTTTGTTGTTGAGAGACCAATAGTGAGGTAGTAAAATTGACCTAATCAGTTTGTCTGGTATCACTTTGGACTTCTCCGGAATATGTATAGGTATTAGAAAGCAGTTGGAAGATACCAACCATTTGCCACACACTGTGGGCTTCTTGACACAGGAGATAAGATCTGGTTCCCCTTGGTTGTTAATGTACCATACTACTGACATGTCTGTTGTCTGAATTGTAATTGTCTCAAGAGGAAGAGAGTCCTGGAATCCCTGCAATACTAAGAGCTCTCATCTCCAGAACATTGATATGCAAGTCGGCCTCTACAGGGGACCAAGTGCCTTCGACTGTTTTTCACAGGAAGTGACCCCCACCAAATCTGGGAAACATCAGTGGTCATTATGGCCTTGGGCTGAGGGAGGATGAAAGGACAAGCTTGTAACAGCTGATTTGACTGCATTCACCAGGAAAGGTATTGTATGCACACCTGGGTTGTTCTTATGTTCACAGACATTGGCTGAGAAAACATTGACCATTGTGTTGCTAGCATCCATTGATGAATTCTCATGTGGAATATTGCTAAAGGGACTAAAACTATTGCCACTGACATTGATCCCAAGGCTTGTAGAAACAATGTGGCAGAAATGATGGTACTGCAAATTATTTTTCTGACCTGCTTCCTTATTGTTTGCAATCTCACTATAGGAAGAGAAGCTACCATAGATACTGTGTTGAACACTGCTCCTTTGAATTCTAATGTCTGGGTTGGTTGCGGATGAGACTTGTAATTTGTGGTTATTCCAAGATGCAAACAGGTCTGTAGCACCTGATCCTGAGCTTCTGTCAGCCAGTGCCTGGTTGGGGTGGTAATGATCCAGTCATTATATATGGAAACAACCACAATCCTCACAGTCTTAAATGATCTGCAACCATTGCCATGCAATTGGTAAACACTCTGGGGACTGTGGTGAGGCCAAAGGGCAGTGCTCTGAACTGGTAATGACTGGCTCCCAGGTGGAAGCATAAGTACCTTCTGTATCATCTGTTCATCTTTATGTGATAGTATGCATCCTGAAGATCTATTGAGCACATTCAGTCATCATTGCCCAGAAAGTGCAGAATGGACTGAACCATGACCATCTGGAACTTTGTGTGTTGAACCGACTTGATCAAAACACTGAGATCAAAAATTGCTCTCCACCCCATTTTCTTTGGCACTAAAATGAATCTTGAATAAGTTCCAAATTCTATCTCATCTGGTGTAACTTCTTGGATAACTCTTTTTTTCTAGCAGCTTTTGGATTTCTAGTGCTGTTGCTCTCCTCTGATTGGGTGGAACATCAGGAATTCTCCTGGATATCAGAGAAGGTAGGGAAAAGACAATTTTATAACCTCTGGAAATAATTTTCTGCATCCAGCTGTCTGTTATAATTAACCAGGCTTTCTGGTACAGAGATAAGTGACCTCCAACTGCCTCCAGAGGTAGGTAATCTGGCCTCCATTCAGAAGCGCTGAAAGGGTCTGTCTGAAAAAGAGTGTCTAGACCCCCCGTTTTGCAGGCCTCCTCTGCCAAGGGGGTGTTGTCTTCTATTATTGCTCCCCACTCTGCCTCTGGGGGAACTAACTTCATGTGTGTCCTGGAAAGGACCCTGAGATTTTCTGAACATTTTTCAACCTCCCCTTTGATTCCTCGAAAAGGTCCTTTGAGGGGTTGAAAAATGCATGCCCACTGCAGAGAGGATTTTTCCATCTTTCTCTCACATGCAGAGTGTGTCCTTTACTTTAAGGCCAAATAAGAAAGTGCTGTCAAAGGGAGTATTGATGAACAATGACTTGAAGGACTCCACAAAATCACATAGGCACATCCAGACATGCCTCCTGATGGAAATGTCTGAACCCACAGCCCTTGAGGCACTTTCTGCAGTGTGTAAGATAAGCCTCATGGATGAATTGGATATAGCCAACTGAGAGACTACTAAAGATTAATCCTCAGCAGTTCTGGTTCCAGAAATAGAGCTGGATAACTCTTTAATCAAATTTCTTTGTAGCCTAATAAAATGTGCTAAATAGTTCAGCAATCTAAATGCAAAAGTTGATGAAGCATAAACACGCTTCCCAAATTTGTCTATTGCCCTTGACTCTCTATTAGCAGGATGGACAGTGGAACTCTGTTCATCGAGTTCCTTTTTTTGTAGCTGCCACAACCATGGCATCTACTGGAGCCCTTTACTCCAATATTCCCAGCCTACTGATGGAGCCAGAATCCAGTCTGGTCTGTTTGGGATTGGCTCAGTTGTATCCGGTTTCTTCCATGCCTACTTGATTAAATCAATAAGTTCATGGGCTGGTGGAGTAACCCAGGAGGTAAATGGACTAGTACCAAATGCTTCTAGAAATTCTGATTCCTCAGGAGAAGAGTCTTGGAAAGACCAGCCATCCCTTTGCTTTAGGATTTCAAGTCTGTCTCCAAATGAGATATCATCAGATGGGGATTCTGTTGTCCCCTCCCCTTTGTCAAAATCAGTATCATCAGTGACTGCCTCGTGAGGAGAGTCCAAGTACTGCTTTTGCACTTTCTCTTCCTAGAGCCTTCCTCAGTGAGGTCATCTGGAGAAGTATCAGAAGAGATCAAAATACCCTGCTGGATAGACTGGAAGCTTTGGGTTGGCTATTTCTGTGGGGTAGAATGTTGACGAGCATGGTGCAAAGGTCATCTGAGAAGTATATGGTAGATACAAGGAAGAATCCATCTGACCTGCTGGAGCAGAGAACACTGTCTTCATTACCTCAAAAACAAATGTCCCTGGGAGAAAGAAGCCAACGGAGGCGAGATAGCAAATTTCTGGCTCATTACCTCCCTCCACCCCAACAGCAATCCACCTGTGTTGGAAGTCAGAGCCGAGCTGTCCAGTGCCAAAACTCCTAGAAGAACAGGTGGCTCCAAAACCCTCAAAGTTGGTCCCATCCTGTCAAATCTGACAGAGAAGCTTTGGCCCTGAGAGTCATCTGGTTCTAAGGTTATCAGAGCCAGTGCACTCACAGCAATAGTCAGATCCAAAGATGATGTTCTGTTCAAGTCTGAACCAGATGGACCCAGATGGCTTGGATCCGAAGGCTTTAAAAGCACAGATTGAATTAGAGAAGGAGCTGTTCTTAGTGGAGTGGTAGTAGGATGGACTTTGTGACCCAAAGGGGTAGGAGCCATGAGAACTCCCTTCTGAATTTTCTCTGTGAAAAATTTCCCCATGTTACTCTTTACATCTGCTTCTGTGAGACTCCTGGAGGAATGAGAGGATGCCAGGGACTGTGATTTTGAGTCCCTCTCCATAAAGGAAGAGGGCACCCTGGAAGGAACTGGATCCAGACTTGGTGAATAGGTCATGCTTGGTAAGGGCTTTGGATCCAAAGATGTAGGAACTGAAATATGTTTGGTCATATCTGAGGATGTAGGATCTGAAATATAAATTGTCAGATTCAGTGATGGTCAGATTGGACATAGCTTTGGATCCAGTTTTTCTTTCTTTCTTCTTCATTCAGAAAATGTAGAGGCTGGAGAATCTGAGTATCTAGACCTTTTTGATGGGTCTTTAGATTTATGTTTGGGGATTGAACCCCAGCAATGGCTTCAAAAAAAGAAGGTGGTAGTAATCCCTTTAAAATCAGCTTATTTTTTCCTGTCTGCTAAAGCACAGGGGTTGAACCCATAATAATACTGCAGTCCTGTTGTCAGTGTTCTGGACCTAAACAATATGCACAAAAATTGTGAGCATCAGACAAAGGCAACCTGTGCCGACACTTGTCACATTTTTTTAAATTTGTTGGACCTTTCTTAGACATTCTTCTAAGTGAAGAGAGAGAAGAAATAAAGTAAACTCTTTTTTTTTAATTGGCAGAAATGAAAATGACTTGCTGGAGGGACAGGTTCATAACCCAGAGGCTCTCACTCACTATATAATTCCAGTTCATGTGAGGCAAGCAGCTCACTGGAATCCTTCAAGAAGAATCTCTAGGTGGATGGGGGGGATGGGGTTTGTCCTAGGATTACCATTATTACTCAGATTCACTATTAGACAGTGGCACAGTAAAAAAAAAAGGGCACAGCATATACAAAGGGTGGCGTGAAGCCATACAGGCAATCAGACTAGGCTTATATAAGCCTTGCAGGCAGATAGCCTATGAACCTATGAAAGGGAAAGGGAAAAATAATAGCAATAGTATTTAAGGACTACAAGAAAAACTTGCATAAAAAAGAAAATACCAGCAATGGTAATTATAGAGATTAAACTACCTGTGAAAAAGGGTAAAGGGAAGGAAATAGGCCTACCACCAGGGTTGAAAGGTTTTACACTCAAAGAGAATGGAAGAAATGACTTAAAATGACAAAGCAAAGATTAAATTTTAAAGAAACTTTTAGCAAGGAAATAGAATAATTGAATTATCACTCACAGAAGACTCTGAGAGCTTAAGGTGTCCAGTCTAAAGGCTAAAGGGCAAATGAGATATGAGGGATGTTAGGGGTGGTGCGTTATCGGTAGGGAAGGTGCTCCAGAGTTTGTTGGTGGCCAGGAGCTAGTAAAACAGCTGCAGATCTATCCTGTCAGTTGAGGAATGAATGAAAAGTGCCAATATCAGATCAAAAGATTCAGGGGAGAGAAGCTTGCCTTGGTTTTTCATAGGAAACCACACCTTGCAGTGATTTTATTTGAGTTGGTGTCACTGTGGAATTGATACACAAATTCAGGGCTTGTGAAGGGCATATCTTTCAACTCTCCCAGATTTTCAGGAAAAGCTGTGCCTTTGACTCATATTTTTGCTCTGTCTCTATTAATCCTTCCAAAAACTGATACCTTTTGGAGAAAAGGAGGCAAATTACACTTAATAAATAACGATAATGATTAGAGTTTTAGACATGTTTTGTGTCAGAAAATGTAAATTAATTTGCATTCTCTTATTTTGTCAATGCATCATGTTAATAATTCTAATATTTAAAAAATGTTCCTGACTATCCCTGATTATTTTTGGATTTGTTTCTGATTCTGTTCAGATTTGTCTCTGAAACCTTGAGAACTATGTTGTAGGGTACCACACACTGGTGGTGCAGAAGGCTCCCCTGCAAACAAATAAATATACTTGTGGTTCAGTTTTTGGCATTTTGAGTTTCAAGTAAGATATTGTTTTTTTGGTGTTGATGTTCAGGGCATCCTCAGATTTTACAACATAAATATTGATAACCTTTCAGTCATTGTATGATACTCCTTCATCCTTTTCAGAGGAGAGATTTGGACTACTGCATTATCTGAGGTAAAACCAGTAGAGTCCCCACCATAGCTCTCAAACAGTCATGGACAGGTCAACAGAATCAGTGACAAAGGCAGAAATAATCAGGGACAATTTTAAAATAGTAGCACTATTAGCTTTAGACATTGACAGAATAAGAGAATGAGAATTAATATACATTCTCTGAACTAAAACAAAAGTCTAATTGTTATCATTATTTATTAAGTTAACTTCACCACCAACTTTTCTCTAACAGTCACCAGTTTTAAAAGGGATAGAACCAAAATCTGAGTCAAAATCCGTGACATTTGAGAGGTATGGTCCCTACATCAGTGACTTTTTGGTTTGGAGGTAGGATTATAGTAACTTAAGAATTAGTTTTAAAATGGTGATTTCCTCTGAGTTGTAGATTCACTCAGTATCTTTCCTGCTTAAAGTTTCAGAAAGAAAGAAAAACAGTTTGATGGAAAGCTGCAAGCAAGTAATTGTCTAATGTTTATTTATTTTTTATTTTATTTATTTAACATTTGTTGACCGGGAATGTCCGATTAGGTTCCACAGAGCCTGTTTTCAGTGGAGGCCCAGGGAGAAATGCTCCAGATACATGTCTTTGGAATGTGAACCAGAGAACCTCTTGCTACTGCACCACTGTGCCGCCCTAATGTTGTCAATCTTCACTTAATCCTTGACTGTGGACTTGGTTCTGAGCCTTCCAATTTTCGTGCTAGGCTCTACCCATAATGCTCCTCTCTAAATTACCTCAGATCTTGTTTGCCATGTGTCAGACACATACGACCTCTCTCTCGAGCCTTGGCAGTTTTTCAGTAAGTTTACTCTAAATATTTTCTCAAATCTCTATTAGTTTCAGTACATTTGTCTTCTAAAGCCCTTTATGTTGCTACCTGCTCTTCTCTTTCTCTTTTCACGAGTGTGTGATTTTTTTATTCTTCTACCATTAGGTAGACCTTCTTCACATACCATTGCTGGTATCCTTCCTATTACCTATTTAAAGGTATTTTATTGGTTACTATTGTTGGTACCCCTGCCTATCTCTCTTTTTCCTAAAAAAATAAAATCCTTACTATTCCTTTATTGTGTGTGTGTGTGTGTGTGTGTGTGTGTGTGTGTGTGTGTGTGTGGATCATGGCTGTCAAGGATGACTCTCCGGTCAAACATTCCAAGGGCACTTCTGGTTTTAAAATGTGCTAATTCAGGTAGGCATGTAAACTGCTTATACTGTGTAGGTGTAGTCCATCTACAAGAAAATTGCTCTATCTGCCAAGCTTTCTCAACCAGAGCTCTTATTGAGTGGAGAAACAAAATGATTTTGAAAGGCTTATTGAAAGGGGATTTTAAAGAGGCCATCTCTGGGTCCAGGACCGAAGCCAGTTCATCTTCCACTTCTTCCTCTTCCTCCAAACATACGATACAATCCCACTTGGCTCCATGTGCTTCCTCGGAACCACCTAAGAAGGTTTCGAAGCAGCCTTTGGTGGCAACAGTTCTCTTGGCACTGAACAGCAAGAAAGACTCAGACCTACTATACCCAAGGACACTAGGGTTCCTATTAGCTTGTAGAACACTCAAAAGAGTGAACGCTCTTTTGACAGCTAATAAACAAAACTACAAAAAGTCGAATGGCTGAAACAACAATTTTTTTTTCCTAGGGAAAAAATCGCTGGGCCATTGTTGGGACTTTGCAGTTTCCTCCACTGTGGTGTGATCTCAGAGTTGGTATATTTAAGTAGGGGGGTATTATTTTGTTTGTGGATTTTTTTTTTTTTTTGGGAACAGCGATCCGGCCGTTTGAGTTTTTGTGGTTTCGTCTATTAGCTGTTGATCAAACAGCGTTCACTCTTTTGAGTGTTTGACAAGCTAATATGAACCTGGACACTACAACTGCTGCCTAAGCACTGGAATTTTTATCAGTACCAGAGGAGACAATTTTGATTACGAGATCTAGATACTCACCCTTGGATCCATTTAAGGACCGACCACCAAGTCCTTAAGTTGAACCGAGACCACCAAGCTCTCCTTCAGCATCGTCTGTTCAATCCACTAAGAGCTTCTTGGAATTAGACATCATGAGGTTTGTGGATAAGCTCTTGATGGAGAGGGGAATACCTTCTTCTTAGGTTCAGAGCCAAGTCAGCACAGGGACTGTTTCAATCATGATACAGTCGTGAATTCCTCTTTCAACTCCAAGTGAGTCATTGGGGGCCCCTGGCACTGACCTGCTTGGCTCCGACTGTCTTTTCTGGAACTGAGAATTACCTTGAGTTCCTCCAAGCTTTTGGAACCTGGGTCTCCCATGGAAACTTTGTGGCTGGTTCTGAGGAGATGGGATCGACTTCTTTAGTTTTGGAGCCTTCCATGCTCCTTGGTGCTTTGGCTTTAATTGGATCAATCCAGGCTTTGTTTTTTTGGTTTTGGGGGTTACCTCTTTGGTGTGGGATGAGACCATAGTTCCGAAGGAGTCTATTTCAGTTCTAGGCTACCATCCCTCTACGGGGAGCCGGCCTTCCAAATCATGCAGAAAGCTTTGTCCATAGTGGACTCCCAGTCCTTGCCAGCCCTGTTGGGCCAGATTTCTACTTTCCCTAAGTCAGAGCTACCATCAGTTTCATCCCTGGGAAAGAGGGCACAACAGCTCCACTAAAGATGCACCTTGGTGGTTTCCTCTTCGGATACTTCCCCAGAACATCCCCCAGAGGAAGTGCCTGAGAAGAAAAAGTGCAAGAGGAAGCACTTAGACTCCTCAGAGGACTTTGTCATAGAGGATACTGATTTTGATGAGGATAAAGGTTCCCCCCCAGCCACCCCTTGCTGATGTTTCCTTCGGGGACATCCTGCAAATCCTTAACAGAGGGGTGGCTGGACTTCCCTCCAGCCTTTCTTGGAGGAGTCAGTATACCTGAGGACTTTTCATGCCCAACTCTCTACCTCTTGGATCTCTCCACCCACTGATGACCTCATTAATTGATTGCTCAGAGGGCATGGAAAATCCCTAACTCCATCGACCTGATCCCCAGGAGACCTGACCAGAGCCTTTTTGCTCCCAAAAAACAACAGCATTGAGCTAAAAGTATTCCTGTAGATGCCATGGTGATAGTGGAACCCATGAAAAAGGAACTTGCTGAGCAAAGTCCTACTATCCATCCTCCTAACAATGAATCTAGGCCTATGCATAGATTTGGGAAGCACATTTATGCTTCATCAACCTTTGCTGTCAGGTCCTTGAACAACACAATACACTTTACCAGATTTCAGAGAGATCTAATCAAGGAGCTATCAGATACTCTGTCAGCAGCATTAGCTGAAGAGGGACGAGACAAAGTTGCTTCTCAGCTCACTACCCTCTAAGCAATTTCCAACTCGTCCATGAGACTGATTGCCCAAGCAGTTGAAGAGATGACTAGAGCAGTGGGTTCAGACATAGCCCTTAGGAGACACACCTGGATGCACTTGTGTGAGTTTGTGGAGCCATTTAAATCTTCATTCATCAATGCTCCATTTGACAGATCATCCCTATTTGGTCCAAAAGTAAACGATACACTGGAACCATAGAAGTGGGAAACTATGGTTCAAAAAATCCCAAGGGCCTTTTCAAGAATCGTGCAGCAAAAACTTTCCCCAGGGCAGAGGGGGAAGTACAAATGGAATACGCCATCCTAGAGGCAGAGGTGGCCCACAAAACCAGGGGTCCAGAGATACATTCTCTGGTAACACCTACCAGCACTCCTGAACGGAGGCCCAATTGTCTTCCTCTGGAGGCATTCGGTGGACGATTATCCCTGCATCAATCTGCCTAGCTACAGATAACATCTGACAAATGGGCGCAGGGAATAATTTCCAGATGTTACATTATTCCCCTCTCAAGTCTAAAAGCACAAAAAAAGACTCACAGATGTTCCACTCAGTCACAGGGAAGCAGCAGTAGTAGAAATTCAAAAACTGCTTGGAAAAAAAGAATCATCCAAGAAGTCTCATCAGACCAAACAGGATCTGGATTTTACTCAAGATTCTTTTTAGTGCCCCAAAAAAGGGGACTGGAGACCCATTTAAGATCCAGCCAATTCAACAAGGCAGTTCTGCAAACCAAATTCTGGATGGTCCCGCTACATTCAATACTTCCATTCTTAGAAAAAGATGATTGTATGTGCTGTATAGAGCTTCAGGATGTGCATTACCACATAAAGATGGACAAGTGCTCCAGGAGATTCCTGCGCTTCCAGCTGGCAACCATAATTTCCAATTCAGAGCACCACCCTTTGGCCTCACCACAACCCCCAGGGTGTTCACCAAATGCATGACAGTTGTAGCAGCTCATCTCAGTCTGCAGGAATTTAGAGTCTTTCCAGACCTTGATGACTGGCTCCTTACCACTACCACCAGGTGTCAACTAAAATGGGCAAGGAACTACACTCTGCATCTTTGCACTTCTCTTGTCATTTCAATAAATTACTAAAAGTCAATTCTACAACCATCATAAAAGCTAGAATTCATTGGAACTCTGTTAGACACAGTTTCAGGTCTAGCTTCACTCCTAACAGAAATACTCCAAAAAATCAGATCACAAGTCAACCAGATTATCCAGACCAGAAAGGTCCCAGCCAGATTAGTCCTACAAGCACTAGGCTCAATGGCAGCCTCAATCATTCTAGTTCCTTTAGCCTGATATCACATGTGAATCCTCCAATGGCTTCTGGCCTCTCAATGGTCTCTGATAAATCAGCTGCTATCACACAACATTTTGATCGCTAATCGCTGCAAGCAAGAACTGTCATGGTGGCACCTCTCCAGTGACATTCTGTCGGACTGTCCTTTTTTCAATCCAAAGCCTCAAGCCATAGTGACCACAGATGCTTCCCAGATAGTTTGGGGAACATTATCTGGGAAGGACTGTCCGTGGCACTTGGTCCCCTCTAGAGGCCAATTTGCACATCACTGTTCTAGAGATGAGGGTGGTGCTTTTAGTGTTGCAAGCATTCCAAGATGCCCTTCACCAATGAATAATAGCAATCCAAACAGACAGCATGTCAGTGGTCTGGTACATCAACAAACAAGAAGGAACCAAATCTTAAAACCAGTAAAAAAATGTAGAAATTAACCAGACTTCAATGTGAATAAAATACTATTATTTTTATTGGTTAAAACACATCACATAAGCACTTTCATCTCTCATGGAGACTTCTTCAGATAAAATACACTCACATTCATTATCCTATTTATAAACTAGCTGAAGTTCATCAACCAATCATGAAATGCTAATAATTTAAAAAAAAAAAATCCCCTGTGTTAAAGGTGTGCAAAGCACCTATTCCAACCACAAGTACTTGCAAAAACATTTTTCAAAATAGAATAAGCTATGAAACATGAATAAAAATACATAAAAATGATGTTAAATTCCTTTAAAAGTTATGTTAACAAATCCTCTTTTTCACTCAGTATGGGTTTGAGAGATATTTGGTCATTCAGACCTGGGGTGATGATGCATCTAGTTGCAACTGCCAGACAAGTTCTCTTTTTAACAAATGTCTTTGCCAATCACCACCCCTAGAATGAATCTGCACATTTTCCAGTATACCTGTGAACATTGGGTGAAGATAGATGAAGGCTGCCAGCCCAGCCAGATAAAATTTTGGAGATAATTCTGTCATCTGTAAATACCAATGTAAACCACAGGCTTCTTGTCTTAAATGGTAAAAATAGTGTTACATGTGGAACTGGAAAAAATGTAACAACTCTAATCCAAGTAAAGCATGTTGTGATCCTTTGATGTAAACACGGCTCTGGCCAGTCTAGATGAAGGAATTCTTGCTACTGTTTTAAGGCCAGAGTTAAATTAGACTGTTTTTCTGTGATATCAGAACTGTACTACTGAATTTATTTTAGCATTTCTCTGTGATTTGGGCACTCTTTTAAGGGCCTTTGAGTAGCTGATAAATATTAGTGGGTGGTGGCAGCTGGTACTACCATATAGTCTGGGAAAAGGGGCACAGCTGGAGAACATGTGCCAGCCTTCCCCATGAGTGTCTGTGTGGTTGTATAAACTCTTCTCAAAGTGTGTGTGTGTGTGTGTGTGTCAGCTACTTGGGCAGGGACATGAAGCACTGGTTGGACAGAGAGGGTGCTGGAGGTTTTAGCTTGCCCACTAGGCTAAGATATGGACCCTATAGCTGTGCCAGTGGGAAGTCTTATTGGGGACCTGGAAGGCAAGGGACCAACCAGCCCTGGACTGACTGTGATCTCTGTGTGCTCTTAAAGGAAATTGCACTTTATTGTGTGTATTTGTTATCCTTTCCTCCTATATGAGACACCCCTCACTGGTGTTAGTGGTAAGAATTGAGGCTTCTTGATTGCTGGGCCAGGGCACAGGCATCACAATACCAAAGCTAAACTTAACCAAATTACTACACACAAGAGAGTGCCTGTATAATGCATTAACTTCCTTTTTCTTCCTGTTCTCTTAAAGGTGCTCATAAATTCTTGATTTCAAAGCTCTCTCTTTCTTTCCAACATAGTATCCTGAGCAACTGTCGTATATACCTAGGTGCACTAGTTTGTTGGTATTGCAATTCTGTTTCACAAAGGAAACCTTGGTACGCAAAACATTATCCCAAAACATTGTTTTCTCTTTCATAATGTACATACAATATGCACAACTACCACAAGATGTGGTACCAGTACCAACATTTTTGTCTGTTTAACATTTTCCAAGATATATTTAAAGTTCCTACCAGTTTTGCTTACAAAAAGGGGTTTGGGGCCAACCAACTGGGAAACTTCATTATTAACCTTAAAAATACTCCAGTTCTTCTTTAAAACTTCCCTAATCTCTTGGGGAAAAACATTGTGTTCTAATTCTAGGGTTTTTTGTATTTGTTGTCTCCCTTGTTCTTATATTGATTAGTAAAATCCATCCCTAACAGGGGTGGATACTTGGTACCACAACCTTTCCTTACTTCTTCAAAAATACTATCCACCATATTCTGGGGATATTTCCTTTCTATAAACATTTTCTTCAGTATGTCAAACTTCTGGTCCAGTTCTTTAATTTCAGAGGTTATTCTTGCCACCCATATTGCCTGACCCTTTATCAGTCCTTTCTTCTGATGGTATGGATGGTTACTACTGTAGTGCAGATATGCATTTACAAAAGGTTTCTTTCCTATAAATGTTGGAGATGTATTTGTTGTGCCATTGGGAAATCTTAACATCCAAGTAACTAATACTCAGAAAGTCCCAAGAATGTGTAAACCTAAAGTAGCCACTGCTACCATTCAAATGTTTCATAAACTTACTAATTTGGTCTACTGTACCATCCCACAAAATATAGGAACCAAATCTTACCCACTTTGTCGAGAAGCCCTCAGAGTTTGACAATGGGAAATTTCTTCCAACCACTTTCTCATGGTAACACATATCTTGGGGAGCTCCAAAGTGATAGTGGACAAGCTGAGCAGAACTGTTTTGATGCCTCATGACTGATCTCTCAATCTTGTGGCAGAAAAGATTTTCCATCACTGGGGCCAACCTTGCTGTGATCTGTTTGCATCCCCTCTCAACAACAAATGCAGCAGTTACTTTGCACTGATCTGGGGAGTCACGGAGGGATGCTCTTTTCCACAATTGGCCCCTTAGTCTCCTCTACACCCTTCCCCTAACTCACCTGATATCTCAATTTCTAAAGAAAACCAAGAGGTCGAAGAACACAATAATCCTCAATGCCCCGTTCTGGCCTCGACAAGTTTGGTTTCCCTTCCTTTGGCCTCATCTATTTAGAAACCTTGGATTTTGGACACAGCTCCAGATCTACTATCATATCCAGAGGGAATGGTTAATCTGAATCTCCAATATCTCAAGCTCACTGAGTGGCTTATCCAATTTCCAAGATTGCCAGGCACTCTTCCCTTTCCTCTCCCATCTATCAAATCATTGCAGCCCATCATAAACCTTCTACTAGGTACCTGTACCACAGCAAATGGGAAAATCTTTCTAGATGGGCTTTCAGTAATGCTCTAGACCCTTATACAGTCCCTGTTCACAAGGTATTGGATTTTTTGCTGACCTTTATCAAACTGGCTATTTAGCATCTACAATTAAAGACCATCTACCTGCAATATCTAATTTTCATACCAGTTTTAATAGTTCCTCCCTTATGTCACATAAACTTAAGACCTCCATTTGAAGAACCCATTCCTCCTTGGGATCTAACCCAAATTTTTAAAATCCCTTACTCTTTCCCCTTTTGAACCATCAGCTACATGTGACTTAAAGTTTCTGACTTGGAAAACTTCATTCCTAGTGACTATAACTTCGGCAAGAAGAGTAACTGAAATTCATTCACTCCTTGTCCTTTAAACCCCCTTACATAATATTTCACCAAGACAGGGACTCCCTCTGGACTAATCCATCCTTTTTGCTGAAGGTAATCACAGAATCTAATATCAATCAAACACTACAACTTCCTGTCTTTTTTCCTAACTTCTCCAATAAGGGGGAATATTCCCTACATTTATTAGACATTCACAGACAACTATGTTTTTATCTTCACAGAACAAAGGTTTTCAGGAAATCTGACCAATTATTTGTTTCCTTTTCCCCTCTTTCCTTGGGTAACCCAGTTACCAAGGTTACCTTATCTAAATGGCTTAGAGACTGTATTATCTATCATTCAATAGGGCTTCATGTTTCCCATCCAGTGAAAGCTTACTCAACCAGAACTGTGGCAGCCTCTGGAGTTTTTCATGTTAGAACTTCTTTAGATGACATTTGTGCAGCAGCCACATGGTCTTCTCCTCATACCTTTACCACTCATTTCAAATTGGATCAGGTCTCTAGGGGACGGGCATCATTCAGTTTGATGGTGCTTAGGAAAATTCTTCCGTGAGACCTCCCAAGATTCAGATAGCTGAGGAATCTGTCCCACAGTCAAGGATTAAGTGGATTGACAACATCAGATAAAGAAGTTATGTCTTACCATAACATTCCATCTGTGTTGTCAGTCTCCACTAATGCTTGACATCCCCTCCCTCCTTACCCCAGCCTGAGACTCTTAGTGGATCGAATTCTCCCAGGACTGGCTTCATCATAGGGACATATTTGTGCTCTTCTTTTATCTGCTAATTGTCTGCCACTAATTTAGGCAAACCTCGATCTGAGGTAATTTAGAGAGGAGCGTTATGGGTAGAGCCTAGCTCGAGGGTTGGGAAGGTGTGAGCTGAAGTAAATGGCTGAGTCGGTTCCAAGGAAGGATTATTGAAGATCAGCAACACAGATGGAATGTCATGGTAAGACAACTTCTTTTTTTAATTATTTAATTTTTATTGGAAAGGGATTTTGAACAATTTCATAAAAACAGAAGCACAAGTTAATAATTTGCAAGTCCCCATTTAGATTTCACTGTGACACTAGGTATTTTCTCCAACTTCATGTGCAGCATCTTTACTTTGGTGTTAGGAAACCTCATTTTTGTACTTTCCAATTTGGTGATAGGATCCATATTTCACAGAAAGTCCATTAGCAGTCATCCTATATAACTACTTCTCCTACCACA
Source organism: Protopterus annectens (assembly GCF_019279795.1). Taxonomy (NCBI): domain Eukaryota; kingdom Metazoa; phylum Chordata; order Ceratodontiformes; family Protopteridae; genus Protopterus; species Protopterus annectens. The sequence goes on from NC_056733.1 coordinate 1,093,320,319, forward strand.
TATAATTCAAAGATTAACTTTAATTTCAAAGCAAATGAAGATACAAAGCAGAAATGCAGTAGTTATACTTCACTGACACCTTAGATCACTGACACCTAAGATGTTTCGCTTTCATTTTAGCCTAGGTCCAGGCAAGAGTGTATCTAACTTGGAGTGTCGTTGTTAACCAAGAGTCACACTGATTAAACCTTTATTCAGAACAATCAACTCCACCCATGTATGTTTCTGAATATAAAAAATGAAACATCAGCTCAACCGATTGCCTCTGAAGCTGTTATTGGGCTTCAGATCTGAAAATGAAAAACTGTGGTTCTAGAAACAGTAGAATAGCCTAGGAAAGAATATTTACAACCACCTCCCATTTTTTTAATATATTGAACATTTTTAAGAAGAAAGAGGTCCTCCACTGTCTCTGGAATTGCATTCTACAAGTTGGAAAAGAAGGCTGCATCAGACTGGGTAAGTTATGAGGTTGTTATGACTATTAGTATGTTTTGTATCTGCCTTATTCAGCCTCTCTTATAGCCAGATTCGGGATTGTATTCCTGAAGAGATGGAGCAGGGTGCTGTTGTTGGGAACCTCGTAAATGATCTGGGGCTGAATCTCAGGCAACTTCCTTATAGGAAGTTTTGAACTGGATCCAGTAATGAAAAGCCCTATTTAAAACTTAATGAAGATACAGGAGCATTGGTTGTGAGTGATAGGATTGACCAGGAATGTTTGTGTGAGGCAAGTTCTGCATGTACCCTCATTTTGGAAGTCACCCTTGAAAATCCATTCAAATTTCCAGCATTTATGTGAATATAAATGATATAAATGGAGGATGCCATTTTTCCATATGATCAATTCAGTCTACAAATAGTAGAATTCACAGCCCCAGGAGCACATTTCCCTATAGAAAGTGCATTTGATGCAGGCATTAGCACCAACTCAGTTAGTAAATATGAGCTGAGTCCAAGTGAATATTTTGTATTGGATGTGCAGACTCAAAATGATGGCAGATATTTGTTAGAACTTGTTTTAAGAAAATCTGTTGACTGAGAACAAGTCTTCCTATGAGCTATTGGTGGCCAAAGATGGGGGCTTCCCAGAAGATGTAGGAGCATTAGGATTACTGTAACTGCCCTTGATCAAAATGTTAACGCATCATATTTTGACAAGTCTGTTTATACAGTCAGCCTCCTGGAAAATGCAGCTATATGATCATTGGTGATCAAGCTAAATGCTACGGACTTAGACGAAGGAACAAATGGAGAAATTGTTTACTCATTTAGTAGTCACATGCCATTTTCATTGTGGAAAATGTTTAGCATAAACTCTGAAAATGGAGAAATAAGACTTGATAATGCCATAGATTTTGAAAAGACTTTGGCTTACACATTATATGTTTTTGCCAAAGACAAGGTAGCCTTCCACACCACAAACTCTAAGTGTGAGGTATCCATAAATATTATGGATCTCAATGGTAATGTGCCTGAGATTATGGTGACTTCTGTTTTAAGTAATATACCTGAAGATGCAGTGCTGGGATCCTTGTATCATTGATTACTGTTTTTGATAAAGACTCTGGTGTGAATGGAATTGTTAGCTTAATCTCAGAAGGGATTCCTTTCATACTCAGCTAAATGGGTCAGTATCAGTCCTTGATCACCAGTGACATGTTAGGTAGGGAAGTTGTCTCTGAATATAACCTCACTATGGCAGCCATGGATGGTGGAATTCCCAGCCACATGTCCATGGAGGCTTTACAAATACATATTGAGGACATTAATGATAATCCACTATTTTTTTCAAAGACCAGTCTATGAAATTTATATTAAGGAAAACAATGCACCAGGCACATATAGTGATTTGGTTAAAGCAAATTATCCTGATTGCAGTTCAAACAGTGCTGTATTTTATTCCATTTCAGAAGTTTCAAACCAAGGCAAAGCGCTAATCATATCTGTTAACCCTGACAGTGGACATTTTCATGCTTTAGAGGTGTTTGATTACCAGAACCTTCATGAGATAAAAATCACTGTATTCGCTCAACATAAAGGATCACCACCACTGAGTACTAAAGTTATTGTGAATGTGTTTGTCGAGGATGAGAATAACAATCCCCCTAGAATCCTTACCTCTTGCCAGGAAATGGACCAGGTTTACTAGAAATTGTACCACCAAATGCAAAACCTGGTTATTTGATAGCAAAAGTCATCACAGTTGATGCAGATCCTGGACAAAATGTGTGGCTATCCTATCAAATGTCTCCAGCATCCGATCTTAGATCATTTAAGGTCGGGTTCTATAATGGAGACATGAGGACCATTCATAATTTTACTGTTAAACATGCAGTGATGCACAATCTGGTTGTTTTTGTAAAAGACAAGGGGCATCCTAGTCTTACTTCCACAGCGAGCTTCAGAATATCAGTATCTAATACTATCAATAAAGCACTGATTGATGCAATAGACAAAGAGACAATTTACAGCTATGACTTAACTTTTTTTGGTTATCTCCTTAATTATAGTTTCTCTTGTGTTTGTCATGACCATTGCTATCACTATTATGTATAAAGCAAGAAGACCGAAAGATCTTCATGTCAGTTACAATTCATAGATTGAGTAGATGTGTGAAATTTTACAATGTGTTCCTCCAAATTACTACCTTACAATTTACTTATCTGTAGACAGAGCAAGAGAAAGCAGAATAATTGACTTACTACCCCGATCTGACAGAGGTTATAGTAACACCAGACTTAATGGCAAGATGTGGGCAAGACCTGAAGTAGACTTAAATAAAACCTAATTAGATGGAGAAGTAAGAGACATAAAGAATTTTTTTTTGTTTTTTACATTTCTTTACAGGGGAGGTCCAACTGTTTGGAATTGTCACACATTTCCACATCACAAGTATACATTGTACTTATAAAGCATGATACATTACAAGCATGTTTACAAGATAGTTTACAAACATGACTACATTGTTTCCTCACAGGTTGAAAATGATCAAACATAGCATGGTAGGTTTAAGACATAGGTAAACATTTTCATTATGTGTACATGACCCAATTGAAAAGTATATGGGGAGATCTCTTCAGTTAGATGTTTAGATTAGGACTACAGATATGGAGTAGAGAGAAAAGGAGAGCAGCTAGGATGGGGGGTGAGCATGGTCTGCTCATCCAGGGGTAGTGCAGGAGCAGAGCCAGTTATTATTTAGGTGTTCTTTAAGAAGAAGTTTGCACTTGGGAGAGTTGGTGATGTTGAGTATATGTTGGGGGTATGCAGTTCCAGGTTCTTGCTACTTGGTTTAGACACTGGCCATGTGATTCACTTCATTATCCTGTGTATTGTCAACAATATTAAAATCCTGTAATGGAATGATTTCAGTGTTAGAAAAGAAGCTCTTCTGGTTCTGGAGCATGCAGTTAGACAATTTATTTTTAAATGAATATATTAATGTATGTAGGATGCCTAAAGTTTTAGATATTTTAAATTTCCTAATGGGGTAGTTCCAGGTATCAAGTTTCACCACAACTTATTGGAGTTGTTCAGTAGATGAACTAATTGGTTCTCATTATTCAGAACAGTAAAAACACTATTGATGGATTGTTGACAGAAATAGAACATTTACATAACAAGATCAAAAATGACTTAATCTGATGTTGTCAGTTTTCATTCTGTCCTCAACTTATGGATTCAGATCCAATCTCTTGGATCTGACTCAGCTGTTGTTAAAGCTTGTGGGAACCAAAAACTCTTGAGCTTACACACAATACACCAATCTAAGTACCTCAGAACTCGTTTGCCACTCTGTGCGAAAGATGTGGTGACCATTAATCTTGACCAGATAAGTGTTTATTTTTCTGAATTTTTCTCCTTTTTTGTAAAAGAAATCCTCTAAATTCTTAGGCTTCTTTCATTTTCTTACCTTCCACTTCACAGTCCTTTCCTGATTAACAATATTGTCTGCTCCTTTTCTTCTTCTCGTATATTTACATTTCCGTACTTTGAATACTATCATTAGTATGTCTTCCCTTTTTCTACGCTCTGTGTAGCTCTTTATTACCATTGCTAGTAATTTTTATTTATCTCTCTAAAAATCCTTTACATTTATTTTGCTTAATATCTGATGTTTTCCTGCTAATTGTTTTAAAATGGCAGAGAGAGAGAAACCCCACTGGGTTTAATAAATGTTTTAAGTGTGGGCACAAGATTCCATTTTCTGATTCCCACATATTATGTGTGTACTGCTTTGGACCACTTCATCTACAAGAGGACTGTTCCTTTGTCATGCTTTTAACCATAGAACCCTGGCTTAATGCAAAAATAAGTTGATTTTAAAAGGGTTACTGCCTTCTTTTCAAAGAGGCATAAATGCAGAAATTGTAGTGCATGTAAATATGTATATACTGGTGAATCTTATCAACACCCTATATTGCACTTTAATGTTGACTTTAATTTTTACACTGATTGTAAGACAAAAAATGTGGTTTATTTCAGTTTTTGTAAGATATGTTATGCATACTACATTGGTAAAACCAATCATATGTTGAAAGACAGGATGCTTGAGCACTATAGGGATGTACGGAACACAAAAGACACTAGTGCCTTGGCATAGTATGTTTTAAAAGAAAGAATGGATCATAGCTTTAGTTTAACTTTAGTTTCTTTGTATTCTAAGTGTTAGCTGAAGGTATAAGGGGAGGAGACTTTTGAAAGAGAGACCTTTGAAGCATTAAAGTATGATGAAACACAACTGTTATTTTTAAGATAGTGTTTTTAAAAATGTTTATGTGTTTGATAATGTGTCTTTAACTTGTTAATTGATTTGTGATGTCATTAATTGGTATGGTTTTAAAATGCTTCTGTTTTTAAGAGAATGTATGTCTGATGAAGCGGTGAATACCGTGAAAGCACTAACATAATAAATTTTATTTTTATTTTTCCTGCTGTGAGTAACTAAGGCATTTTCTTGTTTATTTTCCACTGTTTTGCTGCTGTTGGTTACGCTGCAAGTGTAAGCTGTTTTCTTTCCTATTAACTGGAGTTTGGCCCCTGAGAAATCAAAAAAGCCTAAATCTTCTCCAAGCTGTCCTACACCCTCTTCCAAGGCTTCAGAGCAATGGAACAAAAGACCTTCTGATCTGACTTCCCCTTTGGATTCGACATGGTAAAAGTCTAACTATTGGATCAGACCTCAACCTCAGATCTGAAGCAAAAGAAAAGAGATTTATTGGATTTGACCTCAACATCAGATCTGAAACTAAAGAAGAAAGATTTGTAGGATCAGACTTCTTTAGATCAGATTCAAAAATCATCTTAGTCAGACTCCAGTATCTCTTAACTTCCGTGGATCAGATATTGTCATTCAGTGGACTCAGTTCCCTCCAGGGTTCCTTTCCCTTTTTTGGAGAGACCTAAGTCCCCTTCAATATTTTCCACTTGCTCTTTCAGGATCTAATAGGGAAAAGATGTGGAGAAATTGGTGAGAAAAATTATCTTGGTGCAGAGTCTCATTGGTGTTTCCTTGGCTCCTACCCCTTTGGCTTAGGAGGTCCAATCTACTACTACACCCCCTCTACCAGTTCCTCCTCTAACTCCTTCCATGGTCTCAGAGTCCTTGGATCTGAGCCTCCCCACTCCATCTGCCTTGGATCTGAGGATACCCTTAACTTTGGATCCAAGGTTTGCTGTGAGCACTTTGGTTCAGTCAGATCTGGAGAGCTCTAGGAATCAAGGTTACCCTGTCAGATCAGAGGTGCTGGAGTTGACTCCAAAGTTACCATAGCAGCCTCTGCTCCTCAGAGCCTCAGCATGGGTTAGTTCAGCTCTGACTTCTGTCTCGGGGAGATTGTCTTCAGAGCAGGGAGAGACATCAGTCCAAAAGCTTGCCTTTTTGGATCTAGGGTCCTATCTGTCTCTGGGGGGTCTGCCTTTGAGGCCATGGAGAGAGCGTTGTCTGCCTCAGCAACACAAATGGTTCCTACCAACTTGGATCCTCAGTCTGTAGCCTTGACATCTTTGCACTTGGAGTCTAACCCTTCTTTTCCACAGGGACAGCAGGTACCAAAACCCCAGGCTTCCCAACAGGGTATCCTGACTTCTTCTGATATCTCCCCAGAACATCCCACTGAGGAGGTTCCTAAGAAGAAGAGGTGCAAGAGGAAGCACTTGGACTCCCCAGAACAGTCTATCACAGAAGATACAGACTTTGATGAAGGTGAAGAGTCCCCATGGTCACCTCCTGAAGATGTCTCATTTGGAGACATTCTTGAAATCCTAAAACAGAGAGGTGGACGGAAGTCCAAAAACCCTTTGTCTAAGGAGTCTATATTCCTGGTGGTTTTCAGTACTGGCCGATCTACCTCTTGGGTGACTCTGCCCACTGGCGAGCTCATTGGGTTGATCTTCCAGCAGGCTTGGAAGAATCCCGATACCAGTGAAGCAATATCTCAGAGACCTGACAAAATTATGGCAGTACCGAAGGACAAGCAGTTTTGGGCAAAAGGGGGTGTTCCTGTTGATGCCATGGTCATGGCAGTGGCCATTAAAGAATTTGCTGAGGAGAGCTCCGCTGTTCATTCTCTCAGCAAGGATTCTCAGGCAGTGGACAGGTTTGGGAAGTGTGTCTGTGCTTCAGTGACCTTCATCTTAAGGTCAGTGAATTATCTCGCACATTTCACCACAGAGAGACTTGATTATAGAACTTTCTGACACCCTCTCAGGATCCATTTCTGAAGAAGTGCAAGCATCTGTGACTTTTCCGTTGGCTACCCTGCAATCAATTTCCAATTCTTCCATGAGGCTCATTTCACACATAGCCAAAGGAACCTCAAGGGCATTGAGCTCAGCCGTTTCTATAAGAAGGCACACCTGGATGTGCGTATATGATTTTGTAGACCCCTTCAAGTCTTTGTTCAGCAATGCTCCTATGATGGCACATCTTTGTTTGGTCCCAAGGTAAAAGACACATTATCCAGGTGAGGTGCGAAAAGAATGAAAAGACTCTGCCATGGGTATACGTTTTTCTGCCCCTCAAAGACCCTTTTCCAGGAATCAGCGAGGTAATGGAAAATGTGATTCAAAAAGTCCCAGGGACCTTTCCAGGATACACATGGAAGTAGTTCTCCAATGGTAGGCTCCACTCCCATGGCAGAGGTGGGCCACAAAACCAAGGATTCAAAGATTTTTTTCTTTGGCAAATCCTTCCAGCCTTCCTGAAAGGAGGCCCAGTTGCCCTCCTCTCTAGACAATCAGGGGTTGACTATCCATGCAGTAGAGAGCATGGTTAGAAATAGATACTTGGATGCAGAGGATCATTTCCTGAGGTTATATAATACCATTTTCCATTTGTCCTCCAACTTCAAGAAAAATCCCCGATGTTCCACCCAGTCAGAAGGAACAAGCAGAAATTTAGGTACAAAGGCTGCAGAAAACAAGAGTTATTCAAGAGGTCCCCCCAGACCAGATAGAATCCAGAACTTACTCAAGATTATTTTTAGTGCCAAAGGAAACAGGGGACTTGAGACCAATTCTAGATCTCAGCAACTTAAACAAGTCAGTTCAATGTGCCAAGCTCTGGATGGTCATGATTCAGTCTGTTCTACTCTATTTGGGCAAGGACAACTGGATGTGCTTGATAGATCTTCAGGATACGTACTATCACATAAAAAATAACAGATTATTCAGAAGGCACTTACACTTCTGGCTGGGAGTCAATTATTACCAGTTCAGAGTTCTGCCCTTTGGTCTCCCACAGCCACCAGGGTATTTACCAAGTGCATGGTAGTATCTGCAGCTTACTTGAAACTGCAGCGATTCTGGATGTTTCCATATAATTTCTGCTCCAACCAGGTATCAACTGTTAAAGGCAAATGTCCATGTTCTCCAGACATGTTGTCTTCTGAGGATAACTGTAAACTATGAAAAATCTCAACTAGAGCCATCTCAAAGCTTAGAATTCATAGGAGCACTTCTCAACACGAAATCAACCATAGCTTCACTACCTCTCTCAAGAGTTCAGACAATAAGATCACAGGTCAGAAAAATAATGTGGAGTACCAGGATTTCAGCCCATGTGGTTCTTATGGCTCTGGGTTTAATAGCAGTGGCTATAACTCTAGTACCATTAGCCAGATTTTACATGAGGATTTTACAGTGGATAATCTACCAACCAATGTCAACTCCAATATGAATTACCCACACATGCAAGAGAGATCTCAGGTGGTAAGTTCAGTCTGATCAGGTTCTACAAGGCTATCCATACATTCCCCCTCAGCCCAAAGCCATAGCAACCACAGACACTTCCCAGTTGAGGTGGGGGCATTATCTGAGGAAAACAGTCCAAGGCACTTGGTCCCCTGAAGAGGCCATATTTGCATATCAGTGTCCTGGAGACAAGAGCAGTGCCTTTAGCATTGCAGGCCCTTCAAGATGCTCTCCCTTGGTTGCAATTCAAATTTAAACATATGTCAGTAGTTTGCTGCATCAAAAAAAAAGGACAGACCAAATCTTATCCCATGTGTAGAGAAGTGCTCAGGTTGTGGCATTGAGTGATCTCATCCAACCACTTTCTTATACCAATGCATATTCCAGGGAAATCCAATGTGATAGCAGACAAACTGAGCAAGTGCATTCTTCTACCTCATGAATGGTCTCTCAGCGAGAATACGACAGAAATATTTTTTCACCAGTGGGGCCAGCCTTCCTGCAATCTTTTTCTGTCTCTCCAAACAAGAAATGCAGCAGCTACTTTGCCCTAATCCCCCCAAGTGGAATCGGGGAAGGATGCTCTACTTCATGATTGGCCCCTCTCTGGTTTATATTACTCTTATCTACCAATTCTGCTAATTCTGAAATTCCTTTAGAAAGCTGCCATGTTGAAGAGCAAAGTCATCTTCATTGTACCTCACTGGTCTTGACAGATTTGGTTCCCCTTCCTTTGGGCTCACTTACTTCCCAAACCTTGAATTCTGAACCCAACTCCAGACCACCTGTCTCACCTAACAGGCATGATCCATCCAAGTATAAAAATCCTCAGGTTGACCTACTGCCTTCTCCAGTTCCATTAATAACCAGACAATCTATGCTCTCTTCCCCATCTGACACATATTTTTATCTTCCCATAAACCTTCTACACATAAACTCTACTTAAGTAAATGGTGAAAATTTGTTTACTGAGCACATCAAAATAATATTGATCCTTCCTCAGCTCTTATACATAGCATCCTTGAATTTTTGGCCCTACTTTTTAAAGAATGAGCTAGTTCATTGATGGTTAAGGTCCAATTATCAGCAATATCAAATTTTTACATTGGATTTGAAGTTTCTTCTGTTGCCTCTCATAAGCTCTGCAAAGCCTTTTTGCTAGGCACTCTTTTTTTAAGGCCTCCTGTTAAAGACCCTACTCTACAGTGGGATCTAAATCTGGTACTGCAAACACTTATCCATCCCCCTTTGAACCAGCAGCTATGTGTGACCTTAAATATCTTTCTTGGAAAACAATATTTCTGGCAGCCATTACTTTTTCCAGACAAATTTAAGAGATTCAAGCCTTGTCTTCAAAACCACCGTACTTGATCTTTCACAAGGATAGAGTTACATTATGAACCAAGGCATCCTTTCTTCCTAAGGTGGTGTCAGACCTAATGTCAATCAGTCCATAAATTTGTCAGTATTTTTTCTTAAATTTGTTAGCAAGAGCAAATACATGTTGCAGTTATTGGTGTTCACAGACAATTACTTTTTACCTACATAGAATAAAAAACATCAGGAAAACCGACCAATCATTTGTTTCATTTTCAAAGTAATTTTAGCCAGATGGCTGACTGATTGTATTTCTTTTATTTATAACAAACTGGGCATTGTCTTATCAAAACCATTACAAGCTCATTCAACTAGATCCATGGCAACTTCTTCAGCTTTCCAATCTAGAGAATAAAGAGTGTCCATGGTTGATATTTGTGCAGCAGCTACTTGGGCTACTCCCTATACCTTTGTTACGCATTAAAATTGGATCTGATCTCCAGAGTTAGAGCACCATTTAGTTCAACGGTGCTCAGGAACATCCTTCCTTAAGTCCATGCAGGATTTTAGGTAGGTGGGGACTCTATCCCATAAGTTGAGGACAGAATGAAAATTGACATTGAATAAAGAAGTTATGTACTTACCATAGCATTCCATCTGTGTTGTCCATTTTCATTCTTCATCAACTATCCACCCTCCAACCCCCATCCTTTGAAAACTACTAAAAGAGCAAGTTGTTAGGGGATGTCACTTCTGTGATATTGAGCTCCAGATATAGTCTCTTCACTATATAACTGCTTATATTTCTTTCTGCTAAAGTTAGCAAATATGATCTGAAGTACTTGAGGTTGGTGCATTGTGGTAAGGGAAAAGCTCATGAGTGTTTGGTTGCTCGCAGCTTTAGCAATGGCTGAGTTGGATCTGAGAGATCAGATCCTAACACATGAGCTGAGGAAGAATGAAAATAGACAACACAGATGAAACATTATGGTGAGAACATAACTTCTCTGCCTACACAACTGAATGCAATAATTTATTCTCAAGAGTATATTCATGTTAATAAGATCAAAATCAGGAAAAATAAAATTTAGCAAGGGTCAAATTACAGTATGAAATGGGAAAAGCTTTCTCGATTAATGGAAAAAATAACAGTAATATTACTCCATTTCAGAATTTTAATATTGTAAACAATGCACAGGATAATGAAATGAATCACAATTTGTCACCTACAGATGATGTTTTTCGACAAAATAAGAATGATTGTACTAACTTTGATACAAATGACCCTTTACAATTCCCACCCCTTCAGTGACTGGAGAGAGTGACAAGCAAATCAACCCCACAGCAAGAGAACAACACAAGTCAGTCAAATTTAACTCATGTGGGGCATTACAAATGGGGCCAGGACAAGGGGGGAAGGGGCATGAACAGGGGTCGTTGCAGGCAGAGATAACCATGTACAGAGACAATCTTTCTATATTAAGTCCCAGGTACTACCCTGATATTATTAAACAAAATAACTTTACTGCATATAACTACAGCAGCTTAACAGTAACTGATGCATATTTTTCTATATTTGAAAAGGGTTTTACCTTTACTTCTACACCAATGTACAGCTTGACTGATGCTTTAATAAAGTTTAAAGACCATAAACTAATCTCACTGGATATTCACATCCCGACCCCACTCCCTGCCCAGAAAACCACAGTGAAAAACTTCTCTAAAGCAAATTTCACACTCCTCAAAACCGAGGTGGAATCCTTCAAAGCCCCTGGGCCTGTGGAAAATATGGCCCAGACCGCAGAATCCTTTATAAACGCATTCTATGAACACCTTCAGGAATGCGTGGATCATGCGATCCCAAATAAAACCAAGACCCAATCCTCCAAAGGCAGACATCCTGTCTGGTGGACCCCAGCCATAAACAAACTATACAATAGAAGGAGGAAGCTACTAAATGATAGAGCAAAATCCCAAAAAGGGAAGGCATCACTGATCAGTATTAGCAAAAAACTACGGGCACTCATAAAATTGTTTAAGGCCAGCTTCGAGAGAAAAATTGCACAGGACACTAAGGATAATCACAAGGCTTTCTTTAGTTATGTTGGGAACCTGGGTGGTAATTGCCAGATATGCTCAGAATTAGTCTAAAATGACAAAAAATACACTGAACCCACAGACATTGCCAACATCCTAGCTGACAGGTTCAGCACAAACTTCTCCCCCCCTCCCCACCAAAAGGGCAAATATCTATCCCAGCAGAGTGCTGCCCCCCTGACATCTCAGATGCTCAGGTAAGAGCCGCCCTCTCCAAAGCAAAAAAACACAGCATCAATTGGACCAAACGGTGTTCCGGGCTGCGTCCTACATGAACTCCAAGAAGAGCTAAACCCAAACATCAAACTACTGTTCAATCTCAGCCTTACTACAGGATATGTGCCCAAAGAGTGGTGTACAGCAACAGTGGTCCCTCTCCATAAAGGTGGTGCCTCAACGGATCCTGGAAACTATCGCCCCATAAGCCTGACTAGCTCGGTCTGCAAAGCTATGGAAAGGATCATCATGAACCTCATAAATAAAGATATTGGGGACCTACAGACACTGGATCCTACCCAGTTTGGCTTTGTTAAGGGCAGATCCTGCCTCTTAAACCTGGTTGATTTCTTTGAAACAGTCACCAAAGCCATTGACGAGGGGAAGGTCGTCCACACAGCCTACCTGGACCTCGCAAAAGCCTTCGATACAATACCCAACTTGGGCATTATAGATAAGCTCACCAGCTTAGATATAAACCCCTATGTCACTAGATGGATTGCAAACTGGCTCAAGGACAGAACCCACATGGTTAGAATTGCTGGAGCCATGTCAGACTCCAAACCAGTTAGAAGTGGTGTCCCACAAGGCTCAGTCCTGGGACCTCTCTTGCTCAGTATATATTTCTCGGAGGTACAGGCCAACATGGAAGGACTGTGGCTGACCAAGTTCGCAGATGACTGCAAACTGGGTGCCATAATCGACTCTCCAGCCGACACAAGCATCCTCCAAAAGGGCCTCATAGAAAGACAACTGGTGCCAGAGCCATGGCCTCAAGCTAAATGCCAAGAAGTGTAGTCATCCCCTTTGCAAAAACAAAGTGCCCACAAATTACCACATAGGTGGTAATCCATTAAGTACAGAAGAAGTAATTAGGGACCTGGGGATCCAAGTTGATAGCAATCTCTCATTTGACAACCATGTGGCCAAAGTGGTTAGAAAAACATTTTATATAGCCCACCTAATCATGAAGGGATTCACATCTAGATCAGGGGAGGTCATCGTGCCTCTTTACTAATCCCTCATCAGGCCCATAATTGAGTACAATGCCCCTTTTGGGATGTTACTTACCAGACACCTGCAGCAACTGGAAAGACCCCAAAAGTACCTCACCAAGAGGATCAAAGGGCTCAAACAGATGCCATATGCTGCCCGGTTAAAGAAACTCCAGCTCTACTCAGTGGCATACCGCCTGTTCAGAGGCGATCTGTGCCTGACGTATAAAGCCATGTCCAACCCAGAATTAATGGACATGCTGCACCTCAGAAAATCTAAATCCCATCGAGCTACGCGCTCGAGAGACTTGAACCTCAGCACTGAAATAAATAGGACATGCTGGAGGGACAGATTCATAACCCAGAGGCTCACTTCACTCTGGAATAAAATCCCAGTCCAGGTTAGGCAGAGTCCCTCATTGACTATCTTCAAGAGGAATCAAGAGGAATCTTGACGGGTGGATGGGAGATCGTAGGTTTACCCCGGGTATCACTTCTGTGTCACTGTTAGATAGAGGCACAGTATATTAGCCTCGAAAAAGGGCATAGCAAAATAAATTTAAAATGGGTGGCGAAAGCCAAACACATTCTGACTAGGCTTATAAATGCCCTAGGGCAGATAGCCTAGTATGAACCTATGAACCTATTAAGCTATTTATTAGAAAATTAAATTTTGCCACACAACTTAATGGGGGATTTTGTGAATTTCCTGAAAAGGACAGCAAATTTAAGAAGAAAAGTTTAGCTATGCCCCCTTCAAGTCCTATATAGTACAGGTTTTCTCTAACACCTGTGAACATGACATTTATAGGGAATATGTCTAGGGTAACATGAGGTCAAGAAAATACAACTTAAGCAGGGATGAATATTGTCTACTTGAAGAGGTAAAAAAGAGCCATTTTATACATATAATGAAACCTGATAAAAAGCAGAGAAGTTGCCTTATTCGACAGTTTGTTATTCACGTGAAATATTAAAGATTTTACATGAAGGTGGGTCCTACATATTAGCCTTCATTAATTTGGTAAATGTATCCTACTTTAAAGTAGATCAATATTTAGAAGGTATTTTATTACAACATGTCTTAGATCTTTACATGTACAATTTTTAAAGAACCCTAATCCAGTAATACCTGTTATTTTTGGCATCCCAAAAATGCATAAGAATTTGACTAACCTCCATTCAGACTAATAGTATCTGCAGCAGGTTCGAAAATCTATCCATTTGCTGTACTGGTAGATAGAGTACTAAAACCAGTACAGAATCTACAAATGCATACGGTTCAAGACTCATGTTTTTTTTAGGGAGAATAAAGCCTGCTCTGTGTGATAAAGACATTATTTTTGACAGTGGATGTTATAGACCTATTTTCTTCTATCCCCACAAGAGATTGGATTGGAGTTATTCCATAAGGCACTCATTAATTTCAATTTCCTGACAAATGGACAACTCATGTTGTTGATGGGGTATATGGAAATAGTTGTGGAGAGCAATTATATTTGGTTTGACATTGAAATTTTTAAGCAGATAAAATGGGTAGCTATGCAGGCAGTGTGTGTCCTAATAATGTTGACCTGGAAACAGAGATGTGTATTTACTTATTCATATGAAAAATATATAATACTTTATGTAAGATTTCTCTATGACCTATTCATCCTATGGTTAGGAGATCTACAGGTCATCCCAGAGTTTATTAACTACATAAGCAATCTACATATTTCTTAAAATTCACCCAAGTAGAATTAAATTAAATAAACTAGACACAATTATAAAAAATTCTACTGTTTATTTCATCTAACATTTTTAGAAAACCCACATTATTAAATAGTTACTTACATTACAACAGTGCCCACCACACTGCCTATTACTTGATGCAAAAGAAAAGCCTTTAAATGTCAAATTGTAAGGTTAGTATGATTTCAGATAGAAAACTATTTGACACAGGTAGGGCTAAATAATAGAACAAGTTTTTTGAAAGGCAATATCCCAGTTAGAAAACTATTTGACACAGGTAGGGCTAAATAATAGAACAAGTTTTTTGAAAGGCAATATCCCAGTTACTTGGTAAGAGCAATTAAATTATAGAACAAGTTATTTGAAGGACAATATTCCAGTTACTTGATAAGAACAATTAGGGATAAGATTTCTAGAGGATGGGGTATGAGATATTGCTCTCTTTTGAGGGTTGGACTTAATACACTGTGAAATACTAATAAGAATCAAGAAAATAATGGCATGTCTCTGCAAAATTATATGAATACTGACAACAAACAAAATGAACCTAGTCAAGAAGCTCAGTCAGTCAGTTCACTACACAAGGGCCATCACACTACAGTACAATATGGGGTCCAATTTTGTAAAAGATATAATCAACAGGTAGGGGTGTATTTTAATAAGTTATGACAGTTTAAAAACATAGTGGGACCCACACCAATGTTTATAAACAAATGAGCAAGCAGTATAAAAATATTCTGGAAAAAAGAAAACAAGTTGGAAAGAAAATAAAGGAAAAGGTAGAAAAAATGCAGTAGTTGTGGTCAATATAAATACATTTTAGAATGTCAACACATCCAATTGAACAACAGTTTAAAATCTGTTGCCTATGCACAGAATTGAAATTGAAAAACTAAGGGACTAGTAGATTTAGGAATTTGTTCCAACTGTTCAGTCTTTTATGTTAGGAAAATGGACAGGCAATTAAAAAACGTTATTTATGAACACTGTTATGACATTCTAAAATGCAATTTAAAGAATTCCTTATACAGGCATTCAGTAATTTGTACTGAGTTCAAACACTTTTCATTTATTATTTTGGAGAAAATATTATACCACCCTTGGCTTCATTTGTGGAAAGATTACATTGAATTAAGAGAACGAATATGGCAGTTAACATTGGATGCAACACACTTTCCTGGCATCAATGACTGCATGTCAGTAGGCCCTGTACTAAAGCAAACAGACTAACAAACTATGAGTTAATTAGACTAGGTAAAAATAAATACAATATTGGTGGAAAGCATTTGATGTAAATAAACATACATACACGCACACACTCACTTTTCTCTAGATAATTTTTATTTCACTTAATGTTTTTTAATAAAACTGAACTTGGTAATATGCTATTTTTATAACCTGTGGATGTATGTAACCATTTTTTCAACTACTAATTAATTAATTGGCAATTACTTTTTCAATGAAATGATTTGGTATATAAGTGGATTTTGGGTAGATGTCTTTTATTATGGTGAAGTCTGGCCTTTGTTTCAGATGAAAAAAAAAGCTACTTGAAAATTATAAGCTTAAATAAATTGGTTTTGTGGTGATTTTTAATACCAGTGTTCATGTGGCTTCCTTTCTGGAGTTGGTTGTCTGCTATATAAGGTAGATCTTCTAGTTATGGAGTTTATAACCTGTCCCACCAAACCATTCTGTTGATGTTGGAAGAGGTTAAAATCCCTTGATCAAGTATTTTTGATGCCATTTGACTTGTTGATATGCAGCAAATACATAAATAATGGGTTGACGAATGCCTTGTATGCCAAATACAGGTCACCTCTTAATAGTCTGTAAGATACTGAGCATAGTGATAGGGCTTTGAGTCAGTCCATGGAGACGTTGTTTAGATCATCTATCTCTGTAGACTTTCCAGTTGTTGCATGTGTCTGGACATATACATGCTAAAGGGGGCATTATATTCATTGATTGGCCAAATTGTTGTATTAGTCTGAGAATGTGCGGTCATCATTGTGTTGTCTATAAGCTTTTTGCCAGTGGTTCAAACATAAGTATCATGTGAAAATGGGATAAAGATGAAAAGATAAGTGGCCACTCACATCTGACCAGATCTCCAATCATCCAAGGCAAAGGGTGAAAAGGTCACACAGACAATTATTGACTAAAGACTACAAGAAAGACCCAGTCAAGTAAAAGTCTTCACTGTATAATACCTTAAACATTAGAGGTCCATAAGATATATGTAAATTATGGGGTATAAGGATATAACAGTGTTCCAGCTACATGGCATTTGAATCCCCATGACTTTTGGCTTCTTACTTTTTAACACTTTACTGCTGCATTAAGGCCAATAAAGCTAAATCCCACTAGCTGTAGACATGTAGTTGGGACATATGTATCTTCATGGGAAACACTCATCGGTTTGCTGTCCTTCAGATGAAATGTTAAACCAAGGCCCATCTACCTGATTTGGCAGTAGCTCAGGTGGATATAAAATCTCTCATGATAATTATCAAAAAGAGAAGGGAAGGTTCTCGGTGTCCTGGCAAAATTGACCCTACTCAATGTGAATATCACCTTAGGTCTCCCTGAAAGCAGGCCATTAGCCAATTGGGACTAACCCAGTTAAGAAACAGTATAAATGAAGATTACCTTGTACATCAAAATCTGATTATTCAGTGCCCAAAATCTGGGAAAATTATATAAACCCTAATCTTACAGTTTTAGGAACTATGTACATTTATAGCATTAAAAAGTCATAAAAAGTACAGATAAAATAAGATTGCTTGTCCTACGTGGATGTGTTATGTAAAGTAATTTAAGTTATTATTAAGAGGATTTTCTCTATGAATAAGAGATCAAGTGGAATGAATATTCTTTCAGAAGTTATATTTTCCAGTAATTGTGAATATTTTGTTCCAAAGGCTGCCAGAATGAAAATAAAACATATAATATATCTATATATGGGATGAATAAAAACTGGGGAAAATTATAGTCACACATAGAAGCCTAAAGCAAATAGCCTTACCATATGCTTTTGCAACTAGACAGTTACTATCCCTTGCAGAATACAGACACACACACACATACATATGGGTCTATATCACATCAGTGAATGCTAAAAATAGCGAATGATGATATATTGAACTTCAAAATCTGAAAGCTGAATATTGTAAAGGAACAGATCAGTGATTTTTTTTCCCAGGGAAAAAAAATTGCTGATCCAAAAAAAACAGTATACAGTCATAATTAAGTGGAGGGCTGTGCCCCCACAAACACCCATGTAGGGGGCTGTGCTGCCCACACACCCCAACTAAAATATACCAACTCTGAGATCACACTACAGTGGAGAAAAGAGCAAAGCCCGGAGAATGGCCCAGCGAATTTTTCCCTGGGAAAATAATTCACTGATACGTTCCTTTGCTGTTTTCTGCTTTCAGACTTTAAAGTTCGATATATCAGCATTCACTATATTTAGCATTTGCTGATGTGATATAGACCCCCCCACACACACACACACACACACACACACACACACACACAAAGTTATGTAGACTATAATTTAGATATTAGCAGAACAGTTAAGGATTTTTCTTTGATTTGTTATGGAACAGACATTTTGAGAAACCAAATCTCCCTCTAGTGTTCAGTCCTAGTTCTGTTTCTTATGAACTAACAACTTTTGTTATGACAGTATCGTATCATGTAAAAAGTCAAATACCGAAACCGGTGAAGTAAACATTTATTGCAATTCTAACAACTTGCAATTCAAACAACTAAGCGCTTTCGCCAGTAAATCCAAAGGCTTCTTCAGAGTTGTCCAAACATTCTTCCCATGCTAGTTATATACTACTAATACCATTACAATACAAAACACCTACCCACCCTTGTTGGCACTTAAACACTTTCTTAAAAAGACAGTATTGTTGTCAAATAGATCTAGTCTTGGAAAATGCACCAAATGTGTGTGTGTGTATATATATATATATATATATATATATATATATATATATATATATATATATATATATATATATATATATATACACTAATTTATACAATGTTTCAACATAAATCAAATTGTTGAACTAAACCAAATAGTTACAATTTAAAACTTTAAAACTCTGGAAATTGAGGTTAAGTGCTTCTATGGAACCTGGCTTGAATGATTTCATTTCTATCAAGCCATTATTGAAAATTAGGCATAATCAAATTGCCTGAATAAACATATCAAATGTAGATTATTTAGTATTCATGATGTATTTTCAAGTTTTAAATTGTAACTATTTGGTTTAGTTCAACAATTTGATTTATGTTGAAA
Source organism: Protopterus annectens (assembly GCF_019279795.1). Taxonomy (NCBI): domain Eukaryota; kingdom Metazoa; phylum Chordata; order Ceratodontiformes; family Protopteridae; genus Protopterus; species Protopterus annectens. The sequence goes on from NC_056733.1 coordinate 1,093,339,195, forward strand.
CATTGTATAAATTAGTATATATATACTTTTAGTGCATTTTCCAAGACTAGATCTATTTGACAACAGTACTGTCTTTTTAAGAAAGTGTTTAAGCGCCAACAAGGGTGGGTAGGTGTTTTGTATTGTAATAGTATTCATAGTATATAACTAGCATGGGGAGAATGTTTGAATAACTCTGAAGAAGCCTTTGGATTTACTGGCGAAAGCGCTTAGTTTGAATTGCAAGTTGTTCGAATTGCAATAAACAGTTTACTTCACCGGTTTCGGTATTTGATTTTTTACTTTCAAATCGTTTGAAGTCTGGTGACTGCAGGTTTCATTGTTTACAGTATTGTATCATCTTAATCTCACAAAGTAGACTTTCCCTGATCCTACATTACATAAAACAGAAAAACAAAAAGCAAACTCATTTTCTTTTGTAATAAGTAATCTATCCTACATCACAACTCCAGTGCAATTCTTTTATCAAACAGTCCACGTGTAGTGCTGGACATTTCTTTTTCATTTGATTTGCTCAGCAGCACTATTCTTTGTTCAAAACAATGTTTTTATTTTTTTTTAACATATAAACATAACTGCATTTAACATAGCTGTAAATAGCAACAACACAATCAAAAGGAAAATGTACAATATATACAACATGCCTATGAGATATTAACTAAAACAAATTGTGGTACTCCAGAGAGTAAAATTCAGTATAGTAAGTAGTAATATGTTATATAAACAATAAAGTGCCTTAGGAAATAACCTACTTCCCTTTATTTTAGTCTTGGTTAAGGCTATTTCTTTTAAGGAAGAAAATAATTCTTCAAAGGATGGCATTGAAATTGATCTCCAATGTTTAGTGATACTTTTCCTTGCATCTGCTAAACGGTTATGAGCAGGTAGAGATTATACAACTTATGATTACCATTTATATTAAATAGAACTAAAACAGTAGTTAAAAAAAGAATCAAACCATAAAGCTTTCATAAAATATTCTATGGAATTCCAAAAAGGTTTTCAAAGAAGAACAGTAAAAAAATATATGGAATTCCAAAAAGGTTTTCAAAGAAGAACATTAAAAAATATATGCATCCAATCTGCATTACAGATCTTGATACACCTCCAACATTTAATGTTGTTTTTATTTATTTTGGCCATTCTATTTGGACTCAAGAAAGACCTGTTTAAAATTTCCAAGTAAATATATACCAATATTGAGACCAAGCTGTATTTTTAATAGAATTTAATATTTGGGATTTCTGCTCTTGATTAAGTAAAGAGTTATGATGATCCAGTGATAGGTGTTTCCAAAAATTTTCATTTAAATTAGTGTTGTACAGAATTTTATATAATTTAGAAAAAAGGTTTTTTTTACATTAGATTTGTTGTTTAATATATCATAGAAAAGTTAAATTAGTCTAGAGTTTTCTTTATGACATGAATGTGTAAGAAATAAACAGTTGTCTTGAGCTTATATTTTTGATATTCTGTAAAAGTAACTGATTTTGAGGATCCAAATCATAATCAATTATAAACTGTTGAAGATATTTTGCTGTTAGATCTTTACAACATTGATACCAGCAAGAAAAGTCCTTGTTCTCCCAGAAATCATGTTTGAATGTCTAGAGACTTTATTAAAAAAATGATTTGGTTATACTAAGCAAAATGATAGTTTCAAACCAAAGTTTCAAATCTATTGTGCTGAGTATGATTTTTCTGAAATAATATAAAATGTTCATAAAAGAAAACAATAACAGGGAGGGAGAATTTTATTGTGCATTGTTACAAAGATGATGCCGAAATAATTTACTTTGATAGCTACTATTATTTCCTGTTAAGTCATCTTTAATATTAAGTAGGCTGAAATGTAAGGTTTTACAATCTGAATTTTAATTAGGATCAATCCAATTTAGGGTAATTTTAAAAAGTATTGCTTTAACACAGGTATCTACATCATAAAGTTAATACCAGCTAAGTTCCAAGGTTTAGTATGATGACTTATGACTTCCCTAGGTTTGTTTGGAAACCATAGGAATTTTAGTAATTGTTCAGTAATGTCTTTAGTAACTGACTTATCAGAATATAGGGTTAAAGCATGTAGTATATATAACAGTTTAGGAAAGAGAAGCATTTTATTAAGTGCAATCTATCATCAAAGTATATTATAGTTTTGTTCCATTTATTAGTTGGATGTGAGATTATGTTTGCAATGATTTTGTAATTTTCAGTGCTTAATCCTTCAATAGCATTCATTATAGTTATCCCTAAATATTCAAAGGAAGTGACTTGTTTAACCATGATATTGGCTTTTTGTTTTTGTAACTTTCTTTTTTGTTTAAAACTATAAACTTGGATTTTAGATTATTAAAGTGTAGACCTGAATATGACTAAAAGCCTTCTGGAGTTTACCTTGAGTTGAGAAGTTAATAGCACATCATTGGCAAACAGCAACATTTTGGAAGTACAGTTTTCCAAAATGTCCATATATTTAATATTTGCATTGTTTCAAATTAATAGTGATAGAACTGCAATGGCTATAGCAAACAAATTAAGAGCAAAGGAATAACCTGTTTAATACCCTTAGTCAGGTAAATGAATTCATATGTGAAAGGTCCTAATTTAATGTAAGCTGTGTTACCTTTATAAATATGTTTAATAAGAGAAATCAATTGAAAAGGAAAATCAAAGATTCTAAGACTTTAAATAAGAAATAATTCTTATTTAAAGACTCAAAGGCTTTTTCAATGTCTAGACTAGTAATAAGAACTTACTTGTTTTTATTTAAAAAAAATATAAGAATTAATAATCTTTTAATATTGTCCTGAGTTTGTTTTTGATACACAAATCAAGTTTGGTCTAAATTAAAATCCATATGAAAGGACAGACATGAACATTTTATAATCATTGTTTAGAAGTGGTCTTGATTTGTATGAATAACAGAGTTGATGATTTTTATTTTCTTTTAATACGGGAAAGATTAGTGAAAATTTTCATGGGGGAATTATCTCATACGTACAAATTTCTGTCAGGGTGTAATGGAAAAGTGGGATAATAGATGGTGAGAATAATTTATATATTTCTTGTATTAGTTCATCTATACCTGGGGCTTTATTAGGTTTAAATTGTTTGATTTTGTCTGAGATCTCTTTAAAAGCAATCTCCTTGTATATTTTTTTAGTTTATAGGATATCTTTTTAAAAAGGGTCAAATCAAAACCTGAATTTGGGGCAATGTCTTCATTTTTGGAAATTTGGTTTAGAGATATCTGATGATGTCTGAAAACATCAAGTATGTCTTGAATGTCTGTGTATGATTTGTTATTAATATCTTTTATTTCTAAGATGTTATTGCTTTTTTTATTGTATTTTGATTCTTTTAGTTGAATTGTGCATATGTTGGGGAGACATAGCATAAGAAACTACTTTTAATTTTTCTAAAGCTATAGCTGGTTTATGTGATAATGTATCCATGTATCTCTTATTTAGATGTTTAATTACTTTTGTGGTAGCCTTACTTATTTTATATTTAGCTTTAGCCTCTTGAAGTTGTGATTGTATATTTGATAGTTTTGATTCCCATTTTTTTGTTTTCTGCTTATACCAAACTAAACTTTTAACAAAAATATAAACTTTTAAAGAGTCCCAGATCATAACTATATTAACTCCATCAGTATTATTTGTTTCTAAATACAGATTCAGTTCAGAAAGGAGGCAAGGTCTGAAATATTTTACTTTTGTTATATTAGCAGGTATTCTGGCTAAATACGGTAATTTTTGAAGAATGTATGGAATTTTAGAATAAGGACATTGAGACTGGAAATAGGATAGTGTATGATATTTAATGTGGATATCTTTGAATATGTCCTGGAATACTAGCATTCTATTGATTGTAGTTTGTGTACCATAGTTATAGGAATAATGAGTAAAGAGTAATGATTTGAAGTCTCTCAGAGTAAATATATCTTTTAAGTTAAGATTTTCTTTTCAGTTTTAAGAATTTTTTCAGCTGAAGCATTGTTAGTTTTCATTCATTTCTAGAATCTGTATCATCTCATAAACAGTTGAAGTCCCTTACTATGATTAAAGTGCCTTTATATTCATTATGAATAATGTTGATGTACTTTTTAGCTACATTTTCCCATCCCAAGAAACCAAACACATTTACTAGAATAAATAATCTGTTAATATGTTTTATAACAGCAAGTGTTAGGGGACCCTCTTGGTCTTCATATTTTTGAATGTTCTATGGCGGGATAGCACCTTTTTCCCATAAAATCATTGCTCCTCTTCTTTTGCTGTTAAATAACAACTATGCCAAAATTTGTATAACTAGTGGGATTCCAAACATTATTACATGCATATTTAAAATGTGTTTCTTGGAGGAATATAACTTGAGCCTTGTTTGGTTTTAAATAGTGAAACAGGTTAGATTTTTTTCCCCTTGCATTATTAAAACAAATGACATTCAAAGATGACAGAGTTAATTCCATCTATAAAATATGTTAAGCCAATAGTATAATCATCAGCATAAATCAGTCTAACTAAATATTGTAAAAATTATACCTCCTGTATTTTTTTCAGAGTTAAAACCAATATTTCAGGCATGACAAAAAGTAAAACAGAATATACTAGAGATAATAATTCTATTAAAATCATGGAATTCACAATATTCTAGTTAATTTTAGCTCCACTAGACTATACTTCATTATCTCACTAGCCTAGAGCTCATCAAAGATTAGAAAATTAATAGGAGTAATAGAAATCTGAAGTGAAAGTCTAATAGTATGGAGATCTATAAATTATAAGGATGTTTTCTTCCAATGAAAAGATGGTGAGAGCAGAAGTGGCTGAGAATCAATTTGGGATTGAGAAGAAGAGATGAGGTAATGTGTGTGTGTGTGTGTGTGTATGTGTATATAATATATATATATATATATATATATATATATATATATATATATATATATATATGTATGTGTGTGTGTGTGTGTATTTATGTGTGTATATATATATATATATATATATATATATATATATATATATATATATATATATATATATAGGTCTACTACACATGATCAAAATTTAATTTGACTGAAATTCATTTGACTGAGACCATGATATACAAATTTCAAAATACTGAAAACTCACTTGACTGAAACTCATAAGACTGAAACCTTAATGATGCTAAATGTCAACATAGTGGCAGCATGTAGACAACTGTAAGGTAAGTAAAAGGTATATGCCATTTTCCCCACTGTAGTGCATTCATTGAGTTAGTATATATAGTTTGGGTGGGTGTGGGTGATGCAGCACCCCCCCCATCTAGTTTGGCTTTATATCGTCCAGCTTCTGTTAAGAGGGTATGTAAGTAGTTTTTAAGTTCTGGAAAGGGTTAGTCATTGGTGTAAGTGAGCGTGTCTATAATTTACAATGTATGTTGAAATTTAGTATTGTTAAGGTTTCAGTCTTTTGAGTTTTAGTCAAGTGAGTTTTCAGTATTTTGAAATTTCGATATTATGGTCTTAGACAAATGAATTTCAGTCAAATGAAATTTTGATAATGTGTAGTAGACCCATATATATATATATATATATATATATATATATATATATATATATATATATATATATGGTCTATATTATATTAGCAAATGCTTGAGATTGAGAACGCTATATAATCGACACAAACAATCCAAAAATGCAAAATGTCGAGCACACGGATCAGCGATTTTTTTCCCAGGGAAAAAAAAATCGCTGATCAATGAAAAAAACAAAACAAAAAAAACAAACACAAAATAAAGTGGGGGGGGGGCTTTGCCCTCTCACCCCCCACTTAAATATACCAACTCTGAGATCGCATCACAGTGGAGGAAATGGCAAAGTCCCGAAAATGGCTCAGTGATTTTTTTCTCTAGGAAAAAAATTGCTGTTCCGTGCTTTAGGCATTTTGCCATTTCACATAAACATGTTTGACAAAACAACGTTTGCAACTTTGTGTTTGCTTAAATAATAGGAACCCTATATATGTGATTGTTCACACTCTCTTTTATCAAGGTGTTTGATACAGTACCCCACACGTACATTGTTGACAAACTCTAAGAACTAGTTATAAACTGCTGGCTGTCTCTCACAACGTAGGACCCAGGAAATCAGAATTGGTAAAACCATCTCCACCAGATCAGTCACTAGTGAAGTACCCCAGGCCTGCTCCTGTTTGCTATCTACTTCTCAGAAGTCAAAGCTAATGTCAAAGCCTTTGGCTCAACAAGTTCAAAATGACTGTAAATTGGGAGTTATCAAACATTCCCCCAATGACACAAACATCCTACAAGAGGGTGTAACACAAACAAATGAATGTTGTCAAAGCCACTAATTAAAACTCAATGTGAAGAAATGCATTATGGTGTCTTTTGGGAAATCTTTCATCCAAGCTAATTATAAAACACACCTAAGAGTTGAACTGATACATAGCTGGCCTTAAGTATAGGCCAACAAGGCATCCACTTAAGACTCTGCTCTAGCAGGGGCACTTTTTCAGTATTTATTTTTTTATAGTATAGAGATGGTTTCTTTAAAATCTATTAAATGAATACAGGAGAAACTGAAGAGTAAGACAAATTGTGAGAAAAAGGAAGAAAGTCTGGATGGTGTAGGTAGGCCAGAATGGGGGCACCAGGTGGTGTGGGTGGGTGCTGTGTAGCCATTTTGCCTAGGGCAGCAGTTGACCAAAGCCCAGCCCTGATCTGATAGGGATCTGGGAACATATGTGGACAATAACCTGGCTTTCGACCAACATGTAGCCAATATAGTAAGAAAATAATTTTTTGTCTCCCAAGTCATAAGCAGGGGTATGTCATCCAGGTCCAAGAAAGTTATAGTACCTCTTTACTCCACCCTTATCATATCCATCATTGAATATAATCCCCTCTTTGGCATGTACCTTACCATGGACTTGCAACAATTGCAATGCCCTTAAAGGTTCCTCATCAGGAGAATCCAGGATGTGAATACCTAGTCCTACACAGATCACCTTAAGGCCCTGTCTCTATACTCAGTCTCTTACAGGTCACCAAGAGGCAATCTATGCCTGGCATATAAGATCCAGCTGTGATGGATCTCTTGCACATCTGCAAAACAAAGAGCACCAGAAACACTAGATTCAAGGACCTGAACTTTGCCTGCAAACAAGGGAGCCCGCAGGATTTTTTCAGGGGGGTGCAAACCTGGAGCACCGCCCCAACCCCACCCCCTTCAAAGCACCGCCCCAAACCCCCCCCTTCAACCCCCCCCCCAACACACACACGCAGCCATTCCAGTATCCCATTACTTGGCTATTTCTCCCCAGTTGCCATAAACACTGTTCAAAACTCTCTGTGTGCATACTGTTTTATGCATTACTTCTACAATGATTACAGATACTTGGTTTTAATTTTCAACTTTTATTTCAAATTTTAGGGCCTCAGGGCCAATAGTTTTGTAATCTCCTATTTTATAGCACAAACACTGATAGACATTTCCTAAACTTAAACAAAGTAATAGTCTTATAATGAAAACAGACTTAGCATTAAAACTTCTCTACCTTTGAAACTCGCATGCACTGAAACAGCATTTAAACCCACATTCAAAGAAAATGCATCTGGCTAGTGGCAGGTTAAGTTTACATTTGGACTGTTTTCAAATCATAGGCCCCTTGCACACATTTCAGAACCATGCATAACTGCTTTGATTCACATTCCTGATTGTATTAATTACAATATATAATAACTGAATTATATCCCTTGTTAATACAGCACCACTTAGAGTGTGTTTTATAGTTTTGAACATTTTTTCCATTAAGCAATGAAACAAAACATATAAACCAATAATGACAAATTGTCCAATTCAGAACATTTCAACCATAAAAGGCCACTTAAACGTCTATCATTACAATCTACCAATATCAGTCAATATGCACAATCTCTGCAGAAGTAAAAGTCATCTGAATAATTTCACATTAAAGAGATCTGAAACTAATGGAGAGGTTGTTGCTAAAAAAACAGCTTTATATTTCAGTGTTTCATCTACAAATTCAGTGCCTACTGCCCTTAAACAATAAATTGCCTATGTTACATTTAAAAAAATGCTAAGCTTGTATATTGCAATAGGAATAAGTGGCAAGCGGAAACACAGGTTCATAGTTACTAGGCATCTCATCCAAAGGAGGACATACTCAGGACTGCAGCACTCCACCCCCTTAAAATACAAATCTACATGTGGTGGGAGTAGAACCTACAGCCCTCTACATCAAGATGCAAGTATGTTACCTGCTATGCTACTAAGACTGTTCTGACATTCTGCACCACAACAGTGATACCATTTGCTAAACAAAACAGTTGCACATTTTAAGCAGATTTAGCATGAACAACAGTAAACATCTCTGCACCACAACAGTGATACCATTTGCTAAACAAAACAGTTGCACATTTTAAGCAGATTTAGCATGAACAACAGTAAACATCTCTTCCCTTGAAGCTCACAATTCCTTAAAAATGTATGTGAAAATAAATTCCACCTGCTAACTCTAAATAGGGCATTTCACTCTCACATATGCATACCTCAACCTCTTAGTGCAAGAAATCTGGACAAGGCCTAAAATAAATAGGGACGGATTATAAATATTGCTCTCATGAATGTAATAATTGTAGAATAACAGGATTTGTGTTAGTATGCATTTTTCTAAAGGATATGACATCTAAAACTCAAATGTCTGTTATTATTTAGCAACTTCAATCCTTTTAATTTATTTGGCATTTGTTAACCGGGATAGTCCATCTGTGCAAAATCCCTTTTTCAGTGGAGGCCCGGGGAGAAAAGCTCAGGAGGAATATGGGGTAGAAATCTGGGCATTCTGAAAAAACCTGGACAGCTGAAAACACACACACACACACACACACACACACAGTACCTTTCAATCTCTTAGCACATGAAATCTGGAAAAAGCCTGCTATAATGTTGGGGACAAAGGCCCAAACTAGGGCCACATTTAGAAAGTTGCTAGAATAACAGGATTTGTGTTAGAATTAATTTTCTACAGGATATGAAGTCTGAAAATCAAATACATGTTATTATTTAGTAACTTTAATCCTTAGCTCATCCCAGTGATTTGTCAAAAAAAAAACTGAATTTTTTTGAGGAACAGACCAAAAAGATAAGGCAAAAGTCTGGACATTCTGTGGAAATCTGTACAGTTGATAGGTACGACACACACATACATCCCCTGACCCCCTTAGAAAGTGCATAGAACAACAAAGTTTGCATTAGTATGCATTTTCTGAGGATATGAAGTCAAACTCAAATGCCTGCCATTAATTTCTGACTTCAGTCTTCAATGATTTGCCAAAAGAACACAATTTTATGAGAAACAAACTGAAAATATGAGACAAAAATCTGAATTGTGAGGTATGAAAGTTTTCTACAACCAATAAACATTTTTAAGAAAAGAAAATAGCACAATACATACATTACTTCATAAATACTGTCATACTTCCATGGATTTATATCACTTATTGTTTATTTTGACCTTTAACATGCACAATTTTGTAGGCATATATGCAAACAAGGAGCCATATTGTCCGTAAAAGAAAAAAAAAAAAGAAAAATAAAAACTCTCTCTCGCTCTGTCTAGGCCAACGGACTGTCTAAGTGCAGGCTGCATCTTCACAGTCTATAGACAGCAGACTGCTTACAACCAAGCTTCACAGGATCATAAGAGGTTACTAGGCTAATGGCCCTGAGGCCCTTACAAGCCTAGCCAAGTTTTTCCCTCTTTTAAATGGTGCTATTAGTAGACCTGACTCAACAACAGACACAGGAGAAGATACATTTTTAAGTTTCTGCTTTTTCTTCCTAGGGAAATCCCTGGAATGGGACTGACTCATGACAGGAGCACTAGCCTGGAATCGGGTACCTTACCCCAGCTAAGCAGTATACCTTCAACCACGCATATCTGGAAGGTCAACCAAAGTGTTTTTTCCTTGCCCAGTGAATCAACCCTATAGCTGCAGGGAATATGTCAATCTCCCAGTCATTAATGGCTTCCTGAAGAGCTGCAGCTAGAAGAACCAGAAGGCAAAAGATGGATCATCCAAGGAAACAGCTTTGGCCACAAAGGAGTCACTCACCAATGACTGCGGCAGTGATGGAGACAGATACACAAGGACTTCTTAACTTTCTTTTTGCTCACTGAGTGGCGCAGAGTTACAGTTATCCCACTCCATAAGGGGCGATCCAACTTGGATCCTGGGAACTACCACCCCATCAGTCTGACGAGCCTGATCTGCAAGTCCATGGAAAGTATTATCATGGAACTTATAAAAAAAGAGATTGACAACCTACAAACACTGGACCCCACCCAAGTTTGGGTTCGTGAAGGGCCGATCTTGTCTCCTGAACTTGATTGATTTCTTCGAATCAGTCTCCAGAGCTGTGGACAAGGGTAAGGTGGTCCACACAGCCTATCTGGACCTTACCAAGGCCTTTGACACCATCCCCCACTCTGGAATCATAGATAAACTTACTAAGCTGGGCACTGATCACTACATCACTCGATGGTTGCCAACTGGCTTACTGACAGAACACACAATTTAAAAGTAGCTGACGCCAAATCCAGCTCCAAACAAGTGACAAGTGGAGTACCTCAGGGTTCAGTCCTGGGACCACTCTTGTTTGGCATCTACTTCTCTGACATACAGGCCAATACTAAGGGACTCTGGCTAACAAAGTTCGCAGATGACTACAAACTGGGAGCCATTACTGAATCTCCAAATGATGGAGATACTCTACAAAAGGACCGTACAGAAACAGATGCTTGGTGGCAGAGCCATGGGTTCAAGCTCAGTGCCTAGAAATGTATAGTTATCCCCTTTGGGAAAAAACATGTACCCGTGAATTACCACATAGGTGGCAGTACACTAAACACCAAAAGTGTGATAAGAGACTTAGGGACACAGGTGGGCAGTGGTTTCACCTTCGATAACCACATCGCCAGTCAGGAAATCCTTCTATGTGGCACACCTCATCACTAAGGGCTTTTCATCCAGAAAAAAGGAGGTAATTGTCCCACTGTACTTATCCCTCATTAGACCCATTATAGAATACAATGCCCCATTCAGTATGTACCTCTCAAGACATCTGCAACAACTGGAAAGGCCACAGAAATACCTCACTAAAAGAATCACAGGCCTAAAGCAGATGCCCTATGCTGTGGAAGTAGAACCTATAGCCTTCTACATCAAGATGCAAGTATGCTACCTGCTGTGCTACTAACACTGCTTTAAAATTTTATATGACAATAGTGATACCATTTGCTGAACAAAACAGTTGTACATTTTAAGCAAACTTAGCAGGAGCAGCAGTAAATTTTTCTTCCCTTGAAGCTCACAAATTCCTTAAAAATGCACTTGAAAATAAATTCCACCTGCTAACTCTAACTAGGGCATTTCACTCTCTCTCACACACACTTCCCTCATCTTAGTGCAAGAAATCTACATCTACTGTGTACAAAGAGAGCATCTGGGAAACAGAAAAAAAAATTTAAGCTTGTTTCCTGCCTTTCCTGTTAAGTGGTATAGAAAAAAATTTAAGCTTGTTTCCTGCCTTTCCTGTTAAGTGGTATAGACTATTTGTAGGCTTCTGAGCCCCCAAGCCCTTCTGTGTTGGAGGGAAGCCTTCTAGCTTAGTTTTTTATTTCTTATAACTAGCCAGTTTTCTAGATTCAGCACTCAAATCTGTTTCTTTGATCTCAGCACTTGTTCAGAAAAAAAAAAATTCATCTGCTTTTACTGTACTTGTGTTTCTGCCTACTTTATTTTACTTTTGCATCATCTTAAAAGTACTCAATTGTATTTATTACTGCTTGGTGTAACTCATTCGAAGCCTTTTGGTTTAAACACTTGGGCTTCGGACCAGTTGTTTTGCACTGAAAGGGTTTGTGGTCTGCACTGTAGTGGCAGAACAGGTAGCTTACATCCTTCTAGGTTGGGAACTGCTGATTGAGGGCTCAGTGTCTGTTATTCTAAAAGTGTATTAATTCTGGTTTAAGCACTTGGGCTTTCAGGCCAGTTATTTTACATTAAGAGGGTTCGTGGTCTGCACTCTTGTGGGAGGAGAGGCTGCCCTTCTGAGCTGGGAATTTCTGATTAAAGGCTTATAGTGCATGCATATCTTAACTGCTTCTTACTGAAGTTGGTGCGCCTTGTTTGCTGTGGCATAGACAGGATTCGGGCCTGCTGGATCTAGCTTTGTTTGTGTAACTTGAGCACTAATCCAGGCATTCTCTAAAGTATTCAATTGTATTTATTACTGCTTGGTAGTAACTTGATTAAAGTGTAGCTATCATTCTAAGTCTTTTGGATTAAGTACTTGGGCTTCAGATCAGTTGTTTTACATTAGGAAGGTTTGTGGCATGCACTGTGATGGCAGGACAGGTAGCGTTAATCCTTCTAAGTTGGGAACTGCTGATTGAGAGCCCAGTGTCTATTATTCTTAAAGTGTATTAGTTCTGGTTTAAGCACTTGGGCTTTAGGCCAGTTATTTTACATTAAGAAGGTTCGTGGTCTGCACTCTTGTGGGAGAAGAGGCTGGACTCTGCCCTTCTGAGCTGGGAATTTCTGGTTAAAGGTTTATAGTCCCTGAATATTTGAACCGTATCTTACTGAAATTGGTACACCTTGTTTGCTGTAGCATAGACTAGATCCAGGCCTGCTGAATCTAGCTTTGTTTATATGCTTGTTGTTTGTTTGCTTATTATTTCCCTGGAACGCTAATTCCACCTAATATGCGGCTTCTCAGCGCTTCTGTGGATCACTAGTGATATCTGCATTGCTTACTGTACTTATTTCCTTGTTTCACTTGAAAGAAAGTTACTGTTTGTCGTTTTTGCATTTAAGTTACCTGTAACACATTGCACTTAAGTTACCTGGCACTTGCTCACTAAAGCAATTATATAAGTCAGCACTAAAAATTAAAAGCACTACACCCTCACTCCCCTCTGGCCCTTGTTTTCAATTATAAAGGAATTCCCAATATTATTCTAGCATGTCCAAAGGTCAGTTGTCAATCTCCTCTCCGGTCCAGCTGGTGAATCTGGGAATCTTGAGGCAATGTTACAACTGCCTCATGTACACAGACAACCCTCTCCTCCTCCCAAGAAATTCCAACACATGTGAGAGATGCAACCATATAGCCAAACTGGAGGCTAAGCTCTCTCAACTCAGTACTGGCATAACCAGTCAGGAGGAGAAGGAAACCACACTCACTACAATTCCAGTCTCACATAGCCCTACCACGACAGCAAACCAAACACATAATCACACAAAAACATACTCGGAGGCTCTAAAAAAAGATCTGCCTAAGCAGCAGAGACCTCCAAAGCAGACACCCAAGCAACCGCTACCCCAAAACAAAACACGTGCAACACATATCTCACAAAGCCAGTGTGCCGAACAGTCACAGCCCTTAAGACTAAACAACACACCTGATACACTTGTAATAGGTGACTCTATCATCAGGCACACTGACGTACCACTCACCAGGCTGAACAAGGAGAGGGTCATGGTGAGCAGCCTGTCGGGCTCTAGGATCCGCCACATAACACAAGCACTCAGGTCACTCCAAGGCAAGTACAAATATGACTCAGTCATTGTCCATGCTGGTGTGAATGACCTGAGACGTACCTCCCTGGACTACATGAAAAGAGACATAGAGGACCTCTCTGAGCATGTAGCCCAGGCCGGTATGACCCTGACCTTGAGTAGCATCTTACCCTCACCAAGAATGATGCCACAATATGAAGACAAGATGATCAATTTCAACAATTGGCTTAAGTACTGGTGTCATTCAAAGGGGATCCAATGCCTGTCAGCTTGGGATGATATGCTCGACAAGCCACAATGCTTCACTAGGGACGGTTTGCACCTGTCACCCCTGGGCTTTCAGATATTGGCAAAGGCTCTTGCTACCCCCATAGTGCCTTTTTTAGGCAAGGCTCAAAAGACAAACCCACCTCCATAGGTATCACAAGGGATAAAAAACTAAGAGTAATGCTACTCATTGCCAGAAGTCTAAACCTCAAGATGCATGCACTCAAAACTCTCCTTAGCATGGAGAACATCGATATCTGTGCAGTAACAGAAACCTGGTTCAGGGCTCCCGAGAGCACCCCAGCACTACCAGGTTATACCTCATACCATGCTTTTCGGCCCCAAAACTTGGACCGAACCACAAAAGGAGGGGGGAGTATCGATATTCATCAAAGATACCCACACCTCCAGGTTGGTGGCAAAGCACGAAGCATCAGAGACTATCCATGTGCAACTAACAGAGGGTAAAACTGCCTTCCAGTTTATAGCCTGCTACAGACCACCCTCCCAAACCCAGGAACCCCACTCGGCCTTCCTGAGAACACTGGAAAATATGAAGGTCTCTCCAAACACCATTATATTGGGCGACTTCAACTACCCAAACATAGACTGGGAGCATTACTCTAGCTCCAACACCCTAGCCCAAAGGGTCCTAGAATTTATAAACTCAAATGCTAGGGAACAACTTGTTACCACTCCCACAAGAGGGGAAAACATACTGGACCTGATCATCATCAACATGGGGACTCTATGCTCCAGACCAGAAGTGTATCCCTCACTGGTAAGATCAGACCATAAACTAATCTCACTGGATATTCACATCCCGACCCCACCCCCTGCCCAGAAAACCACAGTGAAAAACTTCGATAAAGCACATTTCACACACCTCAAAACCGAGGTGGAATCCTTCAAAGCCCACAGGCCTGTGGAAAATATGGCCCAGACCGCAGAATCTTTTATAAACGCATTCTATGAACACCTTCAGGAATGCATGGATCATGCGATCCCAAATAAAACCAAGACCCAATCCTCCAAAGGCAGACGTCCTGTCTGTTGGACCCCAGCCATAAACAAACTATACAATAGAAGGAGGAAGCTACTAAATGATAGAGCAAAATCCCAAAAAGGGAAGGCATCACTGATCAGTATTAGCAAAAAACTACGGGCACTCATAAAATTGTCTAAGGCCAGCTTCGAGAGAAAAATTGCACAGGACACTAAGGATAATCACAAGGCTTTCTTTAGTTATGTTAGGAACCTGGGTGGTAATTCCCAAATATGCTCAGAATTAGTCCAAAATGACAAAAAATACACCGAACCCACAGACGTTGCTAACATCCTAGCTGACAGGTTCAGCGCAAACTTCTCCCCCCTCCCCACCAAAAGGGCAAATATCTATCCCAGCAGAGTGCTACCCCCCTGACATCTCAGATGCTGAGGTAAGAGCAGCCCTCTCCAAAGCAAAAAACACAGCATCAATGGGACCAGACGGTGTCCCGGGCTGCATCCTACATGAACTCCAAGAAGAGCTAATCCCAAACATAAAACTACTGTTCAGTCTCAGCCTTACCACAGGATATAGGTTCATAGGTTCATAGGTTCATACTAGGCTATCTGCCCAAGGGCATTTATAAGCCTAGCCCATAGTTATGTGGCTTTCGCCACCCCTTTAGTTTGAATAAAAACTATGCCTATCATTTTGCTGTGCCTCTGTCAAGCAGTGACACTGAAGTAATCCCTGGGGTATATCTGCAATCTCCCATCCATTGGTCAAGATTCCTCTTGAACAAGGCCAGAGAGGTGCTCTCCCTCACATGTACCGGGATTTTGTTCCACAGCATAGGGAGTCTCTGGGTGATGAATCTGTCCCTCCAGCACGTTCTATTTATAACCGTGTCAAGGTTTAAGTCTCCCACCCTTGTGGTTCTGAGGGATCTAGATTTTTGAGGTGAAGCATATTCATCAAATCTGGGTTTGACATGGCCTTATATGTCAGGCACAGGTCACCTCTGAGCAAGCGGTATGAGACTGAATAGAGCTGGAGTTCTTTCAGTCGGGCAGCATAAGACATATTTTTGAGACCCTTTATCCTTTTGGTGAGGAACTTTTGGGGCCTTTCAAGCTGCAGCAGGTGTCTGGTCAGATACATTCCGAATGGGGCATTGTACTCAATCATAGGTCTAATGAGTGATGAGTACAGGGGGACGATGACCTCCCTTGATCTAGATGTTAATCCCTTCATGATCAGGTGGGCGATATAGAAGGTTTTCCTAACTACTTTAGCAACATGAGTGTCAAACGAAAGGCTACTGTCAACCTGGGTCCCCAGATCCCTGATGACTCTTTCTGTGCTCAGTGGATTGCCACCTATATGGTAGCTAGGGGTAACCTTGTTTTTCCCGAAGGGTATGACTATGCATTTGTTGGCGTTTAACTTCAGGCCATGGCTCTGGCACCAGTTATCCATTTCTGTGAGGTCCTTCTGGAGGATATCTGTGTCAGATGTGTTTTCGACTATGGCGCCCAGTTTGCAGTCATCTGCAGACTTTGTCAGCCATAACCCTCCTGTGTTTGCTTGTACTTCAGAAAAGTAGATGCCGAACAAGAGTGGACCCAGGACTGAGCCCTGTGGGACACCACTTGTGACAGGCTTTGAGTCTGACATGGCTCCAGCAACTCTGACCCTGTGGGTTCTGGCACTTAGCCAGTTTGCAACCCATCTTGTGATGTATGGGTTTACATTCAAGCTGATGAGTTTTTCGATGATACCTGAGTGGGGTATTGTGTTGAAGGCCTTTGCCAGGTCGAGGTAGGCTGTATGGACTGCCTTTCCCTCATCAATGGCCTTGGTGACTGTCTCGAAAAAGTCAACCAAGTTTAAGAGGCAGGATCTGCCTTTGACAAAGCCAAACTGGGTTGGATCCAAAGTCTGTAAGTTCCCTATGTCTTTATTTATGAGTTCCATTATGATCCTCTCCATGGCTTTGCAGATAAGGCTTGTCAAGCTAATGGGGCGGTAATTTCCAGGGTCTGTGGAGGCACCACCCTTATGAAGTGGGACCACAGTCGCCGTCGCCACTCCTTGGAGTGCGTATCCTGAGGTGAGGCTAAGATTAAACAGCTGTCCTAACTGTGGGTTTAATTCCTTGTTGAGTTCGTGAAGCACACAGCCGGGGACACCATCCGGTCCCATGGATGCTGTGTTTTTGCCTTAGTGAGGGCAGTTCTCACCTGGGCGTTGGAGATGTTTGGGGGCTACAATCCTCTGGAATAGATATCTCTCCTTTTGGGGAGGGGAGAAGTTTGCACTGAACCTGTCAGCCAGTATGTTGGCAATGTGTGTAGGTTCAGTAATTTTCACATCATTTTGAACTAATTCTGAGCATATCTGGGAGTTTCCTCCTAGGTTTCTAACATAGCTAAAGAAGGCCTTATGATTCTCTTTAGAGTCCTTGGTGATTTTTCTCTCAAAATTTGCCTTGGATGATTTTATGAGAGCTCTTAGTTTTTACTTATAATGATCAAAGGTGTCTTACCTTTCAAGGATTTTGCTCTATCTTGTAGTAGCTTCCTCCTTTTGTTGTAGAGCTTGTTTATGGCTGGGGTCCACCAGACTGGACGCTTGCCTTTGGTACAGAGAGTCTTAGTTTTGTTTGGGATTGCCTGATCCATGCAGTCCTGTAGGTGCTGGTAGAAGGCATTTGTAAGTGATTCAGCGGTTTGAGTAATGTTTACCACTGGCTCAGGGGCCTTAAAGGAGACCACACTAGTTTTTAGAAGTGTGAAATCGGCTTTTGAGAAGTTTTTCACTGTGGTCTTTTTGTTTCAGGTGGGGGGGATGAGGACCTCCAGCGAGATTAGTTTATGATCTGATCTCACCAGTGAGGGGTATACTTCGGTGTTGAACATTTTGATCCCATGTTCGTGATGATGAGATCAAGTATGTTTTCTCCTCTTGTGGGGATGGTGACTAGTTGTTCCATGGCATTTGAGTTTATGAACTCCAGGAATCTTTGGGTTAGAGTGTTCGGGCTTGAGTAGTGTTCCCAGTCTATATTAGGGTAGTTGAAGTCACCTAGTATGATGGTGTTTGGAGATACATTTATCCCTCCAATGTTTTCAGGAAGGCCATGTGAGGTTCCTGAGTTTGAGAGGGTGGCCTGTAACATGCTACAAATTGCAGAGCAGTCTTGCCTATGGTTAATTGCACCTGGATGGTCTCCGATGCATCGTGCGTTGCCACCAACCTTGAGGTGTGGGTGTCCTTTATGAATATGGACACCCCTCCTTTCTTGGTGTTGTCCGGATTTTGGGGCGGAACGCATGATATGAGGTGAAACCTGTTAGTGCTGGGGTGCTCTCAGGAGCCTTGAACCAGGTTTCTGTCACAGCACAGACATCGATGTTCTCCATATTGAGAAGGGCCTCGAGTGCGTGCATCTTGAGATTGAGACTTCTGGCATTGAGCAGCATTACCCTTAGTTTTTCCTTTTTGGTGTTCTAGGGTGGTAGGTTTAGAATTTGAGCCTTGCCTAAAAAGGCACTATGGGGTGGCAAGAGCCTTTGCCAATATCCGGAAGCCCAGGGTGACAGGTGCAAGCCGTCCCTTGTGAAGCAGCGTGGCTTGTCCAGCATGTCATCCCAGGCAGACAGACATTGGATCCCCTTTGAATGACACCAGAATTTAAGCCAATTATTAAAGCTGATCATCTTATCACTGTATTGTGGCATCATTCTAGGTGAAGGTAGGATACTGCTCAAGGTCAGGGTCATATCTGCCTGGGCTACATAATCAGAGAGCTCCTCGATGTCCCTTTTCATGTAGTCCAAGGAGGTACGTCTCAGGTCGTTGACACCAGCGTGGACAATGACTGAGTCGTACTTGTACCTGCTGTTGAGAGACCTGAGTGCTTGCATTGTGTGGCAGATTCTAGCGCCCGACAGGCAGCTTACTGTGACCTTCTCTTTACTCAGTCTGGTGAGCGGGACGTCAGTGTGTCTGACTATGGAATCACCAATGACAAGTGTGTCTGGCATTTTGTTTGGCCTTAAGGGCTGTGACTGTTTGACACTCTGACTGTGTGGTCTATGTGTTGCATGTGTTGGGTCGTGAGGTGGTAGTTGTTTGGGTGTCTGCTTTGGTGGCCTCTGCTGTTTTGGTAAATTTTTGATCAGAGCCTCCGAGTATGTCTTTGTGTGAGTATGTGTATGATTTGAAGTTGTGATGGTACCATGTGTGACTGGGTATGTATTGTGTGTGGTTACCTTCTCCTCCTGTCTGGTCTTGCCAGTCCTATGTTGAGAGAGCTCAGCCTCCAGTTTGGCCGTATAGTTGCATCTCTCGCATGTATTTGTGTTTTATGGGAGAAGGAGAGGATTGTCTGTGTACATGAGGCAATTGTAACATTGCCTCAATATTCCCAGGTTCACCAGTTGAGCTGGAGAGGACACTAGCAACTGATCCCTCGACATACTAGAAGTAGTAGATAAAGAGACTTTCAAAGGACTCCGGGAAGTGGGTTTTAGGCTGGTGGGGTACTATCTATAATAAGAGTGCTTTATCAAGGTGCAAGTACTGTAGGAGTAAGTGCTAGGCTTTACAGATAGAGAATAGTCTACTTGGGAATCAAGTAGAGATGAACTTTTCAGTTATAGGATATGCTGGTTAGATCAGCAGTACAGCTCGAGGAAGGTAGTTCTAAGGGAAAATTGGAAGAGTGGAATTTAGATGGCCCAAATAGTTTAACCTTGTTTAACCGCCGCTGCTCTTGTGTGCAACAGTGGTAACTCAGCTAAATCGCTTCTGGCGTTTAGCGTGTTTTATAGCAGGGGCTGAAGGGAGCTAGGAATTGGCCCAAAATGACCAATGGACTACTAGTTTCTGGCTGAAACTTCACCAAATCGGACAAAAGGCGCTCAGTGCTTCCCACTCCCACTGGTAAGCAAAGAAACTTCCCTCCTTCCTAATAAGGCAATGGATCAGTAATAGGAACTAAAAACAAAGCCCAGGGATCAGCAACTCTGAAACTGGACTACTCTAGTTCAGTAAGGCGGAAAACAAGAGATTTTTTGTTTTATTACAGAGACAAGGAAAAAAACAGACAGTAAATGCTATAAATGCTGTAAATCGGCTAGCGCACTTTAGTGTGTAGCCTACAAAAACAATTTGCAACAATTAGTAACTTAAAGTGCAATAAACAGTGTAAAATGCAGAAATCACTTAAAGTAGCAGTAAAACAGGCAAAATGCAGTCGCTAGCTTAAATAACAGTGGGAAAGCCACAAAAAATACTTATATCTGGTAGAAAGTCACTCTTTTAGCTCTCTGCTGCTTGGATCACTCTACAGGCCACCACGAGGATCTGTGCTGAGTTGGTACAAGCTGGAAAACTCGTGTTTAGCGCGTTTTATAGCAGGGGGCTGAAAGGAGCTAGGAATTGGCCCAAAACGACCAATGGACTACTAGTTTCTGGCTGAAACTTCACCAAATCGGACAGAAAGGCTGCTCAGTGCTTCCCACTCCCACTGGTAAGCAAAGAAACTTCCCTCTTCCCTAATAAGGCAATGGATCAGTAACAGGAACTAAAAACAAAGCCCAGGGATCAGCAACTCTGAAACTGGACTACTCTAGTTCAGTAAGGTGGGAAAACAAGAGATTTTTTGTTTTATTACAGAGACAAGGAAAAACAGACAGTAAATGCTATAAATGCTGTAACTTCGCTAGCGACTTTAGTGTGTAGCCTACAGAAACAATTTGCAACAATTAGTAACTTAAAGTGCAATAAACAGTGTAAAATGCAGAAATCACTTAAAGTAGCAGTAAAACAGGCGAAATGCAGTCGCTAGCTTAATAACAGTGGGAAAGCCACAAAAATACTTATATCTGGTAGAAAGTCACTCTTTTAGCTCTCTGCTGCTTGGATCACTCTGCAGGCCACCACGAGGATCTGTGCTGAGTTGGTACAAGCTGGAAAACGCATGTTTAGCGTGTTTTATAGCAGGGGGCTGAAAGGAGCTAGGAATTGGCCCAAAACGACCAATGGACTACTAGTTTCTGGCTGAAACTTCACCAAATCGGACAAAAAGGCCGCTCAGTGCTTCCCACTCCCACTGGTAAGCAAAGAAACTTCCCTCCCTCCTAATAAGGCAATGGATCAGTAACAGGAACTAAAAACAAAGCCCAGGGATCAGCAACTCTGAAACTGGACTACTCTAGTTCAGTATATATGCCCAAAGAGTGGCGTACAGCAACAGTGGTCCCTCTCCATAAAGGTGGTGCCTCAATGGATCCTGGAAACTATCGCCCCATAAGCCTGACTAGCTTGGTCTGCAAAGCTATGGAAAGGATCATCATGGACCTCATAAATAAAGTTATTGGGGACCTACAGACACTGGATCCTACCCAGTTCGGCTATGTTAAGGGCAGATCCTGCCTCTTAAACCTGGTTGATTTCTTTGAAACAGTCACCAAGGCCATTGACGTGGGGAAGGTGGTCCATACAGCCTACCTGGACCTCGCAAAAGCCTTCGATACAATACCCCACTCTGGCATTATAGATAAGCTCACCAGCTTAAATATAAACCCCTATGTTACTAGATGGATTGCAAACTGGCTCAAGGACAGAACCCACATGGTTAGAATTGCTGGAGCCATGTCAGACTCCAAACCAATTACAAGTGGTGTCCCACAAGGCTCAATCCTGGGACCTCTCTTGTTCGGTATATATTTCTTGGAGGTACAGGCCAACACGGAAGGACTGTGGCTGACCAAGTTCGCAGATGACTGCAAACTGGGCACCATAATCGACTCTCCAGCCGACACAAGCATCCTCCAAAAGGGCCTCATAGAAACAGACAACTGGTGCCAGAGCCATGGACTCAAGCTAAATGCCAAAAAGTGTATAGTCATCCCCTTTGGCAAAAACAAAGTGCCCACAAATTACCACATAGTTGGTAATCCATTAAGTACAGAAGAAGTAGTTAGGGACCTGGGGACCCAAGTTGATAGCAATCTCTCATTTGACAACCACGTGGCCAAAGTGGTTAGAAAAACATTTTATATAGCCCACCTAATCATGAAGGGATTCACATCTAGATCAGGGGAGGTCATCGTGCCTCTTTACTCATCCTTCATCAGGCCCATAATTGAGTACAATGCCCCTTTTGGGATGTACCATACCAGACACCTGCAGCAACTGGAAAGATCCCAAAAGTACCTCACCAAGAGGATCAAAGGGCTCAAACAGATGCCATATGCTGCCTGGTTAAAGAAACTCCAGTTCTACTCAGTGGCATACCGCCTGTTCAGAGGCGATCTGTGCCTGACGTATAAAGCCATGTCCAACCTGGAATTAATGGACATGCTGCACCTCAGAAAATCCAAATCCCATCGAGCTACGCGCTCGAGAGACTTGAACCTCAGCACTGAAATAAATAGGACATGCTGGAGGGACAGATTCATAACCCAGAGGTTCCCTTCACTCTGGAATAAAATCCCAGTCCAGGTTAGGCAGAGTCCCTCATCGACTCTCTTCAAGAGGAATCTTGATGAGTGGATGGGAGATCATAGGTTTACCCCGGGTATCACTTCTGTGTCAATGTTAGACAGAGGCACAATATACTAACCTCGAAAAAGGGCATAACAAAATACATTTAAAATGGGTGGCGAAAGCCAAACACATTCTGGCTAGGCTTATAAATGCCCTAGGGCAGATAGCCTAGTATGAACCTATGATCCTATGAACCTATAAATCTGGACAAACCTAAAATAAACAAACAGGGACAGATTATAAATATTGCCTTCATGAACTTAAAAAATTGCTAAAAATAACAGAATTTGTTAGTATGCATTTTTCTAAAAGATATGACGTCTAAAACTCAAATGCCTGTTATTATTTAGCAACTTCAATCCTTTTAGGGGGAATATGGGGCAAAAACCTGTTTAGCTGAGGGGTATGCTACCTCACTCTTATACATACATACATACATACATACACACACGCACACACACTACCTCTCAGTCTCTTAGCACAAGAAATCTGGACAAAGCCTGTTATAATGTTGGGACAAGGGCCCAAAACTAGGGACCCATTTAGAAAGTTGCTGCAATAACAGGATTTGTGTTAGAATGTGTTTTCTAAGGGATGAAGTCTGAAGCTCAAACAAATGTCATTATTTAGCAACTTTAATTCTTAGCTCATCCCAGTGATGTAAAAAAAATAATTTTTATGAGGAACAGACCAAAAATATGAGGCAAAAATTTGGACATTCTGTGAAAATCTTTACAGTTCTAAGTTATGACACACAAAAATACATACCCCTACCTCCATAGAAAGTGGACAGAAGAACAAGTTTTGTATTAGCATGCATTTTCTGAGGATATGAAGCCTAAATCTCAAATGTCTGCCAATATTTTGACTTCAATCCTTAGTGATTTGCAAGAAAAAACACAATTTTATGAGAAACAAACCAAAAATATGAGACAAAAATCTGGATAATTGTGAGGTATGACCCCCCCCTTACTTGCGCACACACACACACACACACACACACCTACCTCCCTCTCTGTAGAGCAGGTGTTTGCTTTACCACTAGTTGTCTTTAAGTGAAGGAATTCAAAGAGTGCTGCGTCATTTGTAGTATAGAAGTCTAAGCTGAAATCACCCCTCAGAAGTCTGTATGATATTGAAGAGACGGGCAAAGCACTTAGTCTATTAGAATGGCTAAGGGTACTCAGACCTGAGAACTTTTTAGAGAGGAAACATTGAGGGCTCTCAAGTTGCTTTAGATGCTTAGGGAGGTATATGCCATAGGGTACATGCTTCAAATAGCAAGCTAGTTATTATCCAAAATCCAATCGTAATCCTCTGTGTTAGCATTGATCAGTGCTACTATGCTCTAGCCTCACATAAAAGTTTCAACAGCAGCACCACAGAACAGAGTTGGAAACGTAACAGCCTTAAAAGCTGTAGTACAATTTGCACTGAGTTTTGACTGATGTAACAATCTAGGTTGTTAAAAGGAATACATACAAAAATCAGTGTACATGGCTTACAACACAAATTTTAATATAGCGCAAGTACAGAAATTAAAAACCACCACTCAAAGCTATAAATGGACCAAGAGAGCAGCATTTTTACTGCATTTAAAGAATATTTAAAAATTCATAAATAGCATTAAGTGGTCAGTACTTATACTCTTTTAGGCCTTCCATGCATGTTACACATTCACACTACAAAAGACATGTTAACGATGAGACACTTTGAAAATGTCTTGTTTGTAGCTATAGTCAGGAAAAATGCATAAGGTCACTATAGTAATGGAAATCTCAAAGCACTTCCTTTACAGACAAGGTATGCACACAAGTAGATTATATATATATGTTTAATCAGAAAACCAGTTTTATCATATATTCAGATGCATACGTTAATGTCTGCATCACCTAATCATTTTAACCACTATAAATAAGAGCTAACTTATTCAATCACTAATAGTACCAAAAAAAAAAAAAAAACAGACAATTCAAAAGTGGAAAAGCTACAGTAAAGTACTAGATATATGCATTTAATTAGTTTTTACTTCATACAATGACATAAAGCTTACATGTGATTTGTTTTGGAAGTAACCAGCATCTCACCCAGCAGTGTTATTTTGTAAACACCGTCCATATGTCACTATCAAGTGAAATGGAATGCAGTTTACAAAGTATTGCCCTTCCTGCCTTGCTATCTCCATAAAAAAAAAACTACACATACCTCCAACACCTTTAGTCAGATATTCCATGGCTATGCTTAGTTTAATAGTACTTATTTTAACAGTAAGCAAACATCTTAAAGTACACTGAGCAAAAGTGGAATACGCATAAAATACATTTTAAGCTATTTATGTTTCTTAATTTACATATCCTTCACCAGCAACACATATAAGCGATCAGTTGGGATAGTTTAATGTCTTTTCTTGAAAGATCAAGTAATGAATAACTTACACAAATTAAAAAGCTAGCAGACTACATGTCAAAATTAACAATGCATAACTATTTATTTTACACAAATACGATTTTAAAATGCCCAGAGCTTGAATCCCTTTCTCACAACTGCCCATCTCTCACCCTGTTGTTGGTCCCAAGGTCTCATTAAACTCCCCAGACAAGCATGCACACTTTACTCAAATGGCAGGCTCTGGCGGTCAGGCCTCATGACTATGCAGATAGGATCTTTCCACAAATTAGAACACTCACTGTTTTCTTTAACAGCTTCCATTAACTCTGTCTTCACTTTTACATACTGCCGACATGGTTAACAGGAACTTGAGCTGTGCGATCTGCAGGTCGGGATTTTTTATTTCCAAGAACAGAAAACCAGCTCTAGGTACCAAAACACACTGAATGAAATGCACCTACATTTGACACACTAGTAGCAGCCCTCCCCGAGTCGCACAGAAGACGAAAACAGGTCGCAAACACCTGTTGCATCTGTGCGACTGGACGGGATGTAAAGGGCATTCTTAAAGAGGAACGCCCTATAAAAAAAAAAATACGTTTTTTTTTTTTTTTTTTTTTTTTTAATTAAAATAAATTTCTCAGCCAGCCCGGTTCCAGAGGGGTGCAAGTGCACCCCCTTGCACCTGCCTGCGGGCACCCTTGCCTGCAACATAAATAGAATACACTGGAGTGACCAATATGTGTCTCAAAGGATCCCCACACTTTAGAATACATTCCCCATCTACATAAAACAGAGTTCATCCCTGACCCCATTCAAACAAAAACCTTGATCTTTGGATGGGAAATCACAAATTTACCCCCCAGGCTGGCCCCCATGTCTCTGATGGACAGAGGTCCCCAGTGTGTAAATGAATCCTCAACTAATATAACTCCCTCATACACATAACCCTTATCTACCTCCTTGCTAACATATCCCACCATATTGGTATCAAAACTGGATTGGGTTGCACAGCTAAGCTTGTGGAGTCTCCAGTGGTCATTACCTTAATATAAACCTATACTCCTTGTTTTTACTTGTGTTTTGTGGGTGCTTCAGTATTCCCCTACATTCCAAAGATATAGAAGGATAGACTGGAGACTCCCAGTTCATAGATGTATGTGTGTGTGTGTACATAAACTATGTGGATGGCATCAGCTGTCCCTGACGTAGTACTGGGGTTAGACTTGACACTATAACTTTAGATGGATTGAACATGATACTGAGTAGAAACCCTCTCGGTGTATAGCAAGTACTGATGATGCTGGTTCTGCTTTATTACAAAAATAACAAACATGCTTTCATAGTACTTATTGTGGTAAGAGTTAGACTATTTCCTTATCTTGCCTCACTTGATGACTTCAATCACTAAGACTACATTTCTCCTCTGTGGTGATGACTGATCAAGTCTGAACATACCTCTTAACTGTCCATATTTTTGCCTTATATTTTTAGTCTGTTCCTCATAAAATTTGTGTTTTTTGTTTATTTTTCTGGCAAATAACTGAGAATTTAAGTCACTAAATAATTTGCATACACTTGAGTTTCAGACTTCAGATCCTTTAGAAAATATATGATAAAACACAACGCCTTGTTGTTCTAGCAGCTTTTAAAGTTTATGAGAACTATTTAAAATGTCTTCACCCCATCATTATTTTAGACTTTGTCCAGATTTCTGGTGCTAAGAGTCTGAGGTATGAGTCCCGATTCTGGCCTTCCGGAAACAGGGCTCCTGACCTCCTGACAAGAGGATTGTGAACTATATGACCAGACTAAGAAAGAAGGTGAAGATGTGGAAGTCAATGGGATGCCAACTGAACGGTCCTTAATAACCTTTTAATAGTGCATATATAAAAGATCAGCAGCAAGGAAGATGGCGATCTACTACCGGCTTACTACATTTCTAATGCAGATGTCCCAGCTTCAAAAGAAATTTTGTATCTCCCTTTCCAGTGGTGGATGCTGATTTAGAGGAAGTCACACAGACTACAAAAAGAGAGTAAATAGCTAATAACATTTCTCCTATTTTAATTAACTAGCTTTGTAGTTGATATTAGTAGAGATAAATTGGTAAGCGTATCACCCCTCACCGCCGATATGCTGCTTGGCAGAGTCAGTAGTTGGCTATTAATATAAATGCTTGTTGTAGATCTGTAAAGCATAATGAACTAATTTTCAGGTATCAAGGTTGAGTGTTTGCTGTCTGCCGAGTCACTGTAAACATACAAAAATAAGTGTGTGTCTTCTAATTTACTGACTCATTCAATGGTATCCAGTACTTAAAATTAACTTTGCATTAAGTGTTATCTGTTCAAGAGAGAGTCGTGTGAAATTAATAATTTTACTGTACTCTCATTAACTGGTTAATGTTTTGCTAATTAAAACGTTAGAACTCAAAAAGAAATACACCATTTCTAGGGTAGACCCAAGGACGAATTATACATTTTCCCTGGATTCGTCCTTCAGGTGAGAAGTTAAACCGAAGTCTCAACTGCTTGAGTTGGTGGTAGCTCAGGTGGGCGTAAAAGATCCCACAGCACCTATCAAAAACAACGGGGGAAGTTCCTGATGCACTGGCCAAATGTCCTCTTGTGATAATAAATACCACCTCGGGTCTCCCGAGGCTAGTAACCTTATGAGACTAAACCGGTCAAAAGACTACCTGCATAGATGCATACATCATGCATACATACATAAATAAGAGTCCAGACCCTAACAGCGTACCACGGCTATAACGACACGTGATCTCCTGATCACAGCAGTTGACAGGCATCGAAGAAAACAGGCATCACTCCCATATTACCTCATCACCTACATGATCATTCCAAAGCATCATGTTCTTTCTTCATATTCACGGTTTAGTTGTGATGTTTCAGCTTTTCTAAAGTAGATTATGGAGTTATTTTGTTTTACAGATGTCTAAAATTTGAGATTGCAAGGTGCTGTCTGAAAGTATATTTGTTAAAGAATATAATTGTTCTGTTTACAACTACTATTGCCCCCAGTCCACTGATATATTACCGGTAACCTGTTTGTTATTTTCAACTGTTTAGAGGTTGGACCGGGAATTACATCCAAGGTACATCTCTCATTTCGTACTTACTCATACTGGCTGTCAAGTATACCTCATTGTGAGGAACGTACCTCATTTGCGGTCTTAAAAAGTTAAGCTTCCTCAAATTCCACATTGAAAGGATCTATCACACATTCAGTGTTAGGAATTTATTAACTGATGTTCCTGGTAAATAGAACTTGATCATATTAATTCATTAAAAGAGCTTTTTATAAGTAAAACCGGCATACTTTTACTATCCTATGACCTTCCTAGTTGAAGTTTTGAGTAAGCCGTTAGTATGTGTTCCACATTGTGCCCATTTGTTCCACATTATGAGGGACAGTGTTCCTCATTCTGGATATGGAAAGCTGAGACCTGCTGGTGGGTACTTTACTGCAGAATATGTCTGGAAAAAAACAACTCGTTACCTTTGGCTAATTGCAGCAAATCTAGTCTAGACTTACCTGTATGTAGAAGTAATTCCAGCACTCCGAACTCAACCTTTAAACAGGTTTCAGAAAATGCTTAAAACTGTCTAATCAGAAAGCTGGAGTTAAAATCCAAATTGATTAATTAAAGCAGTAAAACATGCTGTTTGGAAGCCAGATTTCCTTTTAACGATCTATGTTGGTGGTTAGCATTTTCTATGGAGTAGGTGGACATTGTCTTTGATTCAACAGAATGTAGCACTGAGTTGCAGCTGAAGCCTTGTGGATTTACGTCTTGGAGTCCCTTGGTACAGTTTGTTTTACTGGGCTTTCTTATGATTTTAATCGAATTACTATGCTTCCTAAATTAAAACGTGCTTGTTGTGGTTGACCATGTCAGGAATGTCATTTTACTATTAACATTCTCATTTGAAAAATACTAGACTAAATATGTCGTATCACTTTTATTCCACACTTAAAACGCTTCGTGTCGCTGTTGGTCTACGCGTAAGTTAACAGAGCGACACCTTATAGGTTTTTGTTGAAAGGGGACTGCTTTTACAGAGAATATCTGCATTCGATAAAGGCAGCTCAGAGGACCACATCTCATATCAGTGTTATAGTTACTAGTAAAGCAGAGGAGACTGTTTCTTGCAGCTAAAACCATAAGGAGCAGATTGTTGTATAATGGGCTTCCTGACTTTATCCACATGTTTGATTGCAAACATCCAAGCTGGTTATTTGCTTCTGGTTCTGTTATTTTGTAACAAAGCGGATTCCACGCTGCGTTACTCTGTTAGAGAAGAACTGGCCAAAGGTTACGTGGTCTCCAATATCGCCAATGACCTGGGACTGGAGCCCAAAATACTGACCGAAGGTGGAGCGCATATAGTAAGTGAAGGCACTAAGCAGTACTTTCAAATAAATAAAAATACAGGAATGTTGTTAATAAATGAACGGGTAGACAGAGAGCAAATCTGTGGACAGACACCTAACTGCACGCTATACTTCCAGCTTATAACTGAAACCCCCTTACAGCTGTTCCGCACAGAAGTGAACATTTTAGATGTCAATGACAACCCTCCTCTTTTTTCCCAAAACGAAATCGTTATCACCATACCGGAGCAGACACCCCCAGGAACTAAGTTCTCCATAGAAAAAGCACAGGATCTGGACGTGAGTATAAACTCTGTCCAAAACTATCTGATTAGCTCGAATGAACATTTTCGTTTAGATGTCCACACGCTAAATGATCAGAGCAAACATGTTGAGCTCGTACTGGTAAAGCATCTAGACTACGAGAAGACTCGTAAAATGTCATTACAACTGACCGCAGTAGATGGCGGTGAACCTCAAAGAACCGGAACAGCTGTAGTTCAAATAATTGTTCTGGATACCAACGATAATGCACCGATTTTTAATCAATCCGTTTACAAAGTGAAACTTTTTGAACAGAATGGTAAAAATTACGTAGCATTGAAGGTGACCGCTACAGACTTGGATGATGGACCTAATGGTGACATCACATATGCATTATCTCATATTTCAGACTCATTTGGACGTATTTTCAAATTAAACAACAAAACTGGGGAAATAACTGTAGCTGAGGCACTGGATTTTGAGGATGCAAACGTTTATCAGATGGAAGTGCAAGCTAGAGATGGTGGAGGCTTGACATCATTTTGTAAAGTCGTTATTGAAATTATTGATGTAAATGACAATCCACCAGAGATAGCCCTATCGTCAGTTAAAACTTCAGTACCAGAGAATACTTTACCTCAGACGGTAGTAGCCCTTTTAAATGTGAAAGACCGAGATGGTGGGGGTAATGGAGACATACGGTGCTCCATCAAAG
This sequence comes from Protopterus annectens, assembly GCF_019279795.1. NCBI lineage: Eukaryota > Metazoa > Chordata > Ceratodontiformes > Protopteridae > Protopterus > Protopterus annectens. Next base: position 1,093,369,392 of record NC_056733.1, read on the forward strand.
GCCATCAACCTTTCAAATTAACCTCATCTTTCAAGAACTTTTACCGTTTAGTAACAGACGGCCAACTAGATCGTGAGAAAAAGTCAGTCTACAATATTACCATCATAGCAATTGATGATGGATCTCCACCATTGTCTTCTACAGCAGTTATAAGTTTAGAGATTTCCGACATTAATGACCACCTGCCGATTTTCACCAAACCGTCGTACGCCATGTATATTACAGAGAATAACAACCCCGGCGCCCTTATTGGATCTGTTGTGGCAACCGACAGGGATACTTCTGAAAATGCTCAGGTACTTTATTTAGTTATCGAAGAAATGATCGATGGTTTCCCGTTGTCTCACTTTATCACTATTAATTCACGCAGTGGTAATATATTTGCAGTCAGACCTTTTGATTATGAGCAGTTTAAAGAATTTGCATTTGTGGTTCAGGCTCGGGATTCTGGTACCCCAACATTAAGCAGTAATGCTACTATAAAGTTATATATTACAGATCAAAACGATAACACCCCTACTCTGCTACACCCCTCCCCAAATGACAGTTCCTTTTCAGCAGAGCTTGTCCCTAGGAATGCAGAAGCTGGATATGTTGTTAGCAAAGTCATTGCTGTTGATGCAGACTCTGGACAAAACGCCTGGCTCTCCTTTCACCTTCTGAAGACTTCAGATCCAAGTCTTTTTTCAGTGGGAGTTCACACAGGAGAAATAACAACAGTTCGGGGAATTACAGAAAAAGACAATAACCGGCATACATTGATAGTAATTGTCAAAGACAATGGGCAGCCCTCGCTTTCTGCAACTGCAACAGTTAAAGTAGTGATAGCAGAAAACTTGTCTGGGAACCATTTAGAAATTGTGGAGGAGGAAAAAGCAGATGAATATGACTCATATTTAACCCTTTATTTAATAATTTCGTTAGCTGTTGTGACTGTTTTGTTCCTGGTGTCAGTAATAATATTGCTGATGTTCAAGGCCTGTAGAATCAAGAAATCAAGTCACCCAAATGTCCTGGATCAGAATTTGCGTAGCTCAAACATTGTAAGTTTCAGAACAAGTTATATGGATTCACTTGCTAGAGGAAACATTCATCAAGGATACTTGCAGGAAGTCCACTCCCAGGATCCAGCTAAGACAAACTGTTGTACCCAAAAGGAACAAGTGGGACCTCATTCCCTGCTGATTGATTTAAATAATAAGAATGAGGTAGGAAAGACCTGAGTGGTGTTTACTTATTAGTATATAAGCACTGGCATTACAAAAAACCTTTTTAAATGTCATGAAAATAATGTTGTCACTATATCTACAGGAAGTTTCTTATCTCACAGCTTCTTAGTTCAGGAATGGTGGGAGATAAAGTGCGCAATAACTAGGACAGGTGTCCAAAATGGGGGCACTTTTTAAAAGTTCCTGCTATTTACTTAGAAAGCTATATTTGACATCCAAGGTGCATTTTAAGCGTCTAGAATACTAATTGTTTAGGAACCACATTTTTATTCTATTATATTCTACTCTTTAAAATTGTTAACCATAGTTGTGGACAGGACTGATCCAAATGCATCCATTTCAGCCACAGCTCTGGTTCTTACATTGCATATGAAAATGTTGTTTATATGAAAACTAATTAGTAAAACAACATGAAAAATCTAGCCAAAGTAGAGTTTTCACTGTGTGACACCTTAAAATTCCTGGAATAGAGGCCCATTATGCTGTGCTGACCAGGTCATAAGAAGGCCGAAACATGCATGTCCACAGCTAGTGGCATTTGGGTTTGGCCTGAATTTGTCCATAAAGGCTTAAAGAGAAAAAAGGGAAAAAGTCATGGACATTCAGAAGCCATATAGCTAAAACATTTAATGTCCTTAAATGAGTCATTTGTATATATCCCATAAAGCAAGGTGGTGATGATAAAGACTATGGTTGGTGAAGATAATCAACATTTTGAGAACTAATTGGCAAGAGTGGGAGGAGTCATCTGGAAGTAGAGGAACAAAACAAAATTTGTTGACAAAAATCAGGGCAGTTCCTGTAAAGTCAGGGACACTTGAGAGGTATGTAATTTAGGTGAAGACACATTATGTTAGAAATGCAGCATTTTCATGAGCAGTAGCATGCCTGTGGCTTAACTGTTATATGTTCTGCAAACTGCCATGATTTCAAAAACCTATTAGTATCCTTAGAGGTGAGGGGTTAAATCATTTTGTGCATAAGCATTGTCAGTACTAGATTGTTTGCCTTATCATGTTCTTAGTTGAAAAACAAAAGGAAGTAGGCTAGGAAAAGAGGCAAAGGAGGGGCAACTGAAAAATACTTGCTGCACAAGTAGGACACACTAGTTAAATAATTTCACTTTTTGGCAGTCACAGCTATGTACCTTAATACACATCTGTCAGTCTGTTATCACAAGATTTAAAATAAAGAGAAAGGGTTCAAAATAAGGAGGACAAAAGTCCTTAATCAATGGCATTTTAAATGTTGCTCCTATTGTGTAGATAGTTGTTAAAGTAATATGATTTGCATGAAGACACATTTACTAAGGAGAAGGACATCTTTAACTGGAATACTTTGCAATTTGTATTTATAGTTACAACCAATTGTCATGACAAGATTTAAAATCAGAAATTTAAGGACAAAGTGTACAAAATGCTGTGACAAAATCATTGAAATCCACATTTGAGAGGTATGACTATGTTTACTTTGCAGGAAGGATTCTTTCTTTGGACAGCTGTTTTGAGACTTTTTACATAAGTTCATAGGTGCCTCATTTCATTTTAATTGAATTATTCCATTCAGAATCATAAAGTGCATAAATATGTCTAAGTATTTTAAATTGACAATTTTATACATAGATTAGAAAACTGATAACATGTGATATTTGCATTATATTGTTTTGTTCTGATGTTCTTAGCTTTGTCACAAGTTAGGTACCTGTTACAAGTGACTCGACTACCCATTTTGGCAGTGTCAGCAACTCAGCCAGCTGTACATCATAGGGTATCCTAGAATCAGGATTAATTTTATGTTTGAGAGGTATGCTAAGGGGACATCTGTCTTTAGCTTGATTTTTTTCAGTACTTGGCCATTCTCTAGTGCAAAATTGCAAATCTCGGCTGTGGCTACAAGACGGTATTCTGAACATGGATGGGAGCAATTCCTACACCAGCTTCATTTTCTTTTTGCCACCTAAAGTAAAGAACCAGTGTTTAAGAGCTGCAGTATGGTCATGTGACTTAGACTTTTTTTCTCTGCAGCCATGATAAAAAAAAAAAATAACAGAGTGTTTATTTAAAAAAAATATTAATACAATTTCTTATTTGGTTTAGAACTGAGAACATTCTCCAAGAAAGTTATCAGCAAGTGCCTTTGTAGTCACTAAATACCTCCTAAAATATTCATTTTCACTGTACTTTTATTTAGAAAAAGAACACAATTTAAAATCGTAAACACATTGTGCTTCATTTAATAAAAAGTTATTGATATATAAAGGTTAACATTTGGTGACATTTTATTTTCAGTTTTGAATTACTACCTTAATCTGTACAAAAGCTTAAAATGAAAAAAAAAAGATCATAAGAGGTCTCTTAAAAACAATAAAAAGCTAAGCAATTTAAGGGCTTTGAATTTATTGAGAAATAGGCAACAGGTACTCTTGGGCATAATTTGAGTAGTACCGTACCACTGATAGGCAGATACACTCTGTCATTCAAGTTCAGCCACCTTCTCCAAAGGACGATGCCCACTTTACTTTCCCTGCTCTTCCTACTTCCCTCTTCAAGAGAATCTCAGGGATATAAGATTGATTTTGGAAATGGTTGTCTCTGTTTAAAAAAAAAAAAAACATTTACAAGCTCTCAGTGAGGCTAACAAACCAGAATTAAATTAGAAAGTGAATTTTCCTTCCCAGGACATCAATCCCAAGATGTCCAAAGTGGCCTTTGGAATTCCTATATATTTGGCTGCAAAGACTGCCCCATTTTATTAGCCCCCTTAACCCCGTCTACAGCCGTTGAAGAGGCAGATGACTGAAAAATACATATATATATGTGTGTGTATGTGTGTGTGAGAGAGAAAGAGAGAGAGATGGAGCCGATTCCCTGCTCTAAGTCTATAAGAGTTTGTGAACCTCTCAGGACTGTGCCTTAGTCTCCCTCTAGGTGTCAGCCACACCTTTGTTCATAAATTACAAAGTACAGAATAAGGATGTTTTTACTTAGAACAAATAGCCAAATCCAAGTTTATGAAAGAGTCACACCCCTCTAAACGAAAGGGTGAAGAAGATGATGACATTGCATAATTTAATTTGATGCCCAGATGCCACCCCCTTTGAGTTATGTTATGAACTATGGTGATGAAGATTTGTTAACTTTAGGGTTCCCTAAAAGAACATGCCTACATGCAAATAGTGCCACACTTGAAACTGTTTTGCTTGCTATATTTAATTTTATCATGGCCTGTGAAGATCCTTGTGTCCCATCATCAATTAATTCTAAAATATATATCATGCTGTCTGTCCTTGCCCAATATCCAGTCACCATATCACCCCCTACATGCAGTGACTTCAAAAAAATTTGTTTCTAGCATGAGTATCATTTTAGAAGATTTTTAATTCAACGCTTACATCAGAATAAATATGGTTATAACTCTCTGCAATAGTAGAGGTTGCATTGATGTTGTTACTGAAGGGCTGCATTTGCAAAAAAAACAAAAATATAGCTAAAATAATAAAATATGTAGGGCTCGTGATGACAGCAGCCCTATAATAATGAGTTATGGCAAGATGGCATTATAGCAGGATGACACAAACTACACATTTGATTTCAACACAGCTGGCACACTATTACAAATGGTCTAAGTATCCTCTGCTTTTGCAAAATAAAACTTGCTGGTCTGTAATCATTAAACAATCAAGGACCTGCACAAAATATGCATTGTAACTCATCATCCCCGCAAAGTCACGTTGTTGATCTATTTGAAAGGTTTTGTCTACTTCTTCCAATTTTAGCAATTTTTGCTCTCACTATGTGTATATATATATATATATATATATATATATATATATATATATATATATATATATATATATATATATATATATATATATATATATCTTTTATATATATATAAATATATATATATATGTGTGTTTTATATATAGATAGATATATGTTTTTATATATATATACATATATATATATATATATATATATATATATATGTGTGTGTGTGTATGTGTGTATGTATATATATATATATATATATATGGGTTCCCTGCGTTAGAACGAAAGCTCGGAAGATTAACACTGACATTACCGATGCCAGAAGACTGACGGAGCAGTTAACCGACAACTCGGAATCCCGACAGCGAAAACACCGACATGGGAAACATGTGAGCATGACTAGATAAGTGTGCAATTGTGAGGGATTTAGGGTTAGGGGGCTTGTAAGGTGTGTGTGTGATAGTGAGGGATTTAAGGTTAAGGTGCGGGTAAGGTAAATGTGCAATAGTGAGGGACTTGAGAGTTAGGGGCGGATTAAGTGAGTTAGGGTTAGGGTGCGAGTAAGGTAAGTGTGCGATAGTGAGGGACTTGAGGGTTAGGGGCGGATTAAGTGAGTTAGGGTTAGGGTGCAGGTAAGGTTAGTGTGCGATAGTGACGGACCTTAAGGTTAGGGTTTGGGTTAAGGTTAGTGTATAGATAGTTGTGTGTAAGGTGTAGTGTAGGTTTTTAGGTTGTTGGTGTACTTGTGTTGTGTGTGTGTTGTGTGGAACAGCGAACATTTTGTTTTGTTAACTGTCGGTATTATAGTTTGTCGGGCATGTGAACTTTCGTGCTTTTGCAGTTTCGTTCTTGTGGTGTCGGTGTTGTGGCTGTCGGTAACATATATATATATATATATATATATATACATATATATATATATATTATATATATACATATATATATATATGGATCTACCTTACTAGATCGACACGTTAAAACAGCGAAAACGACTTCACTGACGCCAGAAGATCGACAGTTCACAAACATGACACCTCATACACTCGACACATCATACCAACAAACAAAACAAATCCCCTATCCAAAACCCACACACACAACACAAGCACACCAAAATCCTTACAAACCAACACTAACCCATACATACACAACTATCTACAACCGTAACCCAAACCCTTACCCTAAGGTCTGTCACTATCGCACACTCACCTAACCCGCGCCCTAACCCTAACTCACTTATCCCACCCCTACCCCTACAGACCGCCAACATCACACACTTACCTTACTCGCACCCTTACCTAACCCGCACCCTAACCCTAACTCACTTATCCCACCCCTACCCCTACAGACCGCCAACATCGCACACTTACCTTACTCGCACCCTTACCTAACCCGCGCCCTAACCCTAACTCACTTATCCCACCCCTATCCCTACACACCATCAACATCACACACTTACCTTACTCACACCCTAACGTCCGTCACTACCACATACTTACACATCCTTTCCCCATCGCAGTGTTCTCAGCGTCGGTGTCTTCCTCCATCGGTCTTCTGCCTTGTCGATCTTCTGGCATCTGTGAAGTCGTTTTCGCTGTTTTAACGTGTCGATCTAGTAAGGTAGATACACACATATATATATATATATATATATATATATATATATATATATAAAACTTTAGGATCACTGTATTTCAAGAAAGAGGGGAATCTTCAAAAGTAATACTATGTCTATTTTTAATTTCAAAACTCTAGAATTTCATATTAGTGACTCTACATGAGAGTGCCGATTACTAGTGTGTCAGTAATAAGCCTGGCTCCTGCTTGATCCTTGTTAATATTATATTACTTCAGGTAGCCATTGTGTAATATTTCAAAAATAATTTAATAATACATGATAATACACATTATCCAGAGAACTATACCTGCTCATTGATACATTTATGTGGGCTTTTTTCTCTTTTGCAGTTAATGTAACATTGATAAGTCTGAAATATTTTGGTGTTTCGGCATCACAATTTTCTGAAATATATATTTCAAATTTTGTGAAGGGCGTGTTTCCTCAATAACTTATTCACTGACCGTAAGATGTGCTTCCCAATACTCTACCATGCATCTGTAGTGGTTTAAAAAATTAAACATTATTATATGAACAAAAACACTTCTTGATCTAAAAAAAGAAATGAAAGGAAGGAAAAAACAACAGTCTCTGCACCAGTGGATACTGCCTGTTAGGGTTGCATCATCAGCATGCTTTATTAGTTACCTAATCACACAAGTGTTTTATATCTAATCTAGCTATCCGACTTATTTATTATTTGCCTTTTGAATAAGTGAAGTTGTCCCAACACAGTTCAACATGACTTGCGCAACAGTGCTTCACTATAGTTGTGGGACATTACAGCAGGCTACATAATTGATTACTAGAGCGTACACACACACACACACACACACACATATATATATATATATATATATATATATATATATATATATATATATGGGTTCATGTCTATCGATCGACAACTCACTATATCGGCATCCATTTCACCGACATCTGAAATACTCGACACCGCAAATCACGGACATTTAACAGGTAAGAGATTTAAATTTAGCTAATCATGCCTACCAGACATGCATAACACTGCCATACTTACTAAAACATGGTAGGCATGATTAGCGAATTTAAATCTCTTACCTGTTAAATGTCCGTGATTTGCGGTGTCGAGTATTTCAGATGTCGGTGAAGTGGATGTTGATATAGTGAGTTGTCGATCGATAGACATGAACCCATATATATATATATATATATATATATATATATATATATATATATATCTAGAATAAATAATTCAGCAGTAAGGAGAAAACATTCGTAGCAGGGAAAGGAACAGTAATGAGAGCCATCTAGCTATACTCACATGTAGCAAAAATACTACACATTTACATTATATTTACCTTATACAATATGAATTTATATAAATATATTTGAATACTGGAGGGAAAAAAAGGTAAACAGCAATTGGAGTATAGAAATGAAAAAATAAAATGGAAGTGAAGAAGGATAGTACACAGCCAGAATGGACCATTTAATGTGAAACAGTGGTGCCACATTGACAGTGAGAAGAAAAAATACAGACAGATAAAGAGATCTTCTTATAAGTGCTTAAGCAAACAAGAGTAGAAGAGGGGAGTAGTCAGCATGAGTAGCAGCAATAGATAGACACAGTCTTGTAATGGCTTATGAGATGAAATGCATATGTTATTCTAGATCTTTGAAGGATAAACAAGCGGGAGATTCCAGACAGTAAGGTCAAATCTACTGATAGTCTTTTCCCAACTTTTAGTGTGCAAAGTGATCTCTCATGGAGCAATGTTCCAGCATTTTGTGAGCAAAGAGGGTGGGTGGGTGAAGAAATGAATCCTTTAGGGTAAGCAGTGATTAACATACAATCACTTGTGAATTGAGAAATATATCAAGAGGGCTTCTTATTTAGGAGGGGGTATACATATTTCTTTCATAAGGAAATGACAGTGGTGTTAATGTGGTCTAGAAGATATAATGAACCTAAAAATTGTACTGTACATGACATGTAAATTCCAGGTCATATGAATTTTTAAAAAGGGCATGTTAGAACAGGAGAATTAAGCCTTAAACAATAGCGTGTCAGTTGCCTACCACATTTCTGGAATCAAGAGATATATGCCTTTATAGTCATATTTCAGGTTGCTTGGGAGGTAATAATTTTGATGTGATAGCTAAAAGGCAATGAGATGTCAAACCAAACTTCTAGACATTTATTAGGTCCTTGGCATCTTAGAAAAGAAATATGTTACCTTCTGCTAGCTTTATGTGGTCTTTAATAGCAAGACTTTTTTGCTCGCACTTATGGTGAAATTCTTGTTAAAGAAATAGTCCCTAAGAGCTGTCTGAAGCCATTCTAGAACTCAGAATGCATGAAACAAAAATATGCAAGATCTGAGTGCTAGGTTGCATATATAAAGAAATTACAAAGTAGGGAAAGATAGAAGTAATATGAGTTATGAGCAAAGGTAAGATAAAACTCCACATGGAGCCTTCTTTGACAACTTGGTGATAATGCCTTTCATGACAATGTGGAATTTTAGGAGTTGAAGATGATAAGTTGGAGAAAATTATCAGAAGTTAGCAATAAGTCTGGAGGCAAAGTCAAGGCATGAACAAGCTGTTCTGTAGCCGCGGTGGTACAGTGGTAGCATTGTTGCCTCACAGCAAGAGGTTCTCCTGTTTGATTCTCAGCTGGAGTGCCTTCTGTGTGGAGTCTGCATGTCCTCCCTGTGGTCGACTGGCCTCCGAAAGACATGCATGAATGGGCGTACATTCACTGAAGGTTGGGCGTTGGGCTGGCAACTCAGCACCATAAAAATCTACTGCCAATCATTTAGCAGACCGGAGTTCCACTGTGGTGACCCCTAACCGGGAAAAGACGAAAAGACAAACAAAGTCAAAACTTGAATCTATTAGAATCTCTGTTTAATGTGGAGTATGGTTATAAGCAGGTAATACAGATATCATCTTATCTGAAGGTGAACTTGTGTGTGCCTTCTCAGAGGCAGGTGCCTTGCCACACATGCAGTGTGACATAGGTAATTACTAGGCTTGCAGTTCAGCAGACAAATTCCTAGTTGCCCCAAAGCACTGTTTGGTTAAGTGAGTTGGCCAAGGTTACATATCTTGCTTTCTAATAGGTTCAGTGTCTGTTATATTTGAATTAATGCCAGTGGAGTCCTTTACCAGAGCATGTATAACTCCACTACAAGGATGCTAACATTCTGACCATAATATGAGATGTGAATGATGTTTATGTTCAGACACTATTAATGGTGTGGAAAAATATGGCACTACCAAAAGTGCTAAATGGAATATTTAGTCATGAGACAACTTTACCCATGTCTTACTTATGCAAATTTGTTACCCTCCAACTTAACCTGATATAACCCCAGAGGAGATTACTTTAGTAAGGTCAAAAACTCCTGCACATGGTAAGGAAAGTTTGCCCCACTCTCAAACACACATAACTTGGGCTTTCTTTTAAAGTGATATTTAAGAAATGTGCAGATACAGGCAGCAACAAAATGGCCATTAGTTTCAACACCCATATACATTAATTGGGCAGGTCTCAAATAGCTGTTAAGCTACACCACAGTCCAATGATAACCCATCTTAGTAACTGCAGTCTGGGTATTTTTGGGATACCTTGGTTTGCCGAAGATAAATGAGTACAAGGAGCAGATAACTAGAATGTTCTCAGTACCTCTGTTTTGTCCTGTAATTTGAATTTCAAATGTTGACTGAGGAATTACAGGTTACAGATGGCACAGTTTGTCCAACTAACTAATGACAGAGAGTGGATCTGAGGACCATACAACAGTACTAATAGAAGGATAGTCTTAATTCTGGGAGGAACCATATAAAGGTCCACAGACTGAAAAATTATAAGGAGGTTGCAAATGTAAATAATTGTGGAAATAGGTAGTGTTGAATGACTGTACTGGGAATGTGTACTATAACAACTGCTTTAGTGAATAGGTTAATAGGTTCATAGGTATTTACTAGGCTAATGACCACAAGGACCTTTTTAAGCCTAGCCATGCATCCCAAATCTCTGACAAGTTCTGATACCCTTGATAATTGTAAGCATGGGCCTGGGAGATGAACCATTTACAGGTTACCTGTGTCCATTAGAGACATAAGTGCCAAACTAGGGATGAATTTCTGGTTTCCCATCCAATTGTCCAAGTTGCACATGAATTTGGTTAGGGAGGAACTCTTTTTCACATGGATGGGGATCCTGTTCCATAGATGGGGTAGTTCCTGGGATGCATACCTATCTCTCCAGCAGGTCTTATTTATATCACAGGCAATGTTTAAGTCTTTAGAATGGATAATTCTGGTCCTGTTTGTTTTGTGGATATGCAGGAGGTCCATTAGAGTGGGATCTGACAATGCTCTGTATGCCAGGCATAGATCTACCCTCAAAAGCCTGTAGGAGAGAGAGAATACAGGGATAAGGCCTTGAGGCGGTCTGCATAAGACATTTTACTTGTGCCCTGTATTCTTTTAGTGAGGAACCTCGTTGGATGTTCCAATTGTTGGATATGCCTGGTTAGGTACATACCAAAGGGGGCACTGTACGCAATGATAGGTATTCTACCCTTATCAGGCCAATTATTGAGTACAATGCCCCTTTGGTATACACCTCACTAGGCACTTGCAGCAGCTGGAAGGACCACAGAGGGTCCTGACTAGAATAATCCAGGGTCTCCAGCACCTATCCTGTGTGGACAGGCTGAAGTCCCTCTCACTCTACTTGGTCTCATATAGACTACTCAGAGAGGACCTCTGTCTGGCTTTTTGCGCCATCTTGGACCATGCCCTATTGGAGATGCTGCATATCTGTAAATCTAGCACCGCACATGTAATGCGCACTTGTGACCTAAACCTAGTCTATGACATTAATAGAACCTGCTGGCATGACAGATTTATGTCCCAGAAACTCCCCATCTGTGGATCAGACTCCCTCTTCATGCCAAGCAGACCACCTTTCTGTCCTCGTTTAAGTGTAACCTGGATAATTGGATGGGAAATAGAAAATGTACCCCTGGGATCCCACCTGCATCCCTGCTTGACATGGGGACAGGTGCTGATTTTGGGAATATGGCATACTTCTTGGCTAGGCTTGAAAGGGCCTCATGGCCATTAGCCTAGTAACCTCCTATGATCCTATAAATACAGTGGAACAATGACTTCCTTGGACTTAGATGCCATACCTTTGTTTATAAATTGCACAACATAGAATGATTTCCTCACCATTGTGGACACATGATGGTCAAAGGCTAGATTACTATATATGTGTGTCCCTAAGTCCCTGACTACTGGGTCAACTCTAAGGAGTGTGTTGTCAATATGATAGTTACCAGGGAAGGATGACTTCCCAAAGGCTACTACCATGCATTTCTTGGCATTTAGTTTTAGTCCTTAGCTCTGACACCAGTTGTTTGTCTGTGTCAGCCCCTCCAGGAGAACATTTATGTCAGTGTGAGATTCAGTGATAGCTCCTAATTTGCAATCATCTGCAAATGTAGTCAGCCACAGACCATTGACATTGGCCTTGACTTCTGAGAAGTAAATGCCAAAAAGTGATAGTTCAAGGACTGATCTCTGAGGGATTTCACTTGTGAATGACCTCTTTGTAGAGATGGACTCCCTAATTCTAACTTCTTGGGTCCTGTCTGTGAGCCAGTTTGTTATCCACTGGGTGACATATGGGTTTGTACCTAACCTCCTGTGTTTGTCAACAATGTCCAAGTTGGCTATTGTGTCAAATGCCTTGGCCAAGTCAAAGTAGGCAGTGTGAATGATTTTGCCCTCATCCATTGCCTTTGTGACCTTCTCAAAGAAGTCCACCAGGGTGAGTAGGCATAATCTGCCCTTGACAAAACCAAACTGGGTTGGGTCCAGTGTCTGGAGGTTTACTATATCTCTATTGATCATCTCCATGATAATTCTTTCCATAGCTTTACATGTACGACTAGTCAGACTTATGGGTCTGTAGTTTCCAGGGTCTGTAAATGGCCCACCTTTGTGCAGAGGGATGACTGTTGCCTTTCCCCATTCGTGAGGCATGAAGCCTGTTTGGAGGCTACAGTTAAATAGTATTTCCAGAGGCCCAGATAGGTTATGTTTCATGCTATTTAGAAGGCATCCTGGGATATTGTCTGGGCCCACTGATGCAGTGTTCTTGGTCTTAGAGAGAGCTTTAAGGACCTGTTCCCTAGTGATAGTAGGGTGAGTTATGTTTGATGATATTTCCTGAGGGAAGGTTGAGGGGGGGGAGGGAGGGAGGAAGGGAAGGAGGGAGAGAGGAGTAAAGTTGGAGCTGAATTTGTCAGCCAGGAGGTTTGCTATATCTTCTGGGACAGTATAAGTGGCTCCAGTTACAATGAGCTCTGCACACAGTTGTGTATTGCCTTTGAGGTTGCAGACATAGCTAAAGAATGCTTTGTGGTTGTCCTTGACCTGGGAGGCCAAACTTACCTCAAATTTGGCTTTGGTAGACTTTATTTGTCCTCTGAGTTGTTTGTTTAGTTTGATGAGTGCTTTTACCCTGTTGGGTGCTGCACCTTGTAATTTTTGCCACAATTTTCTTCCTCCTGTTATACAGCCTATTGATTTTGTGCTTCCACCAGGGTGGCTTGTTTTTTGAGTTAGTCCTGTACTTCTTCATGGTGGGTACAGCTGCCTGTATGCAGCTATTAACATGCTTGTACAGGGTTTCTTTGAACAGTTCTGCATAGGCAGCAGTGTTCTCAGGGTTTATGGGGGGCTTGAAATTTTGCCAGGTTCTCACTTAATAGCAGGAGGTTAGCTTTAGAATAGTTCCTGAATATTCCAGGTTTAGCTGGGGGTCCAGGTTTTATTTTTACTTCAAAAGAGACCATTTTGTGGTCTGACCTTACCAGGGAAGGCATTACACTAGGAGGTGTGCAGCAGTCTCCCATATTAGGGAGGACCAGATCCAGTATGGCTGCACCCCTGGTTGATGTATTGACTATGTGGTCCAGGGAATTTGTGTTTACAAAATCCAGGGATCTCTGTGCATGTATGTTTGGTGTTGTGTAGGATTCCCAGTTAAAAGTGGGGTAATTAAAGTCACTCATGAATATGGTATTGGTTGGATGGTTAGTGTTTCTAATAAGTTTAAATACATAGTGATACCGTAAAACAAATCACTCCAGTCACCACAAACTTAGAAAAACACAGTAGTAATACCGTAAAACACCACAAACTTAGAAAAACACAGTGTGTTTTTCTAAGTTTGTGGTTCTTTTTTAGTTTTTGCAAGTTTAAATACATGGTATGGGTTTCCTGAGTCATACAGGGGGACCTATAGCTTGCAAGGAAGTGGTATTGGATTTTATTATTTATTTATTTATGTATTTATTTATTTTTACTTTTGATTACTGGGAAAATCCGACTTATCACAAGTCCTTTTTCAGTGGTGGCCCTGGGAGAAAAGCTCTACATATAACATACATTGTTGAAGTATAATTTCACAGAAAAATAACTCTATACAATTTACATCAAATAAGAACAGGGATGACAGAATAAAAAAAACACTATACAAATTGCATCAAGTAAAAATTGGGATTCTAAAAGCCTTATACTGTACATCATGTATGAGTAAGAATGATAATTGGTACATTATATAGGTATGAAGATGAAGCAGGTTAAAACTGTGCAAAAGAATAATGTTTTGTGTGATATAGTATTATAGTCTAGAGTATCTATGGTGATTTGAACATGGAGCAGCTCAAGTGCATTGTCCTATTTGACCAGCCTTGAAATATATTTATTTTTTATGTAAATAGAGACACCTCCACCTTTAGTCCCTGCCTGTGAAGAAGTTGGCCTAAATGTGTCGAAGGCATTATAACCCTGCACTGCTGGTGTACTCTCTGTGGCTTTAAACCATGTCTCAATGACCGCACAGACATCAGCATTCTCTAGGATAAAGAGAGCTTCTAGGGAGTGGAGTTTTTTGTTTAGATGTCTAACGCTGAGCAGTAATACCTTTAGATTTTTTTGGTTTTGATTTGCTATGTTGGAAGTACTTTCAGTTTGGCATTGCCTAAAAAAGGTACTAAGCCAATTATTAAAGTCAATCTTCTTTTATTTGTATTGTAGTGACATCCTTGGAAAAGGTAAAATGCTGCTCAGTGCTAGGCTCATACCAGCCTGAGACACATATTCCAAGAGTTCCATGGTGTCTCTCTTCATATAGTCTAGGGAGGTATGCCTCAGGTCATTTACTCCCACATGGACTATGACTGAGTCATATTGATAATTGTAGTCCGATGACCTGAGTGCATATGTAATGGGGCAGATCCTAGCCTCTGATAAGCAACTGACTGTAACTTTCTCCTGACTCAGCCTGGTGAGAGGGACCTTAGTGTGTCGCACAATGGAGTCTCCAATGACTAAAATGTTGGATTGTGTGGTAACTTGTATTATGGGCTTAGAGGTAGAAGCTCCATGAGATGTAGGTGTATGTGTTGACGTGGGTCTTGTTTTGAAAGAGTGCATTCGAAGCTGCTGAGGGTATTTGTTATGTGTTCTTCTTCCAGGAGGTCTTTGTGGTTTAGGAAGGTTACATGTAAGTGCCTCAGCATATGTGGGTTGATATGTCTGTTTTGAATTGTGTGTGATGAGTGCAGAATGTGTACTACTGACAACCTTATTGACATTAGGAATACTTTTATGTGAGAGCTTTGCCTCCAGTAACATTGTGTAAATATATCTCTCACATACGATATCAGTTTGTTTGAGAATTAACTGGTTGTCAGTAAACATGAGGCAATTTTTACATTGCCTCAGGATGTCCATATCCACCAAGCTGGTAACAGAGACAGTAGGAAAGTTCATATCCGTGGCAAAAAGAGCCTTTTATATTGATTAGACAGTTGGAGTGAGAATATCAATCACTGTCAGAAGTATCCAGTTTGCAACTATGTGGACAGTGCTTGTCACTGCAAACTATTTGTCCTGTGTGCAACTAGGTATTGGAGAAATTTCAATTGTGCTTTTGCAAAAAAAAAAAAAAAATGTTACTGCCAGAAGTATCCAGTTTGCAACTATCTGGACAGTACTTGTCACTGCAAGCTAGCTGTTCTGTGTGCAACTAGACCTTGGAGAAATTTCAATTGTGCTTTTGCAAAAAAATGTTGCGCAAGGTGTCTGAGTCTGTACAGAGCACTGCCAAACACTTGACAAGAAACTAATGTAAAGACTCTGAAAATTTAAGGATGTAGTATTTAGGCAGATATTCTGAAGTTAGAAACAATCAAGCAGTACTTACTGAAAACAATGAATTAGCTTGTCAAGAATGATGAAAAGAGGGGAGTCGCATGAATGGCTACTGCTTGGCTACTACTAATGCTGGTCTCACCACAGCATCACTCTGTTGGGATACAGTGCTCCTTTAGACATGATAAAGAACGACCAAACTGATGAACAAATATGAATGAAGAGCCACCAGCCAGATGAATAAATCCAATTTAATAACAAAATGAGACTTATGCAGCCAAATAAACGAACTTTTAAAAACACCAAAAAAAGCCAAAAACAGATATATGTAAGCGCTTTCGTTTAAAAGTTTTAAACTTCCTCAGACAAAAGACTCTGTTACATCACTTCCTTTTATAAATTTCTGATAATTCAAAAAAGTGCGCCAAATTCTAATTCAATTTGGAGCATGCTCAGTTGCAGAAAAGTGGGAAATAGAATTTCTAAATGCCAGACTCATAAATATTCAAAACATAATGGATAAACCTATACCTAAATACAATCATTTACATCCTAACATTTATATATTTTAAAAAACAATACAAAACCATACATCAGTTCTTAATTTTCATATATATATATATATATATATATATATATATATATAAAATGAAACCCAAACTTTACCTAATCTCTTAAAATCTATAATATAATTAAATATTCCACATTTCACTTATTTAATATTAATAAATCTATATATGACAATAAATATTAACTCCTATAATAAATTATAAATAATCGAATTCATATAATATAATTAAAAAAAATTTTTTATCTTAAATATATTACTATATTATTAACTATATTGTTTATAATATATGGCTTCCTCCATAATAATTCAGAATTCTTAAAATACTTTAAATTCAATGTTATGCTAATCTCTAATTTTATTACGAGTTAATGCCTTTAATTTTAAAATTGACCCGATGGAACTTCTTTCATTTAAACCTGGCACAAAATCGGCTTGTAATTTTATTTGCCAGATCAATTCTCTTTCTTCCAGAATTAAGTTCCAAGAGGTCCTTTCTTCTATTTCCACTTGATCTATCGCTATGTAATAAAATTTATGATTATTACATTCATTGATATGTTTTGCTAGTGCATTATTCAGTTTCTTATTTTTTATAGCATATTCATGCTCATAAATTCTCTGTGTGAACATTCTTTCAGTCTTACCTATGTAAAATGCAGTACAGGAATTACATCTTGCAAGATACACTACTGCTCTGGATTTACAATTAAATTTCTTTTTAATGTGATACTTTTTATCACGTATAATAAAACTATCACCTTCTTGAATTTTGAAACACCATTTACAAGCTCCACATTTATAATTTCCTTTCTTCACTTTTTCTCCTATTCCTATATTATTATTAGATTTTAATAAATCCTTAAAACATTTTCCTTTTCTATATACTATCATCGGAGATTGGCTTATATGTTTTTTACATAAAACATCTCCGGTTAAAATTTCCCAATTAGTGTTAAACACTTCTTTCAAAATTTGGTAGCCTTGTGTAAAAGTAATAACCAGAGCTTTTGGAAATTCTTCATATTTACTGTTATTATATCTACTACATGTATCTAAACTTTTATTATTCCCTCTATCCCCAGTACTACCTACATCTATCTTGCTAGCACTTTCCTTGACTAAATCACTTTTAATTTCCAAAATTGGTTTAAAATAACCATTTTTTCTTTTTTGATTAACTTCCAAAATTAATTTATCTATTAACCACATATGATATTCTTTATTTAAAAACATCTGCTTTAAATGTTCACATTCATTTATAAAATCTGGGAATTTTGTAATAATCCGAGCAGCTCTCACCAACTGGCCTTTAATTACAGACCTTTTCTGGTGGTCAGGATGTGCGCTAGTATAATGAAGGAAGCCATTGGAATAAGTTTTTTTCCTATAAATTAGGGAGATATATGCTTCTTCTTCATAATCTTTAACCAAATTAATATCTAAATAATTAATTTTATCTAAATCAATATTCCACGTAAATTTTAAAAAGTTTGTGGTTTCATTAATATAATTTAAAAATTCATTTAAAATCTCAATATTTTCTCTCCAAACTAAACAGATATCATCCTGAAAATGGTGATATGATTTAATATAACTGTAATATTTACTATTAAATACAAACTTCTGTTCCCAAAACATCATAACTAAGTTTGCATAAGTCCCCCCACATGAAGACCCCATAGCTATACCTTTTCTTTGAATATAAAACTGATCATTCAATTTTATATAATTATTATTTAATACAATTTCAATCAACTCAATTAAAAGATTATTTAGATCTTGTTCAAAAGAAAATTCAAATAAAATTTCACTAATCCATTGTAGCCCTATATCCTGAGGAATTACTGTATATAGGTCGCATATGTCAATTGTTACCAAGACATCTTTAGCATCAAACAATATTTGATTCATATGTTCTAAAAATGTCCAAGAATCCTTACAGATATATTCTTCCTTCATTATTACTTTTTTAAATTCATAATCCACATAGTTGGCGCATGCTGACATAACGGAATCTCTCCCATCCACTAGAGGGCGCATAGGGGGATCTTCTGTATTTTTATGCATCTTAGGATTCCCGAAAAAAACGGGAATCCTAGGTGTTAAAATATTTAAATAATTAAATCAATATCTATCCGTTTATCTAAAAACATATCATTAATCTGTAAAAAAATCTTTTTATACGCACAATTCAATTCATTCAAAGATACCTGTTCATAAGTATCTGTATTTAAAATCAACTCTATTTTTTTATTATATAAATCTTTATCCATTATGACTACCCCTCCCACCTTGTCTGGTTTCATTATTCTTATATCACCTTTCTGTAAACTTTTTTAAAATTTCTAATTCCTTTTTATTTAAATTTGAGGGTTATTCCATCTTTTTATTAATTTTTATCTAGGTTCCTTAACTGGTTTTCACACATCTTCTCATATAATAAAAGCTTAGGATGCAAGGGGGGATTATAAATACTTGAAATATTAAACTTATGTGGTCCATTATAGATTGAGTCCTGATTCATTAATGAAAAATTAATCTTCCTCAGAAACAATTTCATATCAATAACAGTTGAAGTAAAATCAAATGCATGAAAGGGAACAAATGAAAAACCTTTTGACAGCAAATCCGCAACTTCATAATTAAATTCAATTTGAGTAAAATTAAAAACTTTAAAGTCACCAGAACTATTTACGATAACTTGTTGAGACTTGTTCTGTGGATTATCGCTAAGTTCTTTCATAAATGTTCCATGTTCATTCTCATCAATACTAGTACCATTCTGCTTAATCAAGTTCTCCATTTTTTGTCTTTCGGCCTGGCTCCTTGAAACCAGGTTAAAACTGTGCAAAAGAATAATGTTTTGTGTGATATAGTATTATAGTCTAGAGTATCTATGGTGATTTGAGCATGGAGCAGCTCAAGTGCATTGTCCTATTTGACCAGCCTTGAAGTATATTTATTTTTTATGTAAATAGAGACACCTCCACCTTTAGTCCCTGCCTGTGAAGAAGTTGGCCTAAATGTGTCGAAGGCATTATAACTCTGCACTGTTGGTGTGCTCTCTGTGGCTTTAAACCATGTCTCAATGACCGCACAGACATCAGCATTCTCTAGGATAAAGAGAGCTTCTAGGGAGTGGAGTTTTTTGTTTAGATGTCTAACGCTGAGCAGTAATACCTTTAGATTTTTTTGGTTTTGATTTGCTATGTTGGAAGTACTTTCAGTTTGGCATTGCCTAAAAAAGGTACTAAGCCAATTATTAAAGTCAATCTTCTTTTATTTGTATTGTGGCAACATCCTTGGAGAAGGTAAAATGCTGTTCAGTGCTAGGCTCATACCAGCCTGAGACACATATTCCAAGAGTTCCATGGTGTCTCTCTTCATATAGTCTAGGGAGGTATGCCTCAGGTCATTTACTCCCACATGGACTATGACTGAGTCATATTGATAATTGTAGTCTGATGACCTGAGTGCATATGTAATGTGGCAGATCCTAGCCTCTGATAAGCAACTGACCGTAACTTTCTCCTGACTCAGCCTGGTGAGAGGGATATTAGTGTGTCTCACAATGGAGTCTCCAATGACTAGAATGTTGGATTGTGTGGTAACTTGCCTTATGGGCTTAGAGGTAGAAGCTCCATGAGATGTAGGTGCATGTGTTGACGTGGGTCTTGTTTTGAAAGAGTGCATTCGAAGCTGCTGAGGGTATTTGTTATGTGTTCTTCTTCCAGGAGGTCTTTGTGGTTTAGGAAGGTTACATGTAAGTGCCTCAGCATATGTGGGTTGATATGTTTGTTTTGAATTGTGTGTGATGAGTGCAGAATGTGTACTACTGACAACCTTATTGACATTAGGAATACTTTTATGTGAGAGCTTTGCCTCCAGTAACATTGTGTAAATACATCTCTCACATACGATATCAGTTTGTTTGAGAATTAACTGGTTGTCAGTAAACATAAGGCAATTTTTACATTGCCTCAGGATGTCCATATCCACCAAGCTGGTAACAGAGACAGTAGGAAAGTTCATATCCATGGCAAAAGAGCCTTTTATATTGATTAGACAGTTGGAGTGAGAATATCAATCACTGTCAGAAGTATCCAGTTTGCAACTATGTGGACAGTGCTTGTCACTGCAAACTATTTGTCCTGTGTGCAACTAGGTATTGGAGAAATTTCAATTGTGCATTTGCAAAAAAAAAAATGTTACTGCCAGAAGTATCCAGTTTGCAACTATCTGGACAGTACTTGTCACTGCAAGCTAGCTGTTCTGTGTGCAACTAGACCTTGGAGAAATTTCAATTGTGCTTTTGCAAAAAAATGTTGCTCAAGGTGTCTGAGTCTGTACAGAGCACTGCCAAACGCTTGACAAGAAACTAATGTATAGACTCTGAAAATTTAAGGATGTAGTATTTAGGCAGATATTCTGAAGTTAGAAACAATCGAGCAATACTTACTGAAAACAATGAATTAGCTTGTCAAGAATGATGAAAAGAGGGGAGTCGCATGAATGGCTACTACATGGCTACTACTAATGCCGGTCTCACCACAGCATCACTCTGCTGGGATACAGTGCTCCTTTGCTTCTTCTCTCACCAGAACCAAAATGTTAGCATCAATCCCAAGAAAAGAAGCAGGCCACAGCCTGTTTGGTGATCCACAGTCTTGTCACAGATGATGCAAGGTTCCGTAGACTTGTAGCCTTTTCCTTGTAGATGCCTTGAATAGCAACCAGACCAATCAGGAATGTTAAGCACAGACACTCACTCTCCAACCAGAAACAGCTTATACTCTGGTCCTTCTCTCACTAGGACCAGAGTATAAGCATAGATTCCAAGCTGTCACCTATGAAGCAGTTATTAGGCTTTCTGGTGATCAGCAGTCTCCAGGAAATAATGTACATGTACTCCTTCTCTCACCAGTAGAAAACAGAAGCACTGATCCCAAAATGACTACTGAGAGGCAGAATGTGGGCTCTCCAATAACTGGTGGCCTTGCAATAGATGTTTAAAGGAAAGATATAAAAAATTGTTTATCTTAAACACTGCAGTGTGCACTAAGAAGTTAGATATGAAAAAGGTAACTTAAGTTTTAGCTGTCTAAGAGGAGAGCCATTATTTTTGAAAGAGCAAGATAGATTGAAAGAGGGTGGGCACTTTTGTATTCTTTGTACTATGGGATACAGTGTGATGGCCAATAAATTTAAATAGTTGAAGGGGAGTGATTTCACAAAATGATAATTTTGTGCTTACACCAGCCAGTGAAAGGAGAGGGAAGGAGATATATGGTCAAATTAACATAAGGGGCAGGCAACTTGAAAGACAGTGATGTTTAAGAACATAACAGTAACAGGGTGGAAGGGTGGAAAAAATTCTGTCTGACTCACAAGCAACAGGGCTGTTCAAGTTTTAATATGCATTTAAAAGCAGAATACAAGTAAAACACAGTGTGAAGAAAACAAACTACTGTATACAAAATAGAAAAAGGCAATGAAGTAATACAAAATGCAAGAAAACAAAAGTAAACTAACCTTTCCCTCACAGCAAGCTGTGGCAGAGTCTGGGTGAGCCTTTCCCCTGGGAAAAAAATCACTTAAATGACCATTTCAATTGATTAAGGCTTTGACAAATAGGGTTCAACAAATAGTTTTTTTTTTGACAAAGTAAAGTAGACCCATTAATGCAGCTTTAAACAACTAATCTGTCTAAACTATCTCAGAATAATATCTAGGAAAGGGTCTACTTAGGTTGTAAAGTAACTAACATGGCTTCATGACAAAATATTAGAATAGCTGCTACATAGAACAATGAGTCTGCATGCTAAATCTTCAACAATGGTAAAATAACTAGGTATTTATTCATCTAGAGTAGTGTACCTACCTATCCAGGTTATTATACTTAGTTATACCATATGTGCAACTCCTTGAGTGATGCTGTTTATTGTACAGTTAAATATGGGATTATCTGATATGCATTTAGAGTAAAGAGAAGTTTGTTATATGGATCGCTAACCTGGTGGAGATAACATGACCAAATGCATTTGTTGATGTAAGCACATTGACTGGAAAACTGGTAGATTGTATGAGCTCATCTTGTGATATATACTGAATTAATCCGCTTGACAAGGAGATCGTACTCAAGATCATAAAGTAACCGGTCAACAAAGTTTGTTGTACTAAAAGGAGAGTTGTTGATTGAAATCCATTCACTTTAGGTTACAGAGAACTTTACTGTGATGGACTCTACTATGATAGCTGGCAGCAACCATAGACATCCTATTATATCCTTGTTCAAGTTTGTGCAAAAATAAGCAGACTGTAAGAGTGCTGGTAGCAGAGTAAAAGATTCTGTGAATTATCTGGATGAAGGCAATAGGGGTGAAATAACCCTATACTGATTGACCAGATTTTAGCTAGTTTTAGAAACGGCAGATGTCAGTTATTAAATAGTTATGTGGAACTGACATCCAGTATATTAATGTTTGGAAATAAATCCAGTTTATGCTGCTGGATTGGATGAGATTTCATCCTGTCTGTTTGCTAGTAAAGGTTATAGTGTTTTATTGCTGTCAGGATGCCAACAACTATTTCCATCAAGGTACAAGCCAACAGACTCAAGCCTGATTTTAATATTATTTAACGTCTTTGTAACTTTGTGTTAAGTAATGTTAATGATTTTTCCTTAAGCAGAATAACATCATTCTCATTTTTAATGAGTTTCAGCATCCATATAATCACCAGGAATGCTGACCATACCCTTTATAAAGAATATGAGGAGAGCAGCTTAAATACAGAATCCTTTGGCACTCTCAGAATTATCACATGGGGTGGACAAACTGACATAATTCTGTATAAAACACTGCTGCTTGTTTTCTAAGAAGCTAGCAACAAAGCTGCAAACACTGACTGCGGTACTTGCAATTCAGAGTTTCTAGAAAGGTATCTGAGTAACCCTGTTGAATGCTTTTGCCAGGTCCAAAAACAATGATGGTACTACCATGTCAAGGTACAGTTGACCGGAGATGAGCTAAAGAATATCTGTGAGGGCTTTATCAGTTACCCAAAAAGGTATAAAACCTTGCAACGAATCAGAAATGAGAATATTAATAAAATATGTCAAAGGAGGTGTTTATACTACAGACTTGGATACAAGATGGCAGATTTTACCAATTCAAGCCAAAAGGTTGCTCATAATGAATGGGTATTTCTTCTAAATAGTAGCCGTTTTATTTTTTTTTTTTTTTACAAATGTGAGTGGTTAGAGTTAGGATTTGTGGTAGAGCCAGTAGGGTGGCATGTTTTGATCAAGACCATCACCCTGGGAGAAAATGTGACTATGGATTCATGTTACAGTCGCACTACTGTTGACCCTATCTTTACTAGGACATCCAAGGAGAAAGAGCATAGCTTGGGGGACAACTAGCATAATATTAAGGTTCTGTAGTGGAATAGTTAGGAGCATTGTTGCCTGATAGCAAAAGGCTCTCTAGTTTTGCTCTCAGCTGGAGTTATTTCTGTGAAGAGTTTGCATATACTATGCTAACTATATCTATATGTATATCAATGGGTTCCATTCAGAAGCTCGAAATACTGAAATCTCGAATTTCAGTATTTCGAGCCCAAGAAGCCAAATCCATATAATAGTGAAAGTTTAGAAGAGTGAAATCTAAAACCCCGAATACCGGAGGTTTTGAATTTCGTGCTTCTAAAGTTCCGCTGTGGTTTTGTATTCAGGTAAGTGTGTGTGTGTGTGTGTGTGTGTGTGTGTGTGTGTGTGTGTGTGTGTGTGTGTGTGTGTGTGTGTATGTGTATGTTTAGTAAAACTGCAAAATTCAAAACTTCTGGTATTAGAGGTTATGAATTTCACGGTTTTTAGTTTTCGTTGTTTTGTGGATTCCACTTCTTGGGCTCGAGATACTGAAATTCGAGATTTCAGTATTTCGAGCTTCTGAAGTGAATACATATCAATATATATATTGTGTGTGTGTGTGTGTGTGTGTGTGTGTGTGTGTGTGTGTGTGTGTGTGTGTGTGTGTGTGTGTGTGTATAGATCTGTAAGGTTATGGATGAGGGGAAAATGGTGCATACCATTTACTTTGACTTGGCCAGCCAAGGTGTTTGATATTTCAGAACTAGGTATAAACCTACATACCTCAATGGATTATTGGCTGGCTTACAGACAGGACCCAAGAAGTCAGGATTGGTGAGACCATCTTCGCCAGGATATGAGTCACCAGTGGAGTATTTCAGGGTTCTATGTTGGGCCTGCTCCAGTTTGACATCTATTTCTCAGAAGTCAAAGCTTCTGGCCCACCAAGTTCACAAAGGACTGTAAATTGGGAATTATCATAGATTCCCCCAAGGGCACATCCATCCTACAAGAGGTTATAACACAAACAAATGACTGTTGTCAAAGCCACACATTAAAACTCAATGTGAAGAAATGCATTATAGTGCCTTTTGGCAAATCGTTCACCCAAGCTAATTACTCCATTGATAATACACCTCTAAGAGTTGATCTGATAGTTAGGGATATGGGAATATATGTGGACAGTAATTTGGCCTTTGACCAGCATGTAGCCATTATAGTAAGAAAATCATTCTATGTCTCCCAACCCATAAGCAGGGGTATGCCATTAAGGTCCAGGAAAGTTATAGTACCACTCTAATCCACCTTTATCATATCCATAATTGAATATAATGCCCCCTTTGACATGTACTGGCCATGGACTTGCAACAGTTGGAATGCCCTTAAAGGTTACTCACCAAGAGAATCCTGGATGTAAATACCCATTCCTACACAAATCACCTCAAGGCCCTATCTCTATTCTTAGTCTCCTACAGGTTACTGAGAGGTGATCTATCCCTGGCATATAAGGCATCCTCAAATCCATCTCTGCTGGATCTCTTGCACATCTACAAAACAAACAGCACCAGAAACACTAGATCCAAGGACCTGAACTTTGCCTGCAACATAAATAGAATATGCTGGAGGGACTGATATGTGTCTCAGAGGATCTCCACACTTTAGAGTAAGCTCCCCATCTACATGAAATACACTTCATCCCTGACTCTATTCAAACAAAATCTTGATTTTTGGATGGGAAATGACAAATTTACCCCAAGTCTGGCCCCAATGACTCTGATGGACTGAGATCAACAGTGAGTAAATTAATCCTCAACTAACATACTCCCCCGCCCCACACACACACATAACCCTTATCTACCTCCTTGCTAACATACCCCATCATATTGGCATCCAAGGAACTTGGGGACAAACCTGGGTTGGGTTGCACAGCTACCCATGTAAAGTCCCCAGTGGTCATTAACCTAATATAAGCCTATGACCTATACTCCTTGTTTTCACATGGGCTTTCTGTGTTCTTCAATATTCCCTTACATTCCAAAGACATGTGGAGGATAGACTGGAGTCTCCCAGTTATTCATAGAGGTGTGTGTGTGTGTGTGTGTGTGTGTGTGTGTGTGTGTGTGTGCGCGCGCGCTGTCTATCAGACTTGACACTATGCCTTTCGATGGATTGAACATAATACTGGGTGGAAACTCTCTCAATGTACATCATCTACCAAGGATGCTGGTTGTGTTGTATTAGAAGGATACAGAAAGTTCTTCATAGTATTTATTGTGGTAAGATTTAGACAATTTCCTTATCATGGCTTACTTGATGACTTCAGTCACTAAGGCTGTGTTTCTCCTCAGTGGTGATGATGACTAACCAAGCCTCATACCTCTCAACTGTCCAGATTTTCTCAGAATGTCCAATATTTTTTCCTTATATTTTTGGTCTGTCCCAGTCCTTCAATTTTTTTTTTCTGGCAAATCACTGAAAATTGAAGTCACTAAATAATTGCATAGATTTCAGTTTCAGGCTTCATTGCTTGTTCTAGCAACTTTCAAATTGTATAGGAGCAGTATTACCGCCTGTAACCTGTTTGGTATTTTCAACTGTTTTTAGAGTTTGTACTCTGATTTATAACCAGGGTGCATCTCTCATTCAGTCCTTTACTGCAGAATATGTCCGGGGAAACAGTTGCTACTTTTGGCCTAGTGCAACAAATCTAGTCTAGACATTTCAGGACTGACCTGTATATAGAAGTAATTCCAGCACTGCAGACTCAATCAAATTCTTACAGGTAGTGTTAAAACCGGTCTCAGAAAATGCATAAAACTAAGCAGAAAGCTGGACCTAAAATCCATATTGATTAATTAAAATAGTAAAACATGCTGTTTGGAAGCCGGTTTTCCTTTTACCGAACTATGCTGGTTGCGAACATTTTCTATGGAGTATGTGGGTATTGTCTGATTCACAGAGTTGAATCACTGAGCTACTGCTGCATCTTGTGGCTTTATGGCTTGGAGACCCTCGGTACAGTTTGTTTTAGGGGTGGGGGGGGGGGGGGGGCTGTTGTGCTTTTATTTCAATTTGCATGCTTCCCAGGGTTGGCCGTGTCGGCAGTGTCACTTTACTGTTAACATTCTCATTTGAAAAATACTAGATTAAATGTGTTGGTTTATCACTTTATTCCACACTTAGACACTTCGTGTCGCTGTTGCTCTATGTGTAAGTTAACAGAACATCTAAAGTTATTTCTTGAAATAGAGCTGCTTTTACAGGAAATATCTACATTCGATAAAGGCAGCTCAGAGGACCACATCGCATATCAGTGTTATAGTTACTAGTAAAGGAGAGGAGACTGTTTCTTGCAGCTAAAACCATAAGGAGCAGATTGTTGTATAATGGGCTTCCTGACTTTATCCACATGTGTGGTTGCAAACATCCAAGCTGGTTATTTGCTTCTGTTTCTGTTATTTTGTAACAAAGCGGATTCCACGCTGCGCTACTCTGTTAGAGAAGAACTGGCCAAAGGTTACGTGGTCTCCAATATCGCCAATGACCTGGGACTGGAGCCCAAAATACTGACCGAAGGTGGAGCGCATATAGTAAGTGAAGGCACTAAGCAGTACTTTCAAATAAATAAAAATACAGGAATGTTGTTAATAAATGAACGGATAGACAGAGAGCAAATCTGTGGAGAGATACCTAACTGCATACTATACTTCCAGCTTGTAGTTGAAAATACATTACAGCTCTTCCGTGCAGAAGTGGAAATTTTAGATGTGAATGACAATCCTCCAATCTTCCCTCAAAAGGAAATTGTTATCACCATACCGGAGCAAACACCCCCGGGGACTAAGTTCTCCATAGAACGAGCGCAGGATTTGGACGTGGGTAGCAATACTGTCCAAAACTATCTGGTTACTGTGAATGAACATTTTCGTTTAGATGTCCACACGCTAAATGATCAGAGCAAACATGTTGAGCTCGTACTGGTAAAGCATCTAGACTACGAGAAGACACGTAAAATGTCATTACAACTGACCGCAGCAGATGGCGGTGAACCTCAAAGAACGGGAACAGCTGTAGTTCAAATAATTGTTCTGGATACCAACGATAATGCACCGATTTTTAATCAATCCGTTTACAAAGTGAAAGTTTTTGAACAGAATGGTAAAAATTATGTTGCACTTAAGGTGACCGCTACAGACCTGGATGATGGACCTAATGGTGATATCACATATGCATTATCTCATATTTCAGACTCATTTGGACGTATTTTCAAATTAAACAACAAAACTGGGGAAATAACTGTAGCTGAGGCACTGGATTTTGAGGATGCAAGCGTTTATCAGATGGAAGTGCAAGCTAGAGATGGTGGAGGCTTGACATCATTTTGTAAAGTCGTTATTGAAATTGTTGATGTAAATGACAATCCACCAGAGATATTCCTAACGTCCGTTAGAAGTTCAGTACCAGAGAATGCTTTGCCTCAGACAGTTGTAGCCCTCTTAAATGTCAAAGACCGAGACAGCGGAGGTAACGGAGACATCCGATGCTCTATCAGAGGAACTCAACCTTTCAAATTAACCTCACCTTTCAAGAACTTTTACCGTTTAGTAACAGACGGCCAACTAGATCGTGAGAAAAAGTCAGCCTACAACATTACCATCATAGCAATTGATGATGGGTCTCCATCATTGTCATCTACAGCAGTTATAAGTTTAGAGATTTCCGACATTAATGACAACTTGCCTGTTTTCACCAAAACATCGTACGCCATGTATATTACAGAGAATAACAACCCCGGCGCCCTTATTGGATGTGTTGTGGCAACCGACGAGGATACTTCTGAAAACGCTTTGTTATTTTTTTCGGTTATCGAAAAAGTGATCAATGGTTTCCCGTTGTCTCACTTTATCACAATTAATTCACACAGCGGTAATATATTTGCAGTCAGACCTTTTGATTATGAGCAGTTTAAAGAATTTGCATTTGTGGTTCAAGCTCGGGATTCTGGTACCCCAACATTAAGCAGTAATGCTACTATAAAGTTATTTATTACAGATCAAAACGATAACACCCCTACCCTGCTACACCCCTCCCCAAATGACAGTTCCTTTTCAGCAGAGATTGTCCCTAGGAATGCAGAAGCTGGATATGTTGTTAGCAAAGTCATTGCTGTTGATGCAGACTCTGGACAAAACGCCTGGCTCTCATTTCACCTTCTGAAGACTTCAGATCCAAGTCTTTTTTCAGTGGGGGTTCACACAGGAGAAATAACAACAGTCCGGGGAATTACAGAAAAAGACAATAACCGGCATACATTGATTGTAATTGTCAAAGACAATGGGCAGCCCTCCCTTTCTACAACAGCAACAGTTAAAGTAGTGATAACTGAAAATTTGTCTGGGAGCAATCTGGAAATCGTGGAGGAGGAAAACCCAGATGAATATGACTCACATTTAACCCTTTATTTAATAATTTCGTTAGCTGTTGTGACTGTTTTGTTCCTGGTGTCGGTAATAATATTGCTGATGTTCAAGGCCTGTAGAATCAAGAAATCAAGTCACCCAAATGTCCTGGATCAGAATTTGCGTAGCTCAAACATTGTAAGTTTCAGAACAAGTTATTTGGATTCACTTGCTAGAGGAAACATTCATCAAGGATACTTGCAGGAAGTCCCATCCCAGGATCCAGCTAAGACAAGTTCTTGTACTGAAAAGGAACAAGTGGGACCTCATTCCCTGCTGATTGATTTAAATAATAAGAATGAGGTAGGAAATACCTGAGTGGTGTTTACTTAATGGTATATAAGCACTGACATTACAAAAATCGTCTTTTTAAATGTCATGAAAATAATGTTGTCACTAAATCTACAGGAAGTTTCTGATTTCACAGCTTCTTAGTTCAGGAATGGTGGGAGATAAAGTGAGCAATAATGAGGACAGGTGTCCAAAATGGGGACAATTTTTAAAAGTTCCTGCTAGTTATTTAGAAAGCTATATAATTACATAGATTCATAGATTATTACTAAGCTAAATGCCCTTGCAAGCCATTTTAAGCCTAGCCAATTATCCCGTGTGAGATTCAAACAGTGCATCTTGTGTTTGTAAGGCAAACACCTTAACCATTAGGCCACCCTCGAGGTTCATTTTAAAAGTCTAGAATATTGCTTGTATAGGAAGTACAGTTTTCTATTCCATTCCATTCCATTCTGTTCTGTTCTTTTCTACTCTTTAAATTTGTTAACCATAGTTGTGGACAGGACTGATCCAAATGTATCCATTTCAGCCACAGCTCTGGTTCTTACATTGCATATGGAAATATTGTTTATATAAAATCTAATTGGTAAAAATCTACAAGAAAAAAATAGTCAAAGTAGAGTTTTCACTCTGTTTGTCTTTTCGGCTTTTCCCAAATCTCCTAGAATAGAGTTTATTTGGTTTATGACTGAGAACATGCTCCAAGAAAGTTTATGACTGAGAACATGCTCCAAGAAAGTTTATGACTGAGAACATGCTCCAAGAAAGTTATCAGCAAGTGCCTTTGTAGTAAACCCCTCCTAAAATATTCATTTTCAATGTACTTTTATTTAGAAAAAGAACACTATTTGAAATTGTAAACACATTGTGCTTTGTTTAATAAGATGTTGTTGGTATCAAAAACAACATTTAGTAGCATTTTATTCTCAACTTTCAATTAGTACCTAAATCTGTAGAAAAGCAGAAAATTAAAAAAAAAGATCATAAGAGGTCTCTTAAAAATAAAAGGCTAAGAAATTTAAAGGCTTTGAACTTATTGAGAAATAGGCAACAGGTACTCTTGGGCATAATTTGAGAAGTACCGTACCCCTGATAGACAGATAGACTCTGTCATTCAAGTTCAGCCACCTTCTCCAAAGGATGATGCCCACTTTACTTTCCCTGCTCTTCCTACTTCCCTCTTCAAGAGAATCTCAGGGATATAAGATTGATTTTGGAAATGGTTGTCTCTGTTTAAAAAAAAAAAACATTTACAGGCTCACCGTGAAGCTGACAAACCAGAATTAAATTAGAAAGTGAATTTTCCTTCCCAGGACATCAATCCCAAGATGTTCAGTTTGGCCTTTGAAATTCCTATATATTTGGCTGCAGAGACTCCCCCATTTTATTAGCTCCCTTATCAAACTTCCTTTTTATTTGCTTTGGTGGAAAACCCCATTTACAGCTGTTGAAGCGGCAGATGACTGAACAATACATATATATGTGTGTGTGTGTGTATGTGTGTGTATAATATATATATATATATATATACACACACACACACATATATATATATATATATATATATATATATATATACACACACACACACACACACACACATATATATATATATATGCACACACACACACACACACACACACACACACACACATGTATATATATTCTTTTGTGGAGCAGATTCTTTGTTTTAAGGCTATAAGAGTTTCTAAACCTCTTTGGACCATGCCTTAGTCCCCTCTAGGTGTCAGCCACACCTTTGTTCATAAATTACAAAGTACAGAACAGGGATATTTTTTCTTGGAACAAATAGCTAAATCCATGTTTATGAAAGAGTCATACCCCTCTAAAAGAAAGGATGAAGAAGATGATGACATTGCATAATTTAAGTAGATGTCCATATGCCACCCCCTTTGAGTTATGTTATGAACTATGGTGATGAAGGTTTGTTAACTTTAGGGTTCCCTAAAAGAACATGCTTACATGCAAATAGTGCCACACTTTAAACTGTGTTGCTTGCTATATTTAATTTTATCATGGTCTGTGAAGATCTTTGTGTCCCATCATCAATTAATTCTAAACTATATAGCATGCTTTCTGTCCTTGCCCCATATCCAGTCACCCTATCACCCCCTACATGCAGTGACTTCAAAAAAGTTTATTGTTTCTAGCATGGATGAAATATAGAGCATCATTTTAGAAGATTTTTAGTTCAACACTTTCATCAGAATAAATATTGTTATAACTCTATGTGATAGTAGAGGTTGCATTGATGTTGTTAGTGAAATGCTGCATTTGCAAAAAAAATAGCTAAAATAATATACTATGTAGAGCTTGTGATGACAGCGGTCCTATGATGCGTTATGGCAAGATGGCATTATAGCAGGATGATACAAAATATATATTTGATTTCAACACAACTAGCACACTATTATAAATGGTCTAAGTATCCCCTGCTTCTGCTAAATAAAACTTGCTGGTTTGCAATCATTAAACAATCAAGGACCTACAGAAAATAAGTATTTTAGCTCATCCTCCCTGCAAAGTCACTTTGTTGATCTAAATGAAAGGTTTTGCCCACTTCTACCAATTTTACTGATTTTTGCAACTCTTCAAAGTTGTACTATGCCTTTTTTTAATTTCAAAACCTAGAACTGCATATTAGTGACTCCACATGATAGTGCTGATTTCTAGCCTGTCAGTAACAGTCCTGGCTCCTGCTTGATCCTTGTTAATATTATATTACTTCTAGTAGCCATTGTGTAATCTTTCAAAAATAATTTAATAATACATGATAATACACATTATCCAGAGAACTATATCTGTTCACTGATACATCTATGTAGGCTTTGTTCTCTTTTGCAGTTAAAGTAACATTGATAACTCTGAAATACTTTGGCGCTAAGGCGTCACAAGATTCTGAAATGTATATTAAAAATCTTGTGAAGGACTTGCTTTCCTCAGTAAGTTATTACACTGGCTGTAAGCTACACTTCCTAGAACTCTGCCATGCATCTGTAATGGTTTAAAAATGAAACATTACTATATGAACAAAAACAGTTGCTTGGTCTAAAAAAAAGGAACAAAAAAAAAAATCTCAGCACCAGTGGATGCTGCCTATTAGGGTTGCATCATCATAAAATGGGAAACGTATCAGCATGCTTTACTAGTTACCACATAATTATTTTATATCTAATCTAGCTATCCAACTTAATTATTTATTGTTTGCCTTTTGAATAAGTGAAGTTGTCCCAGGACAATTCAGCATGACTTAAGCAACAGTGCTTCGCTATAGTTGTGAGACATTACAGCAGGGTAAATAATTGTTTACTAGAGCACAAACACACGCACAGATATATAATATATAATATATGTGTGTGTGTATATATATATATATATATATATATGTATGTATGGGTTCCGTTCATAATTTTGAAATACTGAAATCCCAAATTTCAGCATTTTGAAATTATAACACCGAAGCCTTGAAATCCCGAAACACCAGAAGTGTGAAATTCAAAATCCCGAAGTACGGAGATTTTGAATTAGCACTTTTGATGTTGCGGTGTGTGAATGATTAGGTGTTTGTTCAGGTATGTATGTATGTGTAAGTGTATTGGTTAGGAGCTTTAGTGTATGTCAGTATGTGTTGTGACTGTGATGTGTGTGTGCGAGGGACTGTGAAATGTGTGGGTGTGAGTTACCTTTGTGTGTCTGATTGTGTGATCTCGGAGTTAGTATATATAAGTAGGGGTGTGTGGGGGGCTTTCCCCCCACATGGGGGGGTGCAGGGGGGCTTTCCCCCCTGGTTATATGTGGTCTAGGTTTGTCTGTGTGCTTGTGGGGGGAAGTTGTGTGTATGTTTATATGTGGGCTCTGAGTGTAGTGTAGGTTTGGGATTTTAAGTTTCGCGATTATGGGTTTTCGGGATTTGAAGGTTTCAGCTATGTAATTTCGAAATACTGAAATTCGGAATTTCAGTATTTTGGGATTTTATAGTGAACCCATACATATATATATATAGATATAGATATAGCTATAGATATAGATATAGATATAGATATTGAATAAATAAGTCAGCAGTAAGGAGAAACATTCATAACAGGAAAAGGAACAGTAATGAGAGATATCTGGCTATACTTATATGTAACAATAAAAATACTACTATGCCCACACATTTACATTATATTTACTTTCGACAATATGAATTTATATAAATATAGTTAAATACTGGAGGGGAAAAAGGTAAACAGCAGTTGAAGTATAGAAATGAAAAAATAAAGTGGAAATGAAGGATAGTACGCAGCCAGAATGGACCATTTAATGTGAAACAGTGGTGCTACATTGACAGTGAGAGGAAAAAATATACAAAGGTAAAGATATCTTATTATATGTGCTTAAGCAAAAAAGAGTAGAAGAGGGGAGTAGTCAGCAAAACCAAAAGTAGCAGCAATAGATGGACACAGTCTTGTAACAGCTTACGAGATGAATTTTGAATGCATATATTATTCTAGATCTTTGAAGGATATACAAGCGGGAGATTCCAGACAGTAAGGTCAAATCTACTGATAGTCTTTTCCCAACTTTTAGTGTGCAAAGTGGTCTCTCATGGAACAATGTTCCAGCATTTTATGAGCAAAGAGGGTGGGTGGGTGAAGAAATGAATCCTTTAGGGTGAGCAGTGATATCAGGGAGGCTTCTTATTCAGGAGGGATAGACATATGTCTTTTATTAAGGGAATGACAGTGGTGTTAATGTGGTCTAGTAGGTTTAATGAACCTAAACGTTCTACTGTACATGACATGTAAATTCCAGGTCAAATGAATTTCTAAAAGGGCATATTGCAATAGGGGAATTAAGGATGACTTTTCTGTTGCCTAACTAATTTCTGGAATAAAGAAATATATGACTTCACAGGCATATTTCAGGTGACTTGGAAGATAATATTTTTGGTAATTTAGCTAAAAGGCAAGGAGCTGTCAAACCAAACTTGTAGGCATTTGTTAGGTCCTTGGCATCTTAGAAAATAAATACGTTAGCTTCTGCTAGCATTATGTGGTCCTTAATAGCAAGACTTTTTTGATAGCATTTATGGTGAAATTCTTGTTAAAGAAATAGTCCATAAGAGCTGTCTAAAGCCATTCTGGAAATCAGATTGTATAAAACAAAAATATGCAAGGTCTGAGTGCATGCTAGCAACTATAAACAAATTACAAAGTAGGGAAAGATAGAGGTGATATGAGTTATGAGCAAAGATAACAGGATAAAACTCTATCTGGAGCCTCCTTTGACAACTTGGTGATAATGCCTTTGATGCACAATGTGGAATTTTATAAACTGATGATGATAAGCTGGAGAAAAATGTCAGAGGTTAGCAATAAGTCTGGAGGCAAAGTCAAGGCATGAACAAGCTATTGAAAAGACTCAGGAGATGGAGTGCATAGGGCTTGGAAACACATATGAGGAAGAGGCAAAAAGGAAAAAAAGAGAAGGCTTTACAGGAATGTAAGGCTTTAAGTTAGGGCAAAAAGACATGTCATACAAGAGATAAGGAGGTATAGGAGGTGCAGTATGAGGAAGCAAGGGATAGGGCAAAAAGGGAGGTGAGCATATCAAGATGCAACTTATAAATGAATTGACATTAGGAGCATCAGGAAGGAGAATAAACGGTTTTTGGGTATATAGCAGAAAGGATGACCTCCACCTGTTACCAAAAAGCAGGTGAGGTCATTCTTGGGGACAGCAGGGTACTACAGAAAGTTTTTTCCTAGTTATAGTACCATAGCTGCTCCCCTCACAGACCTGACAAGGAAGAACAGGCCAGATAAGGTAGTGTGGACCCCAGCATGTGAGTAGGCATTTCAGAAGCTTAAGGAAGCTTTGAGAGGACCCCCCTGTGTTAGCCACTCCGGACTACAGAAAATACTTTGTTGTGCAGGTGGATGCTTCAAACTATGGGGTGGGGGCTGTACTTAGCCAGATTTCTTCAGAGGGGAAAGAGCACCCAGTGGTTTATCTCATTCGTAGGCTCCAACCCAGGGAGGAATGCTATACAGCGGTAGATAAGGAATGTCTAGCCATAGTGTGGGCACTACAAAAACTTCAGCCTTATCTGTATGGAAGAAAATTCACTGTGATGACAGATCACAACCCTCTAACATGGTTAAACAGAGCCAGTCAGCAAAATGCCAAGTTGCTAAGATGGAGTCTGGGGTTGCAAGCTTATGATATGTCAGTGCAGCACCGCAGTGGGAGTAGCAATGCCAATGCAGATGGGCTCTCAAAAGAGGGAATGGGCTGAGGTACACCCAGATTGACCTGACACTCTCAAGTGATGTTTCTCAAGGGGCACTTGAAAAACTAGCTTGAGTTCCCCAGGGGGGGGGGGGTGACAATTGGGGAGAGATGGGCGAAGGCTGCCAGCCTAGTCAAATAGAATTTGATATATAATTCTGGCATTTGTAAATAAATGTAAAATACAGGCCTGTGTTTTTAAATGTAAGAAAACACTGTAAAATGTGAACTTCAAGATTGTTGCAACATTGCCATCTGCTATAAGGAAAACCAAGTCAAGTATTTCAAATGTGTCT
Organism: Protopterus annectens; assembly: GCF_019279795.1. NCBI lineage: Eukaryota > Metazoa > Chordata > Ceratodontiformes > Protopteridae > Protopterus > Protopterus annectens. Next base: position 1,093,405,517 of record NC_056733.1, read on the forward strand.
TTTTAAGTTGAAAAGATCTTATGAATCTCTTTAATGTTTTACAATTCGTCTCCAGTGCGGCTGGATGAAGGTTTCAGGCCCATTGTTTTAAGGCTAAGGTTTATGACCATAATTTAGATGTGGAAGGAGCTTTATTTCTCTAGTTTCTGCTAGAATGTATATGTGAAATGCCTTCTATTGTTGTAAGTTTCTGTGCAGGTGTTTGATTGCTAAATAAAGCAGTTTGTTTGCCTGGGAAAACCTAAGTGTCAAAAATGATGTAATTTGTGGAGTGACACAGCAAACATGTTTGTTAGTAATGTTTAAATACTGTTTCTCACAAGAGACTAGAGAAGCATTTTGATCGGGATATCCAACTTACCAGCACTCTGCCTTGTGCTCACATGTAAGTTTAAGCACTGTGATTTCTTGTAGGAATAGTTAAAGCTAGTAAAGATTAATTAGGTATTTTTCTTTGAAGTCAGACCTGTCCTACTACTGTATTATTTTAAGTTTCTGTGTGATTTCTGAACTCTTAGATATCTCTGTGGTGTAGTAGTTTTGTCTTGTGTTTTACTTATTTATTATTAAATATTTTTAAAACCTTCTACCTGTGGCTGATTTGTGTATAGATAAGCTTTAGAGTACATTGCATATTTATAGAGGCTATTGTAATAGGCCACTCTAAAGTAAGCCTTGACTGTTAGTCATACTACCATTGGATATTAATATTGCACAGTATAATTGGACACCCTTTTAAGGGCCATTTAGTAGCTGATATTATTAACTGGGTGGTGGCAGTAATTACTACCTTATAGTCTGGGTAAAGGGGCACAGTTGGAGAATCTGTGTCAGCCTTTCCCAGGAGTGTCTGTGAAGTTGTACAAATACTTATCTCAAAGTGTGTGTGTGTTTTGTCAGCTATCTGGCAGGGACACAAAGCACTGGTTGGACAGAGAGGGTACTGGAGGTTTTAGCTTGCCCAGTTAGGCTGAGACTTGGACCCTATAGCTGTGCCAGTGGGGAGTCTTACTGGGGACCTGGTGAGTAAGGGAGCAACCAGCCCCAGACTGACTGTGATCTCTGTGTACACTTAAGGGAAATTGTACTTTACTGTGTTTAATAGTTATCCTTTTCTCCTCTAGGAGACAACCTCCCTGGTGTTAGTGGTGAGGATTGAGGCTCCCTGATTGTTGGGCGAGGGCACGGTTGTCACAGTCCCATGTACACTCCTTCATGCTTTAGTGTGTGTGTGTGTGTGTGTGTGTGTGTGTGCAATTCTATGTCATTTTCCAAAAATACAAAATGCTGAAGGACAAAATGTCGAAAACTCAAAATAGAGAAAACTGTTTAATGCAGGGGTAAGCTCCCCTACAACTACAAAGCAGATGCTTGACAGATGTGCAAGACAGGCAGCCTATGGGATTGGGGAAGAAGTTCCTTCCTCAGGGATTGTGAAATCTCTGAGTTAGTATATACATTTAGCATGGAATGTGTGTGTGTGTGTGTGTGTGTGTGTGTGTGTGTGTGTGTGTGTGTGTGTGTGTGTGTGTGTGTGTGTGTGTGCGCACGCGCATATGGAGGGTGTAGGTAGTCCTGCCCCCTGCAAAATTGAAGCTTTCAATTTTTTTTTTTGTTGTTTTTGTTGCATATCATAAGGGTTTTCCTCATTCATAGACGTGACCTGTTGATGTTTACATTGTCAGCCTTTTGTTGTCGATGTTAGTGACATAGGCATTTGCGTATTTTGATTTAAATGAGTATGCTTAGATATATGTTTGCTTCTATACATACATATACATATTTGATACTCCACAGTTGCTCAACCATGGAGTAATTATTAAGTTCAGAAACTGTGCTATAGCATCAAATAGTGCAGTTAATTTTCACTTTAAATGACAAAATCTGTGTGTTTGACACTAAAGAGCCTTGCATCACTGGGCTTTTGACACTGTCACTTTGACCCACCAGAACTGAGTTGATTGGTCTTCAAAAATCCCTGCATATTCCTTCCTATACATGAATAAAAAATTATGTGTGTGTGTGATGTGTGTGTGTGTGTGTGTGTGTGTGTGTGTGTGTGTGTATGTATGTGTGCAATCACGAGCATGTATACATATACACGCACACTGATCTGTAATGAGGGTAACAAATATGGTTGTATGTCCAGAAGTGTAAAGTTTTCACCATACTTCCAATGTCTTTAAGCATTTATCATCATGCCTTCCATGTAATCTAGCATTTATTACCACTATAGCTACATTATTAGTCATTGTAACTCCACCCCATTCACAAAAAAAGTACACACTTCACATGCAACTCACAAAACAGCATTGCCTCCTAAACCATAGCCCAAGAAATTAAATTTCACTTTAATAAAATGAAAACCTGTAGCAAAAGAAAATTCACATGAAATATGAATCACAAATAGTCAGTTGGAAATATAATTTCAGGCAAGTAGCATCAATAATTAAAACAACTAAACTTAAAAAAATACATTTTAAACTACCTAAGAATAAATATACTGCAAACCTAAAAGATATTTCACAGGGTTTAGAAACAAATACCATGGTGTGAAAGGCAAAAATGACATGATGTGCTTTGGTGCCTAGGTCAGGACTGATTCAGAGAGGCATTCAGTGTGTTTATGGAGGCAGTGAAATACAGCAGCCAGCATGATTCAGACGACTGTATAACAAGATGGAGGTGAGCAATATTATGATATAAGGCAATGCCAAATGCAAATTAGGATAAACAAGATGGCAGAGATAATTAGAAACTTACAAAAAAATTGAGCCTTATGCTATAACTACTGGTGTAGGTGTACAGCATAAAACTTGAGGTGAAGAGAGACAGAGACCATGCTGTTATATTAGGGCTCACAGCAGTATTAATTGAAATGTATATGTTTGCAGCTCTCCTCTCTGCTGGTAGCCATAACAGTTTGCATTGTCACTCTGTATATTAGAGAAGGATCCTGACATAGCTAACAATTCATCCACTCCATGGCACGGAAATAGTCACTACTACCACGTCACCAGAGATACCACACATGAACTGCAGGCTCATAGCATGCATGGAATACCCATCCCTATGGTCACCAAGGTGCATGTAGCATTGACAGTTCTTGTTACAGGGACCTTCTAATGACCAAATGAGGACACAGTGGGTGTATTCTAGGCATCCATCTCACAAATACTACACCATTAGCTCAATGGCATGCTATACCACAATTATTTATTAATTAATTCATTTATTTATTGTATTTATTTACTGGGATAGCCTGACTGGGCATAAACATGTCAACACTGGTCATGGGGAGAAAAGCTCCAAGGACAAGCATGGTACCAGTTGCAAAAGAAATAAAAATACAGTTGTATAGAAGAATCAAAAATTGAAGACAATACTGAACAATGCAGTACACTATATAGTATTAAAATACAGTACTTTAAGATAAAAGTTGATTATGAAACATTAATAGATAAGTAGCGATGTTTCCTAATAGGAAGGCATCATGAGCTGGTCAAGTCACAACAACTGCTATTATGATCCTTATATTCCTGATACCTAAATACTTTTGGTATTGCATTAACTGTATAAAGTATATGATACAGTACAGGAGAGAGGAAAGACATGAGAAGACAGAAACTATGAAGTAAATATTATGATGGAAAATGAGAGGTTATTTACCATCTGTTATTCAGACTGGGTTCATAGTGATTAGAGAGTTACTTAATAAAGCAGTGTGGTTACTGTTATGTAAAAAAGAGAAAACAGTATGGTTATACAGAGTCTGCAGTAGATTGAGTTAGATGTATAGCTGTTGTATGCAGAGGATAACAGTTTGATGATTAAACATGTGGAGGAACATAATATGGTTTCCACATAATACAGAGTAGAAACAACACCATGTGGGCATTCTGTGAAATAGCCTCAGTTCCTTGACATATTTGATACTATTAACTGCACCCACATTGCAAATAAGTCCCCACCTGGGACATATGGACAATGGTATATGAGTCGTAAAATATTTGACTCCATCACTATCCAGGTGGTTTGTATTGCTATTTATCTTGTCCAAATAGAAACTTTCACATAATGTACATGTTGCTAAATAAATGATATTCCTAGTCTTACAGTGTGCATGTACATGATGTGAAAGTTTCTATTTGGGCAAGACAAATAGAATGTTGTATGACCAGATTTGTGAACATAAATATGCTATAAAGAAGGCTGACCTAACAAATGCTCTTGCCAAGCATGTGTTTGAGTCAGGCTCTTTACACTATTTTAAATTTAAACCAGTGGAAATTATTTACAAGGGACTAAGAGGTGGGGACTTTGTTAATTTTACGGAAGAGATGGAATTACATTTGATTTGTAAGTTGTGTGCTGATAGGAAACCAGGGTTAAATGACAGGGTTTCTTTAAAGCCTGTCTTGAAATCCAGGGATTTACATAGATGATTGCTCTGATACTTTTATTGGCAGTATAACTGTTTAAATTTTTGATCGTGATGGTGCTATTTTACTCAGTCTGACGAGGAACCTTGTGTTTGAAAGCGCTTGCTGTGTCATTAAATTAGTTTTGCTACAACCGCCTTGGTCATTGGAACTTTTTTCATTTTTGCTTGGAATTTGTAGAATCCCTCAAAGACATCAATACCCTCCGAGAAGTTTTGATATAGACTAATAACTGGTGCTAAATCCATGGTCTAAAACTCAGTGTCAAGAAATGCACAACAGTATCCTTTAGGAAGATAACCAGCCCTCGTAACTACCACATTGGTAATGCAACCCTAAGACAGTAAATGGCTTTGACCATCATATAGCTAAGATAGGAAGGAAAACTTTCTATGTTGCACAACTTATAAGCAAGCATATGGCATCTAGGTTCAAGGATGTCATTGTTCTCCTGTACTTGGCCCTCATCAGACCAATCATTGAGTACAACATTCCCTTCGGTATATACTTGACAGGATATATGCAACAACTGGTGTGTCCACAGAGGTTCCTTACAAAAAGAATGTAAGGTGTAAACAATGTATCCTACAGGGACTCCTCAACGCTCTATCCCTGTACTCATTAACCTACAGAGTGCTGAGAGATGACCTGTGCTTGGCCTACAAAGCATCCTCTGATCCTACTCTGATGGACTTGCAGCACATCTGCAAAACAATACCATCAGAATTACCCAGTTTAGAAACTTATGCAAAATAAGTAGAACATTGGAGAGACAGGTAGAGTATGTGTCTCGGAGTCTAGCCATTCTCTGGAATAGGCATTCCATCCATGTGAAGCAGAGTTCTTCCCTAACCCAATTTAAGCTTAACTTGGTCCATTGGATGGGGGATCAGAAATTTACCCCCGATGCGTCACCTACATCTCTAGTAGACAGAAGAAGCATATAAATGCTTGTCTACTATGGGATTGTTAGTCTAGTAATCACCTATGAATCTATTATTCAAAAAATATATTTTGACTGAGAATACATAGAAATCCCTGGCTGTATTGTAGTTTTTTATACCTGTTATTCTGAACAACACAGTTAATAATCTGTGCTGTTTTAAGTTTCTGAGTGTTATAAACATATTTACATGTCCAAACAACATTTTTTTTCTAAAACCTTCTATGTCCACATAACTGAGTTAATTAAATATGCTAACATGAATTATATGCCACAACATACAGGTGTAGCTTATGACAGTTCCAGACTTCATAATGCCATTCCACATTTTGTTGTGTGCATATTACAATGGCTAAATCTGCTATGTATAATCTTCTTCTTTTGGCTTTTCCCGGTTAGGGGTCGCCACAACGGATCACCTTGTCCGCTCATGATTGGCAGTGGAGTTTTACAGTGTCGAGTTGCCAGCCCAGCGCCCAACCTTCCACAGAAGGCACACACACACGCACTCACACCTAGAGCCAATTTAGAGTGTCCAGTCCACCTACAGCATGTCTTTGGGATGTGGCTATGTATAATATAGAGAATAATAGGGAGTGGAAAATGCCCCAGTGTAGCCCCCTTTTCTATGCTTATTGAGTTAGTTAGTTAAATAACATCTCATAATCACTGTCTTGATAGTTTGCAGTGTGTATGATAACAACCCTCCTGTGGAGGACAGCATTGGCTTGGGTTTTTCTCAAGCAGTAAACAGAAGAGCCATGGGGACAATTAAGTTACTCCGCTTTCAGTAAGAAAGGAATAACCTAGTTTTCCCCTCGCCCTTCCACAGATTTCAGAGCATCTTTGTTGTGAGAACTTGCAGTATTTTTGGCTCTACAGCTAAACTGAAAACTGTGACAAAATTCTCTCCTGAGTAGTAGACAAGCACGATGTTTAGTTACTTAGACTTTTTTTACATTATGTGTTACTTTTAAGTCTGTGACATCAAAAAAAACTGCATTTATATTTTATTCTCTTCAAGTTGGGCTTTTGTGTATGCTTTTATTGGGTATTTACAATACCTCTGGAATAATATGGGGTTTGGTCGTATATTTTTGTTGGTTTCATCCTGAGAGTGTAAAATAAGTTTGCTTCTGCGTTTTATAATGGAAGTAGCTCCTTTACTCTGCCAGCAAGACTTTTCAATGCACTGGCTTCTGAACACTGTTTATATTTTTACTTTCTTTGGTATTAAAATTCTGTTGGGTATCTAGTCTGTATTATTTTCTATGATAATATATTTGGTTCATTCTATTTAGTTAAGAACTATTTTTTTTTTCTGTTGGAACATAAAAATTGATAAGTAGCTGGCATACAGGGTTAAGGCTGCAAGCTGTAGTTCCAGGGGCACTTGGTTGATTTCCTCGCCCTTATTTGACTACTGTGTGACCTTGAGAAAATCACTTAACCAGATATTGCTGCAGATTGTCCATGAAAAGGGACTGTGTGTGTCCAGTGAGCCTACCTGGTTAACAAATGGGTATTATTATTATTATTATTATTGTTATTATTATTATTGTTATTATTATTATTATTATTATTATTATTATTATTATTATTATTATTATTTTATTTTACCACCAGCAGCAGCATTATCTCTGTTGTATCATTCTGTAAACTTAAGCTAAATGTATTTTTCCTTTCCTTTAGCAGTTATTTGCTAATATGTTTGAGTTTACATATTGTGAAAGGCGCTAAACCCATTACAATTAGATATTGAAGAAATTACCAATTGTGAATTACAGAACAGTTTTTCTGTAGAGAATTAGACAAGTTAAGTTCTTCACTTGAGCAGCTATTTCCACATATAATAGATTAAGTCCTAGTTGGAAGTGGAACTATGGAGTTGTTGTTGTATCTTTTGGCTTTTCCCGGTTAGGGGTCACCACAGCGGAACTCCGGTCCGCTAATGATTGGCAGTAGATTTTTACATGCTGAGTTGCCAGCTCTGACGCACAACCTTCAACAAAGGTATGCCCATTCTCACATGTCTCCATACAGAAGACGCTTTAGCTGAGAATCAAACAGGACAACGTCTAACTGTGAGGCGACAATGCTACAGCAGCACCACCACCGCAGTAAGTGGAATTATGGAGTCCAAAACCAAGTTATGATAACCAGCCAATAACAGTAGGTATTGCCTCTCTTCACTAAGCATAATACAGAGCATTGTTAGAACCTTAATGGATGATTCAGTAGAGGAATAACAGATACTAAGGTATAAGTAACACAATCAGTGCAACCCAACAATATGGCATAACATCACTTATAATCAACATGCACAGAAGAAACTCTATGCCAAAAGGGAAAGAAGACTGTATCATGATAGTGATCTCCTTCCTCTGACACTAAAGAAGGGTTATACTAGTAAAATAACCTTCAGTGCAGCTTTCAGTCTGAGATGCTGTCTAGGAGTTAAACAGGTCACACAAAAAGAAGACATCAGCAGAACAGGCCCTAATCTTCCTAGCACAGGTATGCCTTATTATTGTGCTAGTGTTCAGCATTCCCAGAGCTTGCAGCCCCCCCCCCCACCCCCCACCCCAGCATGTGTGAACACTTTTATATCAACAAAGATCAATAACTGGTCTCTGACCTGCCTCATTTTTCTCCATCCCTTTAAAGTCCTTTGGATCTTAAACCTAGCGGACATGAAGGAAAAAAAAAAGAATGAGATATTACCATACAACAATGCTTTTCATAAACATGACTAACAACTTTTATAACCTGAACTGTATAGATTTTTGTTCATGGGTTCATAGGTGATTACTAGGCTAATGGCTCAACAACCTTAACAGGCCTTGCTAGTAATACCCAGGAAATGACAACATTATATCTTAATTCCCCAGATATGGGTTGGGGTAGTATCAGGTTAGTGGGTCTTTGGGTGTTGGAGCCCTGAGTCATTTTATAGACTGCCTCTGTCCATAACAGACATGGACAGTACCCCAGGAGTGCATTTACGGTTCTCCATCCATTTATCCAAATTCTTTTTGAAGACAGTGAGGTACGTGCTTTGTTTTACAGAGATGGGAAGTTTATTCCATAGATGAGGTAGCCTTTGGGAGACAAATGTATCTCTCCAGCAAGTTTTGTTAGAGTCACAAATAAGGTTCAGGTCCATGGAACACATTACCCTTGTATAATTTTTCTTGCAAATATGTAACATTTTCATCAGGGCTGGATCAGAGAAAGCCTTCGAGGTCAGGCATAAGTCCCATCTCAATAAATGATATGAGGCAGAGAAAAGGGGAAGAGCCTTTAGTCTATCTGCATAAGACATGTGTCTTGCGCTTTGTATTTTTTAGTGAGAAACCTCTGCGGCCACTCCATTTGGTGTAAGTGCCTGGCTAGGTACCCACACAGAAGGATTTACTCACTACTGTAGCTACCTGGTGGTCAAAGTTTAGGTTACTATCTATTTGCATTCCTAGGTCTATCAACACCGGGTCTACTTTTAGGGATGTGCAATCAATATTAGAATTTGCAGGGATATCTAATTTACCAAAGGGTATGATTATGCATTTTTTAGCATTTAGTCTCAGACCATGTTTTTGGCACCAGTCATTTGTCATTTCTAAGCCAGTTTGTGGGATGTCAACATCATTTGGGGATTCAATAATTGCTTCCAGCTTACAGTTGTCAGCAAACTTGGTGAGACCGAGGCCCCTAATATTGCCCTTCACTTCAGAGAAGTATATACCAAACAGAAGGGTTCCTGACACTGACAGGAGGGGTCCCACTACTTAAAGGTGAGAATCAGACCCTTTACTTTGTATCTGTAAGGTAAATACCTTGAACATTATACCAACACCCAATGTAATGATGTAACATACAAAAAATTATAAACAGTATTCATGGAAAGACTAGCCCACAACTCCACAGAAAATTTCTCAGGAACCTGCATGAACAGAAAAATCAGCATCCTTTGCACACATGGTTTGCCAAGACTGAACATGCAAAAGTGGCTGAAAAGAATGACCAAGCTGGCAGATAGAAGTGATTCTTGTTAGGCAACCATGTCATACAGTTCCAGATTAGCTCCTAATACAAGGATGACAATATCATTACTTATATAAATTGTTTAGTCATAAAACAAATGTTGAAAATTCTACCTTTAGAAAAATAAAACTGACATATATGCTAGCTAAGTGTGACTGCTGCATGCTAGATAATTTTGAGTACTTAGATTTCCCACAGATAGAGTCCAGAGGTCAGGAGGATGGAATGCTTTCAACAACATCAAGGGCTGTTTTTCACCTGCAGTCTGAGGTTTGGAGGTTGGATAAAGACATACAGTTGGTAGATAGTGCAATTTGTCCAACTAACTGAAGACAGAGTGGCCGTCTGTGTTTCATACATGGTTGCTATCTTCATGACAGCACCACATTTGTATTCCATATGTGGTACTTTCATGAATATAGTCTTGGTAATGGATGGATCCACAAAGACCATAGATTGAAGAATGTTAAGAAGGTGGATACAAAAGTAAATAATTGTAGCATTAGTAAGGTAGGATTGAAAGGCTTTATAAGAAGTGTGTAATATAACAGCTGTTTTTGGAAGACTGTGAAACATTTGAGTACATGTTCACCAGTAATTTAAATGAGTTCAGTGAATAAATGGACAGGCAAAGGTAGTTGTGGAACATTTCTTTGTTTCTTTCATTTAATTTGCTTATTGCAAATACAGGGATTTATACAGAAAGTGAAATACAACAGTTGATCAGAGCAGTACAGAACTTAAGTGTTAATATGTCATTAGACAAATTTGAAAGGAATGTATGCCATAAGAAAAATAGTCAGATTTTATGATTCATTCAAGTTCATTAATATAATTCAAGTTCATTAATGCAAAACTAATATTTGAACTTGATAAGTATGCAAAATATGGAATACAATGGAAAAAAAAAATAAATGCATATATAAACTATGTATTTGTCCACCTTAGAGTGTACTTTACAATGCATGCGTGTGTGTGTGTGTATATATATATATATATATATATATATATATATATATATATATATATATATATATATATATATCTATAGATATATTATATGTATATACATATATATATATATATATATATATATGTGTGTGTGTGTGTGTGTGTGTGGGTGTGTGTGTGTGTGCCCTCTTCAGAATTTTGAATCTTAAAACTACTAAACCCATATGTTCGGAGTTTTAAAACTTCGAAATTCTGATCGGGGATCGGCATATAGCATGAAATGGGAGATTTCCCTTGTCCTCGCTGGAGTGTGATCTCAGAGTTGGTATATTTAAGTTGTGGGGGGGGTGCAGGGGGTCACAGCCCCCCCTGCTATACACAGTTTACTTTTTGTTGTTTGTGTTTTGCAGGTCTACTGCACATTTTCGAACATTCAAATATTCGATCATATGGTCTCGGCCATATGGAATTCAAACATATGAATGTTCGATCATGTGAAGTAGACCCATATATATATATATATATATATATATATATATATATATATATATATGCATTCATATATATGTACATATGAATGCATATATAAACTATTTATTTGTCCAGCTTAGAATAAAATATATGGCAAAATGGCCTAAATTATTTGTAAAAAACTAATATTGATTCATTATAAAATATTCTGATCTCTGCTACTTACTGCAGTATTTATTCATCTACAGAAGTGCACCTAAATATTTTACTAACTACACTAATTTGTTTCTTTAGTCATACCACACAGACAATAACTCCTTTGCCTTAAGAGATGCTTTTTATTGTATATTTAAATGTACAGTTATCCGATGTTCACCTAGATTAAAGTGAAATTTGTTAAACAGCTTACCATCCTATATATAGTAGCATGAGTCATGAAATGGATTTAGAGACCTAAGAATATTCCTTGAGCAAATAGTAAATGGTCTGAGTTCATGCCATGATTTATACCATATTCATGTATTGGTAGATTGGGCAAGGTACTTGGAATCATAAAGTAACCACTGAACACATTTTTATTATATTAAGGAGATCTGTGGCTGAATTTCACCCACTTCAGGCTACAAAGAGCTTTACGATGATGGACTTTATGATGATAGGCAGCAGTAAAGCTAGCTATCCTGCCTTGTCTTCTCTAACTCTCAACATGTCACTAATATAACGGATGTTAATTTTGTACATAGTGGTTTCTGTTGGCTACCTTCTTAAATTATTTTTTTCTATTCGATATTAAGCAATGAATTGTTTTTGGCATGCTCCTTTGCTGGAGTAATTATTTTTATTTAGTCTGCTTGAGGTATGTTCACATTCCGAGCTGAGACTGAAATAAGTCCAATGTGATTAGTGCTCTGTACCAATTAACAAACTGTATAAATAAATAAACAAACAAATAAGTAAATAAATACAAATATAAACCTTTTTCCAGGTTTTTACAAAGATGATCAAGGTACATGTCAGCTAGGAGAAAGTACAAATATGGTATGGATTTTATTTAAATGAAGGCATTAGGAGTGAAATTACCTTGTAATAATGGTCCAACTTTTGATTAGTTTTAGACATGACATAAATTACCTTGTTATCAAACTTCAGCTGACTGACAATTAGTAGACACAGACGTTTCATGGAGCTGACTTCATGTGTAACAGAGTTATGTGTTAAAATTAGAGTTAGCATGTGTTAACAATTGAAGTCCATCTTTTACTGTTGGATTGGATGAGACTTACTACTATGTTTGTTCCATCCATTCATACATCCTCTACCCATTTTGCACATGGGGTCGGGGTGTCACTTTCTCGGTGACAATCATCTTAAGCCAAGGTTTACATCACCTAATAGCTAGCCCTGCTGCAGACTGTGTTTATTGATTACCAGTAAAGATCATGGGCCAGGGTTCAAAAGATTTGCTGTCAGTCCATGTCTGCCCTGATTCTGAAAGACTTGCTGTCACTGTAAGTGACTTACTTTAGTGTAAGGACTATCTATAAACAGAACTGCAGAGCAAGCCAGATTCTAAAGCATCTGCTGCTCTCTGCCTTCTCTCAGTGCAAGTGGGCACTTATATTGAAAGCAACTCTTTTGGAATTGGGCCCCATATCTTTTGTTTTACTCAAAGTGCTAGCTAACAGACAAAAGCCTGATTTTGATATTATTAAAGTTGTTCTTTAACTTTGAGTTAAATAATACTAAATATTGTTTATGAAGAGATAATTGCAGTATTATCCTCATTTAGAATGAGTTTTGGTACCCCTGTGTTGAACAGCCATGTTATTTAAGAAGAATGTGAAGAGAGGAGCCCTAACAAAGAACCCTGTGAACCTATGAGTATTACATCAGTCCATCTAATATACTGCTGCTTGTTTTCTAGAAATCTGAAGATCCTTCTTCAAGCACTGACACCAGCATGTCAGTTACAAGGATGTGTCACGATTTAGCTAGTTTGGTGTCTTTGCTCTGTTCAAAAAGACAGACTTTGCTACTTTGCCAAGATGACCAGCAACATCTAAGAGAAGAGTATCAGTTTCATTCGAAGGTCTGGATCCTTACAATCAATCAGAGATTAGACTATTGCTAACAATATATTGAAGAAAGTATCCATGCAAAGAACTTAGATACTTGAGTACAAATCTGAGAAAGAAGGTAACTATGGCCTCTTGTTACATTCCCACTAGATTTGATCCTGACTTTATTGGGGCATTGGTGGAGGTAGATTATAGTTTGGTGGCAACTAATATTATATTGCCTGGTGACGGTAACATGGTTAAAACAGGACAAAAACAGATCATCCTGTAATATAATAAGAGATGGCTGAGACAGAGAGAGAGAGACAGATTGGCATTAGTCATGGAAGAAATGGTCATGATGCTAGGTCTGGTGTACCCCTAGAAGGCTATGTAGCCACACTCATTGCAGAACATTTATAGAGCTTCAGAATGCTTCTTAAGATCACATTTAAATTACTTCCTTAACTTGGCACACTTGATATCATGAGGTCCTGAGGCTGCTGTCTCCACTGTTGTGATTCCTGACCAAGTCCCAGTCAGAATGAATGTGGTGTTCATGAGACCAAATCATCAAAACGTCTATTGAAGGCTTTCTTCTGGCCTGATGGCAAATGAGGTTCCTAGCACAAGGGTTGTAAAATATACGCCCAGGCATTTGAAAGAAGGTGGTCACATGAAGACTAAGGTGGATATCCACTTGCTGGCCATGAAGTCCCTTTCACTGTTGAATATGTATGGTTAGCATACCACATCACTGATACAGGAGATGTCCCAGCTTCAAAGAAATTTGGCAGCCTCCCCATTTTTAGAGGTGGATACTTATTCAGAGCACATAACAGAAAGAACAAAGAGATGCTAAACGTCAGACAACAGTTTCTCTATTTGAAATACTTGACTTTGAATGGCATATTAACAGAGATATCTATAAAAATGCATTGACAGTGTTGTTAGTAAAATATAAATATAAAACTTGCTGTGGCCCTGAAAGCCACAGACATCTGATTTTTCTCGTATTGATGAATGTACAGCCTACAGAGTCATGGTTGTCTCACTTTAAAAATATAAAAATAACTATATGTGTATTTTCTGATTCATTGACTCATTCAGTACAGTATTTAATCTCTGACTGGCATTTACTTTCCATTTACTGTTGCATATATTCAATAGGAAGCCATGTAAAATGGATGACTTTAATGCTCTTACACTGATCGATTAATATTTTACTAATGAAAGTGTTACCACAGAAGAAAAGCCAGTTTCTAGATTAGACAAGTTAAGGAAGGAGTTATATCTCAGCAGTATAGTTGTCATCTTTTGAAACATTAAAAGTTCATAGGTTCATAGGTTCATACTAGGCTATCTGCCCTAGGGCATTTATAAGCCTAGCCAGAGTGTGTTTGGCTTTCACCACCCATTTTAAATTTATTTTGCTATGCCCTTTTTCGAGGTTGGTATACTGTGCCTCTGTCTAACAGTGACACAGAAGTGATACCCAGGGTAAACCTATGATCTCCCATCCACTCATCAAGATTCCTCTTGAAGAGAGTCAATGAGAGACTCTGCCTAACCTGGACTGGAATTTTATTCCAGAGTGAAGGGAGCCTCTGGGTTATGAATCTGTCCCTCCAGCATGTCCTATTTATTTCAGTGCTGAGGTTCAAGTCTCGAGCACGTAGCTCGATGGGATTTGGATTTTCTGAGGTGCAGCATGTCCATTAATTCCGGGTTGGACATGGCTTTATACGTCAGGCACAGATCGCCTCTGAGCAGGCGGTATGCCACTGAGTAGAGCTGGAGTTTCTTTAACCGGGCAGCATATGGCATCTGTTTGAGCCCTTTGATCCTCTTGGTGAGGTACTTTTGGGGTCTTTCCAGTTGCTGCAGGTGTCTGGTAAGGTACATCCCAAAAGGGGCACTGTACTCAATTATGGGCCTGATGAGGGATGAGTAAGGAGGCACGATGACCTCCCCTGATCTAGATGTGAACCCCTTCATGATTAGGTGGGCTATATAAAATGTTTTTCTAACCACTTTGGCCATGTGGTTGTCAAATGAGAGATTGCTATCAACTTGGGTCCCCAGGTCCCTCATTACTTCTTCTGTACTTAATGGATTATCACCTATGTGGTAATTTGTGGGCACTTTGTTTTTGCCAAAGGGGATGACTATACACTTTTTGGCGTTTAGCTTGAGGCCATGGCTCTGGCACCAGTTGTCTGTTTCTATGAGACCCTTTTGGAGGATGCTTGTGTCAGCTGGAGAGTCGATTATGGCGCCCAGTTTGCAGTCATCTGTGAACTTGGTCAGCCACAGTCCTTCCGTGTTGGCCTGAACCTTCGAGAAATATATACCGAACAAGAGAGGTCCCAGGACTGAGCCTTGTGGGATGCCACTTGTAACTGGTTTGGAGTCTGACATGGCTCCAGCAATTCTAACCATGTGGGTTCTGTCCTTGAGCCAGTTTGCAACCCATCTAGTGACATAGGGGTTTATATTTAAGCTGGTGAGCTTATCTATAATGTCCGAGTGGGGTATTGTATCGAAGGCTTTTGCGAGATCCAGGTAGGCTGTGTGGACCACCTTCCCCTCGTCAATGGCCTTGGTGACTGTTTCAAAGAAATCAACCAAGTGTAAGAGGCAGGATCTGCCCTTAACAAAGCCAAACTGAGTAGGATCCAGTGTCTGTAGGTCCCCAATATCTTTATTTATGAGGTCCATGATGATCCTTTCCATAGCTTTGCAGACCAAGCTAGTCAGGCTTATGGGGTGATAGTTTCCAGGATCCGTTGAGGCACCACCTTTGTGGAGAGGGACCACTGTTGCTGTACACCACTCTTTGGGTACATATCCTGTAGTAAGGCTGAGATTGAACAGTAGTTTTATGTTTGGGTTTAGCTCTTCTTGGAGTTCATGTAGGACGCAGCCCGGGACACCGTCTGGTCCCATTGATGCTGTGTTTTTGCTTTGCAGAGGGCAGCTCTTACCTGAGCATCTGAGATGTCAGGGGGGCAGCACTCTGCTGGGATAGATATTTGCCCTTTTGGTGGGGAGGGGGAGTTTGTGCTGAACCTGTCAGCTAGGATGTTGGCAATGTTTGTGGGTTCGGTGTATTTTTTGTCATTTTGGACTAATTCTGAGCATATCTGGGAATTCCCACCCAGGTTCGTAACATAACTAAAGAAAGCCTTGTGATTATCCTTAGTGTCCTGTGCAATTTTTCTCTCAAAGCTGGCCTTAGATGATTTTTTGAGTGCCCGTAGTTTTTTGCTAATACTGATCAGAGATGCCTTCCCTTTTTGGGATTTTGCTCTATCATGTAGTAGCTTCCTCCTTCTATTGTATAGTTTGTTTATGGCTGGGGTCCACCAGACAGGACTTCTGCCTTTGGAGTGGGACTTTTTTTGTGGAAATGTGTGATTTTGAGGACAAGCCATATCCACAACTAGTGTGAAGGGCTAGACTACAGTTTTTGTCAAAATAAAAGCTCACTTTTTGCAAAAGTTGATCTTTTTATTTTTATAATTTTTTTGTAGTTTCATATAATGTTAAGGTGCTTCGTGTATAAAATAATTGTTCTGTGCAAGTATTACAGAAATTTAGGAAACTTTTTGTTGTGCTAAACTTTCAGTTCATTTGCCATTTTACATCTATTTCTGCAGGGCACAACTGCACAAAAAGGGTGTCCAGTATAACTCTTTAAAGCAGAATGGACTCCAAACACTAATGGTATGCCATCAGGATCAGCCTTACATCAGTTGAACTGATTTTCCCAACTGAGCCCTACTGCATCGGGTTCCCCACACCCTATGCTATGATAGGGTCATTATGCTGATGTGACTCAGAAATTTGCCTAAGAGACACTACAGAAAACTGCAATGTATTTTCCTATTGTACTCTTACTCCCATGGTACCAACAATTCCAGTATTATTAGGCATTATATTATTAGTAACTCCAGCTTCATGCCTCTTGTATGGCTGCTTCTACTCCCATAGTAGTCAGTTGCTTATCATGTTGATATGATGCTTATGAATAGTTAATAATGAATAAAACTGCAAGAAATAATTGTGGAATTATCAGTCTCAGACAGCATGAAAACAAACACTAGTAAGTATAAAAATGCATATACTGTGAGGTGAAGTAACTTCTGATCACTAGGACTTGCGACAGAATCTTTGTTACCAGTTCAGCAGTATGGCAGAGAAATGCTTTGTGCAGTCATCAAGAGGAGCAAAATTATCTCAGAGAGGTGAAACATAAGGTGCATGTGCTAAGCAGGGGGAGGCAGAGGTAGAAATGTGTAAAACAGTAACCCATTGGAAAACAACCAAATAAACAAACTTTAATCAATATTTGTGCTACAGTGGTAATATAAGAGTAAGCATTAAAAGAAGTGTAAGTCAGGATAATATGTAGCATAGATTCATAGGTTCATACTAGGTTAATGACCAACAGGGTCTTCGCAAGCCTGGCCATGCAACACAATCCAGTTTTGAACCAGAGTTACTTGGTCGCCTATATGGTGGGGTATGTTAGTAAACCAGTAGCTAAGGGTTATGTGGGGGTGATATTAGTTGAGGATGTATTTACTTACTTACTGTCAACCTATGTCCATCAGAGACATGGTGGGGGCCAGACTGGGGATGAACATGTGATTTCCAATCCATGAAATGAACATAATTATAAGCAAGCATGACTCAATAATTCAGTAAGTAATATAAGTAGTAAAACAGGTAACAGTACCTGTACTCTGTCACATCATATAGTCCAATGTTTCTATGGAGATAATAAAAGGCAAAGAACAAAATTTTCAGCATGTACAATTGCTGAGCATGAGATGTGAAGAAGAGAAAGCCATGGCTCAAATGCCAGGAAAGGAAAGGAGAGAAGAGGAGAGAGACAGAAAAAAATAAAATAGAATAAAACAAAAAAGTGTGATGGGAACAAGGGAGGAGTATACAGCTATTTCTTGCCCAGGTTCAGGAGATCTGGACAGTACTGAAGAATTTGGGAATGTGTTTACTCGTAAACCAGGGTGCACCCACCTGTTGACACACCATGTATGCACCTGACCTCAGTGGCCCATTAAACAGGCCCCTTATAATGTGCCTGACTGAGTTAAGAAGTCCCTGAGAGAGGAACTACAGAAGATGTTGGATTGGGGAGTAATCCAGGAGTCCAGTAGTTGCTCTTGTAACTTGTTTTATGACAAAGTATGAACATATTGTTTTATTTGAATACATAACAATAGCAAACTTCCTGTTATCTAACCTGAAATAATCGTAAGGTCAAGAAGCCAGCAGGTGGAGGATAAGGTAGTGTGGTGGTTGTGGTGGTGGGGAAGATAGCTGAGGTACCCACCAAAATGGTCTAAATAGGAGCCTGTAATTGCTAAGGCAGCCCTTCATGCAATGGCTACTGTAAGGAGGTCAGCTAATCACAATAGTTGAACATTTGAAGATGACATGCATTTCTCATATATAGCATTCAGAGGTGTAGCCAGAAATTTATATTTTGTACTGAAACCTCATATTGCTATCCCCACCACCAACCTTCAAAATGCATTCAGCCTTCGAAATGTAGCCCCTGTACACTTTGAAGAGGTACACACACTGTTTTCAGCTGCTGCCCCTTTTATCCTAAAATAAGTATATTTATTGGTGCATTCTTATCACATAAGCAGGCTTTTATACATCTAATCCTCTTAGCACAAGAAATCTGGACAGAGCTTGAAATAATGGGAGGAAAGACACCCCAAAATAGGGATATATTTTAAATATTGCACTTATAAACTTGGAAAGTAGAATAATAGGCTTTGTGTTTGCATACATTTTCTGAAGGATATAAAGTCTGAAAATTAAAGGTATGTTATCATTTAGTAACTTCAATTTTATGTAATTTGTCAGAAAGACATAAATTTTATGAGAAACAGACCAAAAATATGAGGCAAATGTCTGGATAGTCTTAGAAAATCTAGACACAGTTGAGAGGTATGCATGCCTTAGAAAGCTTTACCAGTACATGCTAGTTTAAACAGTTCTAAACGTTTTGCGTTGTTTGAATCATAACGTTTTTGAAAGATGTTTAGAAAAAATGTACTCAGCTGAGTACAAGTATGTCTAGCTACACACTTGATATCATTATATACGTATTAGCACCAAGTTACAGTTCTCTTTCTTTATTTTCAGACTTCAGTTGTAAGAGGCGTTGTGCGAAGCATTTTTATTTAGTACAATAATTACTCCATCTACGATACTGTTGTCCCTCATCCCACTCCCAGTCCCACCCACACAAAACCGCACTCGACCTGCTTGGAGTTTTGATTTGCTTCCAGTCCAATGTGTATGCAGAAATTGCCCAAAAATAGTTGCTACCATTGACCCATTGTGACGCAGTCTGTATAATCTAAGGTCTAGGCATTTCTCCAGTCCCGTGAATTGTGGACACAATTGCAACTTTCCAAACAACACTATTTTCTTTTTAAGAAACTTTTATGGAAACATGCTCCTCAAGATGAAAATTCAGACTTAAAAAAATCCACACCACTTTAACAAACTAGTAAAAGAAACTGCTTCTGTTTCGGATCCGTTTTACCACACTATAGCATAATGGGACAATTGCT
Organism: Protopterus annectens; assembly: GCF_019279795.1. Lineage (NCBI taxonomy): Eukaryota > Metazoa > Chordata > Ceratodontiformes > Protopteridae > Protopterus > Protopterus annectens. The sequence goes on from NC_056733.1 coordinate 1,093,425,048, forward strand.
ATGGAGCAAACTATTCTGGGGCATTTTCTATGGAGCAGGTGGATGTTATTCTTTGAAAGCGTGAAGTATTTAATTACAACCTCTTGATGAAGCATCTTGGTGGCTGTTGAGTGAGTTTTCCACTGCGTTTATAACGGTTGCTATTTCGCGGACTGTGTTTGAAAGGGTCTTTAGAGCAGTGTAACTGTAAAATAAATAAAAACTGCTTGCTGTGTTTGCCTGTTTCACGAATTGTGTTTTATTGTTATCCTTATTTCAAAAATACTAGATTAAATGTGTTGGTTTATCACTTTATTCCACACATAAACACTTCGTGTCGCTGTTGCTCTATGTGTAAGTTAACAGAACATCTAAAGTTATTTCTTGAAATAGAAGTGCTTTTAAAGGGAATATCTGCATTCGATAAAGGCAGCTCAGAGGACCACATCTCAGGTCAGTGTTATAGTTACTAGTAAAGGAGAGGAGACTGTTTCTTGCAGCTAAAACCATAAGGAGCAGATTGTTGTATAATGGGCTTCCTGACTTTATCCACATGTGTGGTTGCAAACATCCAAGCTGGTTATTTGCTTCTGGTTCTGTTATTTTGTAACAAAGCGGATTCCACGCTGCGCTACTCTGTTAGAGAAGAACTGGCCAAAGGTTACCTGGTCTCCAATATCGCAAATGACCTGGGACTGGAGCCCAAAATACTGACCGAAGGTGGAGCGCATATAGTAAGTGAAGGCACTAAGCAGTACTTTCAAATAAATAAAAATACAGGAATGTTGTTAATAAATGAACGGATAGACAGAGAAGAAATCTGTGGAGAGATACCTAACTGCATGCTATACTTCCAGCTTGTAGTTGAAAATACATTACAGCTGTTCCGCACAGAAGTGGAAATTTTAGATGTGAATGACAATCCCCCAATCTTCCCTCAAAAGGAAATTGTTATCACCATACCGGAGCAAACACCCCCGGGAACGAATTTCGCCATAGAAAATGCGCAGGATTTGGATGTGGGTACTAATGCTGTCCAAAACTATCAGATTGTCTCAAACGATAATTTTCGTCTAAATGTCCTTACGGGAAATGATCAGAGCAAGCATGTTGAGATACAACTAGTGAAGCCATTAGATTACGAAAAGATGCGTAAAATGTCATTACAACTGACTGCAGTAGATGGCGGCGAACCTCAAAGAACGGGAACAGCTGTAGTTCAAATAATTGTTCTAGATACCAACGATAATGCACCGATTTTTAATCAATCCGTTTACAAAGTGAAACTTTTTGAACAGAATGGTAAAAATTATGTAGCCCTGAAGGTGACCGCTACAGACCTGGATGATGGACCTAATGGTGACATCACGTATGCATTATCTCATATTTCAGAGGCAATTGGTCACATTTTTAAGTTAAATAACAAAACAGGAGAAATAACTGTAGTTGAACCACTGGATTTTGAAGACAGAAACATTTTTCAGATGAAAGTGGAAGCAAGGGACGGTGGTGGCTTGACATCATTTTGTAAAGTTGTAATTGAAATTGATGATGTTAATGACAATCCACCAGAGATAGTCCTCACATCGGTCAGAAGTTCGGTACCAGAGAATGCTTCAAGTCAGACTATTGTAGCTCTCTTAAACGTTAAAGATAGAGATGGTGGTGGTAACGGAGACATCCGATGCTCAATACAGGGCCACCAACCTTTCAAATTATCATCCCCCTTCAAGAACTTTTACCGTTTAGTAACAGACGGCCAACTTGATCGTGAGAAAAAGTCAGTCTACAACATTGCTATCACTGCAGTTGATGATGGGTCTCCACCACTGTCTTCTACAGCAATTATACATTTACTGATTTCAGACATTAATGATAACCGTCCAGTTTTCAATAAAGGGTGGTACAAAATGCAGATTATAGAAAACAATAACCCAGGTGCTCTTATTGGATCAGTTATGGCAACTGATATGGACACTTCTGAAAACGCTCAGGTATTTTATTCTGTTATTGAAGACATGGTTAATGATTTCCCATTATCTCATTTTATCACAATTAATTCACACAGCGGCAATATATTTGCAGTGAGACCTTTCGATTATGAGCAGTTGAAAGAATTGACATTTCTTGTTCAAGCTCGGGATTCTGGTACTCCCACATTAAGCAGTAATGCTACTATCAAGTTATATATTACAGATCAAAACGATAACGCCCCTACTCTGCTACACCCCTCCCCAAATGACAGTTCCTTTTCAGCAGAGATTGTCCCTAGGAATGCAGAAGCTGGATATGTTGTTAGCAAAGTCATTGCTGTTGATGCAGACTCTGGACAAAACGCCTGGCTCTCCTTTCACCTTCTGAAGTCTTCAGATCCAAGTCTTTTTTCAGTGGGGGTTCACACAGGAGAAATAACAACAGTTCGGGGAATTGCAGAAAAAGATAGTAATCGACATACATTGATAGTAATTGTCAAAGACAATGGAAGACCTTCCCTTTCAACAACAGTAACAGTTAAAGTAGTGATAACAGAAAACTTGTCTGGGAACCATTTGGAAATTATAGACGAGGAGAAAACAGAAGATTTCGACTCACATTTAACTATTTATCTAGTAATTTCATTAGCTGTTGTAACCTTTTTATTCTTAGTGTCGGTGATAATTTTGCTGATATTCAAAGCCTACAGATTCAAGAAATCCAGACATCTCAGTGCCTTAGATCAGAATTTGCGTAGCTCAAACATTGTGAGTTTCCGGACAAGCTATTTAGATTCACTTGCTAGAGGAACTTTACATCAGGGTTACCTGCAGGAAGTCCGGTCCCAGGATCCAGCTAAGGTAAACTCTTGTACTGGAAAGGAACACGTGGAACCTCATTCCCTGCTGATTGATTTAAATAACAGGAACGAGGTAAGCTGTTTTTGAATGACGTTTAGTTGATATATACATGCAAGTTATAAGAAGCATCATTCACCATTTTTCATTCATTCATTCGTAAAATTATAGAATCAGTGAAAATACAAGGCAACTGGGTCCAGAGGTCATTTAGCCTTGCCAATACCCACCTTTAAACCTTACATCCTTTTCCAAGGAGCAGTGGGCCAATTATATCAATGGTGTATTTGTGAATACCCACCCAGTAGTTTTTCTCTTTTTTCCTTAAATATTTTTATTTATTTTCAGACATAAAGAATTATATATAGGTTCATAGGTTCATACTAGGCTATCTGCCCAAGGGCATTTATAAGCCTAGCCCAGAGTTTTGTGGCTTTCGCCACCCCTTTAGTTTGGAGGATACTATGCCCATTATTTTGCTGTGCCTCTGTCAAGCAGTGACACTGAGATAATCCCTGGGGTATATCTGCAATCTCCCATCCATTGGTCAAGATTTCTCTTGAACAAAGCCAGCGAGGTGCTCTGCCTCACATGTACCGGGATTTTGTTCCACAGCATAGGGAGTCTCTGGGTGATGAATCTGTCCCTCCAGCACGCCCTATTAATAACCGTGTCAAGGTTTAAGTCTCCCGCCCTTGTAGTTCTGAGGGATCTAGATTTTTTGAGGTGAAGCATGTTCATCAATTCTGGGTTGGACATGGCCTTGTATGTCAGGCACAGGTCACCTCTGAGCAGACGGTAAGTGACTGAATAGAGCTGAAGTTCCTTCAGTCAGGCAGCATAGGACATATTTTTGAGACCTTTTATCCTTTTGGTGAGGAACTTTTGGGGCCTTTCCAGTTGCTGCATGTGTCATGTCAGATACATTCCGAATGGGGCATTGTACTCAATCATTGGTCTGATGAGTGATGAGTACAGGGGGACGATGACTTCCCTTGATCTGGATGTGAATCCCTTCATGATCAGGTGGGCAATGTAGAAGGTCTTCCTAACTACTTTGGCAACGTGAGTGTCAAATGAAAGGTTACTGTCAACCTGGGTCCCCAGATCCCTGATAACCTCTTCTGTGCTTAGTGGGTTGCCACCTATATGGTAGCTAGGGGTAACCTTGTTTTTCCCAAAGGGTATGACTATGCATTTTTTGGCGTTTAACTTTAGGCCATGGCTCTGGCACCAGTTATCCGTTTCTGTAAGACCCTTCTGAAGGATATCTGTGTCAGATGTGTTCTCGACTATGGCGCCCAGTTTGCAGTCATCTGCAAATTTTGTCAGTCATAATCCTCCTGTGTTTGCTTGTACTTCTGAAAAGTAGATGCTGAACAGGAGAGGGCCCAAGACTGAGCCCTGTGGGACACCACTTGTGACAGGCTTTGAGTCTGACATGGCGCCAGCAACTCTGACCCTGTGGGTTCTGTTACTTAGCCAGTTTGCAACCCATCTTGTGACGTATGGGTTTACATTTAAGCTGATGAGTTTTTCAATGATACCTGAGTGGGGTATTGTGTCGAAAGCCTTTGCCAGGTCGAGGTAGGCTGTGTGGACTGCCTTTCCCTCATCAATGGCTTTGGTGACTGTCTCGAAAAAGTCAACCAAGTTTAATAGGCATGATCTGCCTTTGACAAAGCAGAACTGGGTCGGATCCAAAGTCTGCAAGTCTCCTATGTCTTTATTTATGAGTTCCATTATGATCCTCTCCATAGCTTTGCAGATCAAGCTTGTCAAGCTGATGGGACGGTAATTTCCCGGGTCGGTGGAAGCACCGCCTTTGCGGAGTGGGACCACAGTTGCCGTACGCCACTCCTTAGGCACGTACCCTGAGGTGAGGCTAAGATTAAACAGCTACCCTAACTGCAGGTTTAATTCCTCATTGAGTTCGTGGAGCACACATCCGGGGACACCATCTGGTCCCATGGATGCTGTGTTTTTTGCCTTGGAGAGAGCAGTTCTCACCTGAGCGTTAGAGATGTTTGGGGGGCTATAATTCTCTGGTATAGATATCTCACCTTTTGGGGGAGGAGAAGTTTGCACTGAACCTGTCAGCCAGTATGTTGGCAATGTCTGTAGGTTCAGTAATTTTTACATCATTTTGAACTAATTCTGAGCATATCTGGGAGTTTCCTCCCCGGTTTCTAACATAGCTAAAGAAGGCCTTATGATTGTCCTTTGAGTCCTTAGCGACTTTTCTCTCAAAATTTTCCTTGGATGATTTTATGAGAGATCTTAGTTTTTTACTTATAATGATCAAGGGTGTTTTCCCTTTTAAGGATTTTGCTCTATCTTGTAGTAGCTTCCTCCTTTTGTTGTAGATCTTGTTTATGGCTGGGGTCCACCAGACTGGACGCTTGCCTTTGGTACAAAGAGTCTTTGTTTTGTTTGGGATTGCCTGATCCATGCAGTCCTGTAGGTGCTGGTAGAAGGCGTTTGTAAGTGATTCAGTGGCTTGAGTAATGGTTTCCGCAGTCTCGGGGGCCTTAAAAGAGACCACACTAGTCTTTAGAAGTGTGAAGTTGGCTTTTGAGAAGTTCTTCACTGTGGTCTTTTTTATCTCAGGTGGGGGCGGGATGTGGACTTCCAGTGAGATTAGTTTATGGTCTGATCTCACCAGTGAGGGGTATACTTCCGGTGTTGAACATTGTGACCCCATGTTCGTGATGATGAGATCTAGTATGTTATCTCCTCTTGTGGGGATGGTGACTAGTTGTTCCATGGCATATGAGTTTATGACCTCTAGGAACCTTTGGGCTAGAGTGTTGGGGCTTGAGTAGTGATCCCAGTCTATATTCGGGTAGTTGAAATCACCTAGTATGATGGTGTTTGGAGATACATTTATACCCTCCAGTGTTTTCAGGAAAGCTATGTGAGGTTCCTGAGATTGAGAGGGTGGCCTGTAACATGCTACAAATTGCAGAGCAGTCTTGCCTATAGTTAATTGCACCTGGATGGTTTCCGATGCATCATGCGTTGCCACCAACCTTGAGGTGTGAGTGTCCTTGATGAATATAGACACCCCCCCTCCTTTCTTGGTGTTGTCCGGATTTTGGGGCCGGAACGCATGATATGAGGTAAAGCCTGATAGTGCTGGGGTGCTCTCGGGAGCCTTGAACCAGGTTTCAGTCACAGCACAGACATCGATGTTCTCCATACTGAGAAGGGCCTCGAGTGCATGCATCTTGAGGTTGAGACTTCTGGCATTGAGCAGCATTACCCTTAGTTTTTTTCCTTTTTTGTGTTCTAGGGTGGTAGGTTTAGAATTTGAGCCTTGCCTAAAAAAGGCACTATGGGGGTGGCAAGAGCCTTTGCCAATATCCGGAAGCCCAGGGGTGACAGGTGCAAGCCATCCCTCATGGGCAGCGTGGCTTGTCCAGCATGTCATCCCAGGCAGACAGACATTGGATCCCCTTTGAATGACACCAGAGTTTAAGCCAATTATTAAAGCTGATCTTGTCTCTGTATTGTGGCATCATTCTTGGTGAAGGTAGGATACTGCTCAAGGTCAGGGTCATACCTGCCTGGGCTACATAATCAGAGAGCTCCTCTATGTCTCTTTTCATATGTATATATATATATATATATATATATATATATATATATATATATATATATATATATATATACAACATTTGAACATGTAAATAAATAAAACTAACAGAAACAAACTATTTACAAGGGTGTCTATGGTTTATATATAGTGTTTCTTCTGTTTCTATAAACGTCCAAATCAAAGCTTACTACAGTCATTACTCTCTAGTATTTCAGTTACTTTTTGCCATGCCAGATACAATGGTGTAATTCTTTTGGTTCTTCCCTTGATGGTGCTCATTTTCAACTGTGATACTGTTGATGTAATATTTTTGTATTGCGTGAAGGTAGAAGAAGACTCCAACTTCCATGTAATTGTTGTGTTCTTTCTTGCAGTAGCTAAAAGGGTCCATAACATTGTATATTTTGTTCTTGAAACACAGTCAGGTGCAGGGCCATTAAACAGAATCAAAGACTTAGATAACCAAAATTTATCATTGAACAACTCTTGTAAATATGATGCACTACCACTGTCCCAGTAATCAAGGATCCTCAATCCTCGCCACTAGCACCACTGGGATGTACATTGGGAAGATGCCAAGTTACACACACAGTATTTCCAGATGCAGCTCTCTGTATCAAATGCAATTTCCCTTAAGAGCACACAGAGACCACAGTCTGGGGCTGGTTTCTCTCTCTTTCTCCAGATACCCAATAAGACTCCCCACTGGCACAAATATAGAGTTGAGATCTCAGCTGAGTGGCCAAGCCAAGACCTCCAGCACCCTCTCTGTCCAACCAGTGCTTCATGTCTCTGCCTAAGTAGCTGACCCACACACTCTTTGAAGTTTGATTTATACTCACACACATGCACCTAGGAAAGGCTGGCACAAGTTTACTAGTCATTCCCCCTTTTCCCAGACTACAAGGTAGTTATCACTGCCACCAGCTATATCCTTATCAGCTACTTTAAGGCCCTTAACAAAGAGTGTCCAATTTTACTGTGTAATGCTACTATCAATACAAATAGTAGTTTGACCAAGAGCAAGGCTATTAGGAGTGGCTTACATAGTGTCACCAAATAAATATCTAAGTACTCTCAGAGTTCTTAAATTAATATCTCAAATATTACTGCTGGGTTAGCTTGCAGGATGATATCACTTCTTGTCACCTGACTTCAGTTCTCAGGCTCTAAAACAACCATTGATACAGCTGGTAGCATGTAGCATCTACTTGTGAAAACACATAAACAAGGACTTTTCTTAGATCTAAGGCAGATCCCGGATGTCATAAAACAATAAACACTTGGACAAAACCTCTAGTTCTAGACACTGTGTTTGTTACTGCATCAAAACTGAAAGATAACATCCTTTTTTATGGCCCAGCCATAAAGTAGTTTAATTACAACTATTGTTCTGAAGTTAACTTCTTGTGTTGCAGTTTCCATTGTTAAAATATATAGATCTAAACAGTTACAATAGTGTGGATACATTTCTTTTCTATTCCAATAGAGCATGCTGTGGTTACATTTTAGCTCAGTACTTTACAAAATATCTCTTCTTTGTAAAATACTTTTTCAACACACGCTTCTGTACCAGCAGTTTGATATACACATAATACATTGTTCTAATACAGTTGTAACACAAGCATGTTGACATTTACAAATGACACATAACAATTTACACAAGTCCAGACAGCTGTGCTGGCAGTTTCTCCTTTTGTTACACTTCCATATAAATCATGTTAATATTAACAGATGACATATAATTATTTATAAAACTCCATATAGCTCGGCTGGCAGTATTTCTTTTCATGACAGTAAAAAGTAATTAATTTTATCTCAACATGGTTTAATCAATTGACATTCAAAGAACATATGTAGCCAGTCTGCTTTTATTTTTAATTTGCATCTCCAACAGCCAATGTTTTTATTGTACATTAGCTCCATTTTGTGTAGTGTTAAATAGGATCTATGCAGAAACTGCCATGTAAAACTTTTCCAGTGTAGTGAGAGAGACATTTGTTTTATGGAGAGAAGGATATATTTTTTTGTCTCTATCATTTGGCATATGACTATTAATTGTTCTATAGTATTCCCATAGGTTTCCTTTATGGTTGTTGTTGTTGTGTCTTTCGGCTTATCCCGGTTAGGGGTCACCACAGTGGAACTCCGGTCTGCTAATGTTTGGTAGTGGATTTTTATGTGCCGAGTTACCAGCCCTGCTGCACAACCTTCAACAAAGGCATGCCCATTCACGTATGCCTCCACACAGAAGACACTGTAGCTGAGAATCGAACGGGACAACGTCTTGCTGTGAGGCGACAACGCTACCGCAGCACCACTACAGATTTTTATTTTCGTGTTTATTTTATAAATAGATGATAGGTGTCCTTTTCCAGTAATAGGTTGGTTTATTGTTAATATTAGGTGTTGTATGAATTTATGTATTGCCTACCTAGCCATGGATTGCATTATCTATTGTTTATTTAGTATAGATTGTCTTAAGTCCTATATCAGTAGCCATACATTATTATCTAAATCAAATTTCCTTTTAATTTGATCTGTTGTCTGTACTTTCCCACAGTCCACCAATTAATACCAGTATATCAACCCTTTGTTCTTCAGTATTTTGACTGCTTTCATATCAGAGGTTATGATGTTACTTTGAGTGTATGCAATTGAATACAACAAAACCAGCCAAGCTTTTATGTTAGGATTGCTGTTCATAAACATTGTATATGCTTTTAACCTGCAAGTGATAAGTTTAGAGTTTGTGTTTATGTTTATTGACAGTAATGTATTCTTTAAATAACCATAGAATGTTGTCAGGTACCAGTTCAGTGCAAATTTTTGATGAGACTAAGCACAATTTTAACCATATTTTCTCAGGTACTTGTTTCCATTTGGAAATATAATTTGTGTTTAACCACAATGATATAGTTTTTATTATAGCTGACAATGAATACATTTCCAGATCTGGTAGGCCTGTTCTACCCATATCACAATCATCTAGGTGATAAGTCATAGCTACCCTAGGCTTATTTGGGTATCTTACTCCTTTTTGAAGGAAGAAAGTGTGTGGCATTGCTTATTTTATCTTTAAATTACTGGTCTCCCATCAGGACACAAGTGGTCGTCAGCAGTTGAATTCTACTCACTGGTTCTATCCCCCTCTGTCTGCTAGATCCCTGAAAGGCTTGACTGCTAGAAGGACACCTCCCCTGCTGAAACCTAACTGGAAACTTTCTTGCACAGTCCCTCGACTCTGAAAAGATCTGCCAAGGTTAATATTAACTTAGCCCGTCTGTATGTACTATATTGTCTAGCCATAACATGTCTACAGCACTACCAGTAATGCCTCAAAGCCCCACAATCAACCCTAAAATACTAAACTAGGTTACTCCAATATCCATCTCTAAGGATTTCCTAGTGAACATATCTAAGCTTCTAAGCAGCCCTACAACTACAAAAATAGAAAATTGGCAGAAGAAAGCTTACTGTGTGAAAAGGCTGAAAAAAATTATCACTAACAGTATACTATGTAAAAATTGTATACTGAAGGCAAAAATAAGGGTAAGAAAGTATTTTAAAAATAAATAAATAAATAAATAAAAACGCCTCATTGTACTTATATGCTTATACAGGTCCTACAGATCTCATGGTCAGGTTAAGCCCTGCTCTGCTCAAAATAAATAAATAAATAAAAAAGCCTCATTGTACTTTGTGCTTATACAGGTCCTACAGATCTCATGGTCAGGTTAAGCCCCGCTTTGCTCTCCCTCGCTGCGTTCAGGCTCACTCTGCATCCCACCCACCCCTTCTACTCCTAAATTTATAGCTCTAAAACCACCACCTCCCTCTTTTTAGACCCAATTAACAACTCTCCAGACATTATCAGGACCCCCCGTACCTACCTATCCTAATTATCCCTCTACTCAAGTTGGGCAAAAATCAAAGCTAATATCTAGACAATCCCTCTGTTGTTGGCCATGAAACCTCTCAAATTAAGACTATTATACTGCCTACTACCCTTGATGATAATTCCATATCGTCTCACCACCTACGAAAATCTGTCCTACCTAGGCTACCACTACCCAAGAAGCCAAACCACCACTCCAGTAATACAAATTAAATTAGACCACTTAATAATCCCCCTTACAACTAACTCCTTGGATACAAAATACCACCAACCCATTAGATCCAGATATATCAACCCAAAACCAAGAATTACCTAAGACTAATATTTAAATTCCTAAAGCCCACAATTAGACTACATGGCAATCTCACAAGGGATGGGGGCATTCATCCAAACCCTGGGCCAACCACACTAGTCGATCCTAGCTCCAATTCTACTATTCCCACCAACTTATGAACTTTAAATAGACCTTCAGACTCACTCCTGGTCAGTCACCTAAATATTAGAAGCTTAAATAATAAGGTCTACCACCTGCATGCACTCTTAGATACACAATCCCCAGATATACTTTGTCTTACTGAAACCTGGCTAAAACCATCAACACCAGATAAGGTTTTACCCCCAGGTTATAACATACTAAAGTTAGATCGTACCACTAGGAAGGGAGGAGGGGTAGCTGTACTATACAAAACTACTCTAGATGTGACCTCTGATTCCACACAACCACCCCGTGTTGATAATGCTGAACTTCTCATTACCAAGCTTCAAATTAATAAAAACAAAGGTATTAACATAGCCTGTGTCATTCCCCCAGGTAATAATGCAAACACCCTAGAAGATATCGTCTCTTGGCCGTTTAGTACCTACCCTCAAGAAACCATTGTAATAGGAGACTTCAACATCGACTGGAATATTTGTTCCTCAGAATCTCCGACCATCCATGTAAATCTATACGGATTTACTCAGATCATATCCTCCCCTACTAGGATCAGTAAACCTAACAACAAAGATAGTATCCTAGATTGGATACTCCATAATAGCCATCCACACATGTATAGGGCTGGTTTCGACCTGAAGACATAAGTGACCATTTTCTTACCTATATAATCAGGAAAAAGACTGACATCCCCCCACCAACCTACTTGCAAAACAATTAGAAACAACAAAAACTTTAATCCCGCTAATTTCCAAAATGAACTCAAAGCATGTAATTGAGCAGTCCTAAAACATGTACCACTTGAAGAAGCTGTATTATATTTCAGCACCAAATTCCTAGCCATCCTTGATACCCATGCACCTGCACGTTCTATAAGAACTAAAGCAAACATTGCTCCATGGCTTTCAAAAGAAACCAGAGAAATGATCTTACTTAGAAGCAAAGCTTGGACCACTTGGCGTACCACAAAATCCCCCTTAGATCAACTTAGATTTAGACAACTAAGGAAGAGCACTAAAAAATCTACCACCCTAGATAAAAAAAAAACTTTTACTGCCATTTACAACAGAAGCATCAAAACAATCCACAAAGGTTTTGGGCAGGCATAAATAAAATGATTCACCCAAGGGAATGCAAAACTCCTACCCCCTTGGCTACCATCCAAAAACGTTTGGAAGACGTTGTCAATTCTTTTAATAGTTTCTTCACAGAAACTTTCCAATCACTAGCTAACCAACTATCTCCCAGTGCCCAAGTCCTAATGCCACCACACCTAGTTCTCAACTCCCCTTTAACTTTCAACCAGTTTTCACATCACTTAACCATGCCCTAATCAAGAAACTAAAACTACCACCCTTGCAGCGGATCTCCTCCCAGCTGAGTGTCTACAAAAAGCTGTGGATGCCATAGCATACCCAATCTCTAGCCTGATCAATAGAACTATATTAGAAGCCACTATCCCCTCCATCTGGAAGACATCCCATGTTATTCCACTCCACAAAGGGGGCAGTTCCACTGAACTGTCAAATTACAGACCTATAGCTATTCTTTCACCCCTGGCTAAAATTATTGAGAAGTGCATCCATAAACAACTCCTGAGCCATCTCATTCAGCACAATCTCCTGGCTAACTCGCAGCATGGTTTCAGACCATTCCACAGTACAACCACAGCCCTCCTCTCCTTCTCCAATGTTAGTAATCAAAACCAAAACAACAATAAGCTTTCTTTTGTCCTCTTTCTTGATCTCTCCAAAGCTGTCGACATGGTCATCCGCCAACTACTCATACAGACACTTAAAACTATTCCCCTAGATGTCCAGGCTATCCAGTTGTTCAAGTCATATCTGAGTGGTAGACAACAGGCTGTACTATGGCAGAGCAAACTATCTTCCCTTCTACCTATCACCTTTGGGGTTCCTCAGGGCTCTATATTAGGACCCATATTATTTTCTGTCTTTATTAATGACCTGTACACAGCCACCTGCATTCAATATGCGGATGACTCCACTTTGATTTCCTCTGCCACATCTGCTTTAAGTCTTCAGACTCTATCCCAAAATGTTTTTAATACTGTTGAAAATTGGCTCTGTAATCAATGTCTCCTATGAAATCCTAACAAAGTGAAACTACTGCTTTTCTCCCCCACTCATAAAGCCTCCACTCCAACCTTTACTATAAAATCTAACAATGGCACTGTCATTGTCCCAGATCTCTGTACCAAACTCTTAGGTGTAACAGTTGATAATAACCTCAAGTTTGATATGCATATTAATCAAACTATTAAAAAAGTCAATAAAAAACTTGGCTCACTATATAAGATCAAACCTTTCCTCACCCCACTAGCTAGGAGTAAGTCTGACCTTAATAAACTCTCTAGCTGCTTTAATCATATTGCTAGATTTGCCACTGGAACAGTATGCAGAACACACCACTTTCTGAACCTAAATAATCTAGGGTGGCTAGAATTGCCTATCTAGCTTCAGTACAATCAGCTAATAGTAGCACATAAAATTCTCAACCAACCTGAAAACACACCTATACTTACAAAAATGATCACTCCTTACAGCAACCTTAAGACACTTCGCTCATCCAACAAATTACTGGTCCAAACCCTCAAAAGCAACAGCTCATCTGGAGACTCTCTATATGGAACTCACTTCCTGCTGAGCTTACTTCAGAACCCGTTCTAACCCAATTAAAAAAAAAAATGTAAAACAGTACTTTAAAAGGCAATGGCTATGTCCTTGCTCTAATCCTGACTAATTCTGCCAATATAAACATGTGCTAAAGAGGTCTTTAGGCCACCCCTACATTGCTTCCTAATTGTTATCTATAACAAATCAGATTTATATATGACAGAATTAATACATTTTATCCTACGTATTGCATTTGTAACAGTGCTGTAACTTTTTAACTTGCTTAATGTAACAGTTTTTCTGTATGTATGTATGGAGCTTTTCTCCCTGGGCCTCCACTGAAAATGGACAGGTATCCAGTCAGACTATCCTGGTCAACAAATGTAAAATAAAATAAAATAAATAATAAAACATTTTGGAATGGAAGTTTTCCTAGAGAAGGGGTAAGTGTTGTGTGATGAATCTGTCTCTCTGTCCTGTTTTGTTTATTCTCTGAATCCACCCATCCATCCATTAATTCAAACATGTTTATATCTACATCTGTTAGCTGTAGGTAGTGCACTGATCTTAATAAATCTATATCAGTCACAACCACAGCCCATGTGATTACTATCACTGAAAAAATACAGGTGAACCTCTCAGTCTTTGAGCATCACACTTCATAGAGTTGTCATTTAAAAATCATAGGATAGACTCAGAAAGAGGATCACTTTTTATTTTTCACAACAGAAGTTTTTTGGTCATTAGAGCTTACACCATTAGTGCTACTGAGTCTTACATAAGCTTAGTTCTGTTATTTAAGCATATGCTCCCTTTAATAGGTCTAACTTTGCGAGTAACATCAGCAAATTAATGAGGGAGCAAGCCTAAATATGTGAGTAAAAATCAAAAAAAGAAATCCTAGAGGTGGAGAGAGATAATAAGAGACACCAGTAAAAGCAGCATGCAGTTTGGCAGAACGTTCTGGCATATCATCATCACAGAAAAAGAGACCAGTGACTTATATAGTCTTCAACTAGAAATGAACAATGAATTGCCCTGTGTAGCATCCTGCCTTCACCAAGAATGATACCACAGTATAAGGACAAAATGATTGACTTCAACAATTGGCTAAGCTTCTGGTGTCATTCAAAGGGGATCCAGTATCTGTCTGCTTGGGATGACATGGTCGACACACCACGATGCTTTGCCAGAGATGGTCTGCACCTGTCACCCCTGGGATTCAGGTTACTGGCTAAGGCTCTTGCTACCCCTATAGTGCCTTTTTTAGGCATGGCTCAAAGGACAAAACCACCACCGTAACAGGTACAAGTATGCAAAATCTGAAGGTAATGCTACTCAATGCTAGAAGTCTAAACCTCCAAATGCACTCTCTCTCGAGGCACTCCTAAAAATGGAGAACATTAATATCTGTGCAGTAACTGAGACCTGGTTCAAGGCTCCAGAAAGCACTCCTGCAATACCAGCCTACAACTCTTACCACACTTTTCGGCCACCAAATCAGGACCAAAACACTAAAGATGGAGGAGTGTCCATATTCACCAAGGATATTCACACCTCCAGGCTAGTTGTGCAACACAATGCGTCTGAAATTCTCCAGGTGCAACTAACACTAGGTAAGACTGCAATCCAAATTGTAGCTTGCTACAGATCCCCCACCATGCCCCAAGATTCTCACTACACCTTTCTAAACATACTGGAAAATATTAAGATACAACCAAACACCCTAATACTGGTGATTTCAACTACCCTGCCATTAACTGGGAAAACTACTCATGTACCAACACCTTTGCCCAATGGTTCTTGGAATTCATAAATTCCAATTCCCTGGATCAACTAATCCATAGACCCACCAGGAGCTCCAATATCCCGGACTTGGTCATTACCAACATGGGAAATTGATGCTCCACACCAGTAGTCAACCCCTCATTGATTAGGTCCGACCATAAGTTAATCACCTTTGACATCCACATCCAGCCCCCACCCCCAGTAAGGAAACATCTGTAAAAAACTTCTCCAAGGCCAACTTCATTCTACTCAATTCAGAAGTGACAAACTTCACGACACCCATGCAGATGGGAACTGAAAGTTCAACTGCTGAATCCTACACTAAAGCACTGTATGAGCACATCCACTCGTGCATGAATCGTGCCATCCCAAATAGAACCAAGACACTCCCCTCCAAAAAAGGAAGCCAATCTGGTGGTCCCATCATAAAAAAAACTATACAACAGAAGGAAGAAACTGTTACAGAAAAGAGGAAAATCCCAGGATGCAAAAAACTCCTTTACCAGCCTCAATAAGAAGCTGAGATCCCTAAAATCCTCCAAACTAAATGAACTCAGGAAACAGTCAACTCAATAAAACAATAGTACAGTCTGTTCCCTCTGGCTCAGATTCGAAATACTGGCACTCAAAGTAGTAAAAAAACTTCCTTTATTCGAACATTAGTTAAGCGCTTTCATCTAAAACACTTAGACTTCCTCAGAACACTTATGTTCTGAGGAAATCTAAGTGTTTTAGATGAAAGCGCTTAACTAATGTTCGAATAAAGGAAGTTTTTTTACTACTTTGAGTGCCAGTATTTCGAATCCGAGCCAGAGGGAACAGACTGTACTATTGTTTTATAAAATCCTCCAAAGCTAGTTACAAAAATAAAATCGCCAAAGATTCAAAAGACAACCAGAAGGCATTCTATAGCTATGTCAAGAATCTAAATGGCAATGCTCAGATCTACTCTGAGCTATAACAGAATGGCATTAAATATATTGATCCCAAGGACATTGCCAATATCCTGGCAGATCGAGTCAGTGCCAACTTCACACCCCTCTCACCCCCTTAAGGGTCCATCTCAATACCAAATGATTGCCAAATTCCAGTAATCACCGCCACACAGGTAAAAACTGCACTCTCCAAAGCTAAGAATGCAGCATCCATGGGACCAGATGATATCCGGGGCTGTGTACTACATGAACTTCAAAATGAACTGGCACCTCACCTAAGTGTCATGTTTAATCATAGCTTCACCTCAGGCTTTGTGCCCACTAAGTGGCTCACAGCTACAGTTATCCCACTCCACAAGGGGGGATCCACCTTGGATCCTGGAAACTACTGTCCCATCAGTCTGATGAGCCTGATCTGCAAGGCCATGGAATGTATTATTATGGAACTTATAAACAAAAACATTGGCAACCTTTAAACACTGGACCCCACCCACTTTGGGTTTGTGAAGGGCTGATCGTGTCTCCTGAACTTAATTGACTTCTTAGAATCAGTCTCCAGAGCTGTGGATGAGGGTAAGGTGGTCCACACAGCCTATCTGGACCTAGTCAAGGTCTTTGACACCATCCCCTACACTGAAATCATAGATAAATTGACTAAGCTGGGCATAAATCCCTACATCACTCAATGGGTTGGCAATTGGCTTACTGACAGACTATACACTGTAAAAGTAGCCAACTCCAAATCCAGCTCCAGACAAGTTACAAGTGGAGTACCTCAGGGTTCTGTCCTGGGACCGCTCTTGTTTGGCATCTTCTCTGAAGTACAGGCCAACACTAAGGGACTCTGGCTAACAAAGTTCGCAGATGACTGCAAACTGGGAGCCATTATTGAATCCCCAAATGATGTGGATAGTCTAAAAAGGGGCCTTACAGAAACAGATGCTTGGTTCCAGAGCCATGGCTCAAGCTCAGTGTCAAGAAGTATATGGTTATCCCCTTTGGGAAAAACCATGTACCCATGAATTACCACACAGGTGGCAGTACACTAAACACCGAAAGTGTGATAAGAGACTTAGGAACACAGGTGGACAGTAGTCTCACCTTCGATAACCAAATCACCACAACAGTCAGGAAATCCATCTATGTGGCACACCTCATCACTAAGGGCTTTTCATCCAGAATAAAGGAGATCATTGTCCCACTGTACTCATCTCTCATTAGACCCATCATAGAGTACAATTCCCCATTTGGTATGTACCTCACAACACATCTGCAACAACTGAAAAGGCCGCAGAAACACCTCACTAAAAGAATCACAGGCCTAAAGCAGATGTGCTATGCTGACCGACTAAAAAAACCCCAGGTATACTCTGTCACATATTGTCTACTCAGAGGCGATCTCTGCTTAACATACAAGGCCATGTCAAACCCAGAGCTGTTGGACATGCTACACTTAAAGAAATCCTAATCCATAAGAGCCACATGCTCCAGGGACCTAAAGCTTGTCATCGCAATGAACAAAACATGCTGGAGGGATAGGTTCCTGACCTAGAGACTCCCCATACTCTGGAGTAGGCTGCCCATACCTGTCAAGCAGAGTGCCTCCTTGGCCCTCTTCAAAAGGAACCTTGACGACTAGATGGGAGATAGGAAATTTACCCTGGGGATCACATCAGTCACCCTGCTAGACAGGGGTCCAGGGAAGTAAATATTGTGGGAAGAAATAGCCAGGGAATTGTTATGGCTAGGCTTGTACAGGCCCTAGGGTTGATAGCCTAGTACCAACCTATGAACCTGTTATATAGTATTTACATGGCAGCTATAAAAATAGTTGAAGCTATCATGTCTTAAAATGTCATTAAAAACAGTTTCAGAAATAATGTGCGACAAATTTCCAATAAATGTTGTAGCTATGCTATTCACTTAGAGTTCTGTATAATTACCCAATTTGCATAAAACTGCATTGTAGAATTCTGGCACTCTAAAGTCTGTCATTATTGTGGAGTTCTATTCTATTCTATCCTAAAATCTGTTAAACAGGATTTTGGACAATATCTAAATGGACCCATTTTAGCCAATAGATTGGAGTCTGGCATTGCATTTAGAAATACATCTCTCAACATTTTAGTTCAAGAATCAGAAACAAGGCCCACGATAATGAGGGACAAATATAGAGAATCAGGGCTAGATCTTAAGTATTCACTGATATACTTAGACAGTTGCTAGAATAACAGGTTTAAAATTAGCATACATTTTCTGAAGAATATGAAGCTCAGGTATCTGGTATTAAGTGACTGCTATCCTTAATGATTTGAAAAAAAAAAAAAACAGACTACCAGGAACAGACCAAAACTACAAGATAAAATCAAAACATTCTATACAATCAGGGGCAGTGACAAGCTATGACAAAAACAATGGATAACAGCCAGAGCAATTGGTGAAAAACATAATCCATTAGGAGTATTAGCATGCATATTGTCCAAATTTGAGTTTGGTATTCACATTGTCTAAGTAAAGGTTATAAAAATAATCTATCAGTAGTAAGTAACACTATACCTAAGACCTTGTTAAAAAGTACAACTGGATTTCTTTTCCTAGTTGGTACAGTGGGCAAGTTTTTTTTTATTTTGTTACACATGGGATTAGTAATATTTACATTCTGTTTATAACCTTCACCTTTTACATTTGATTAGCTCTATATCAAAAATTTGCATGCATTTAAAATTAATTGAATATCTAATATTCTTAATGCAACAAAACACACTGAGACAGGGTCTCTTATCTAACTATATAGAGTTGAGAGGAGAGAAACAAAAAGTTGCAATGACAATTAGAACTATTTTACCCAAATTAATGACAGACCAAGTGAAAAAGATAAAAAATTAGGTCTAATATCTTCTACGTCATCTCTTAGATGGAATATCTTTACTTGGAAAATTTTGCATAGTTCTTTCTTCACACCACATAAAACTGAATTAATGTTCAAGCAGAAACAACTTTGTTGGAGATGTAAACAAGAACTTAAAGCAGATTGGCAACACATGTTTTTTTAACTGTACTGTCATAACACATTAGTGGAATAACATTAATCTCTTTTTTGCAGTTTTTTTTTGGCGATAATTTTATCTAAATCACTAATCTTTTTTAACACTGCTATTCCTATATGTGTTAAAAAAATGAAATATTGCATTTTGTGGTATATATTATCTAAAGCAAGAAAGGTTATAACTCAGAATTGGAAGAACAAATCTACACCCTCCTTCAAAAAATTAATAAATATTGCAGTTGAAGTCTGTCACTTGGAAATGATTACAGTTAAGTCAAGAACAACCAGGATTACCTCTTGTTACAATTCTTCTTCTTCTTCTTTTGGCTTTTCCCAGTTAGGGGTCATCACAGCAGAAAAATGGTCCACAGAACAATTGGTAGTAGAGTGTTATGGTGTCAAGTTGTCAGCCTGGTGCCCAATCTTCCACAGAAGGCACACACATACACCCACTCACACCTAGGGTCAATTTAGAGTGTCAAATACACCTACAGCATGTCTTTGGGATATGGGAGGAACCAGAGCATCTGGAGGAAACCCACACAACTGCAAGGAGGACATACAGACTCCACACAGAAGGCACCCCAGCTGAAAATGGAACAAGAGAACCTCTTGCTGTGAGGAAGCAATGCTAACCGCTGCACCACAATGGCCGCCCATTACCTCTTGTTACAATGTATGGACAAAACTTAGAGAGATCTGCTTGACAAGTAAAAATAACTACATTTTAGATTTAATGTACCGTATAATAACTTGAATGACTTCATGGTTAATGGACACTCCTGTAAATGGTTGTGTTTTCTTTTGTGTGTGAGGTTTAGTTGACATTTTTCATTTATTGTGTTCACAAATCTGTGACTGTAAATATTGTGATCATTTTACAAATTGAAAATCCAATAAAAATAAAAAAATACATACATTATTTACTTTACTCAGGTGGTCACTGGACATCAGCATTAGTTCTGGGTTTGGTGATACCATAACACAATAAAGCAAAAATCTATGACTGTGTGTGGGTATATCAGGATTTACCCACAGTTGGTGTTGTTTGTTCACATGCTTAAACAAAGCCAATCATGAGTAAATCCTGGTATACCCACAAACAGAAGTGTATTGTTGCTTTCATACAATAATATCATTTAAGAAAGAAATTACTTACCTTTCTTAAATAATGCAATTGTATGAGGTTGCTTTTGTCTTCTTCTTCAATGCCTTTGCTATACTGATGTACTGCGCATGTTTATGGGGCTTATTTCTCACACTTGCACAGTACATCAGTGCACGAGAAGTGACAGAGAAAACAAAATCTCCATTGCTGTTTGCTTAGTTTTTTTTTTTATTAAATGTTAAAAGACATTTACAAGAGCAGCAGAAAATTATGAGGAAAATCAAGTACATTTCTGTTTTAGTTTTTATATTTCTGTGTGTCCTCTAGTATATGCTGATAGAAAAGTCTGGCTGCTCAGTGGTACTTCAGCATCTAGACTTTTTTCTTTTAATATATGCTTGCTCAGCATGCTTGTTTTTGAATAGTAACCATCTATTATTGTGTAATTAGTTTTGTACATGTGGCATTTTAGGTTTTACCAGATTTTTGACAGCAAATCACATGACAAAGATCAATGATTCCGGTTAATCCGCCACACATCCAGGAACCCTGTGCATCACAAAAAAGCATGTCTCCGACAAAGTAAAAAAGCCACAACAGAAATGTGAAAAGATAGCTGTCCCCAGCTTTAAGATAGAGGACTGAGCTCACTTCCTTATTTGTAAAAAAATAAAAAATAAAAACATATAGCAAGAGCTTCTATCATGAAAAACAAAGTTCTCCTTTTTCTGACTATCTGCTGTGATTTTAAGGGTCATTGCTATAAAATTAATGCTTGGAAATTGAAAGCTATACCCTTTACAGATACTTTTGAGGTGAATATTTAGAATGTCCTGCTATTGAGGGCTTGTTTGAGATGGTAAATTGGTGGAACTTTGTTTATTTATAAGCAGATCTACTTTGTGTGCTTTAGAGGTACTTATGGGGGTTGGTGAAGTCATAGACCTTTTTGAGGATTGTTTGTAAATCTACAGGGCTGTTTTCTGAGGCATAGGCAAGTCTATATTCCATCTGAATCTTTAGTATATTTTTATCTATCACTGTTCTGCCCATAAGGGTAAAGAATTCAGATAGTCTGTGACAGCTGTTTAAAACTAAATTCATTTTTGCTTTTAAGCTAAGCATGTGAATTGATGTAGCTAACAAGAGTTTAGTAGTTCCAGGTACTTGAATGCTGTTGGTTAAGGAGGGAGGAGGTCAAACAGATTTGGCAATGTTTTTAGTTCTGGTTTTATGCCAAGGTACATCACTTAAGATTTTATGTTTGCAATAAGTTGCTTATTACATAGTAATTTATAAAAGTTACTGAATCCATATAACGATTATATAGAATTGTTTCTTAGCAGGAACAGATCCATAGAATACTATATTACTGGCATATATGATAAGGGGAGGAGGTTAATGAAGAAATAAAAAAAAACGAGGCTGGAGAACAATCCTAAGAGGGCAGAGATGAAGATATTTTGAGGTGAAGAAAGAGCACTGTTAGAGCAAACTGTCAAGATTCAGACAGGTACATAGTTTGTGAGCGAAGCTATTATAGAGGTGTGGATGCAGCTAAATAGTATGATGTTGTGAATGCTGTTGTTAAATGCTACAGGAAGGTCAAAAAATACAGTTCCTGTCAAGTTGCCTTTATTGGAATTAATGATATGGCATCTGTAAGGGAGGGGCACATTATGGATGCTTTCATTTACAAATTCATGGTAGAATATAGTCAAAATGTTGCACTGGTACATATAATTAGTGCTTTTTTTCAGTATACCAATTTCTTAAATGAAAATGAAAACATCACTTTAGAATTAAAAAAACATGTTTTTTGTCATTGTATCATTGTTTTCTGATTTTCTGAGCTGTTTTAATGCCTCAAAATCACTCTAAGTGCTTCTTTTACAATTTTAATGTGTTTCTCTCAAACTGGTGGATGATGGGGCCTGCTTTGCTAATGTGATCTTGTTTTCTTGCTTTCGTTCCTTTTTCCCAGAATACATTTTAAGTCCACTTTATATGAGTCATGCTACACATAAGGAAGTTGTGTTGTTTTCTCATGCCATTAAGACAGAATGGCAGGATTATGAAACACTGTCATCTAATACATATTCTGTAACAGAGCTATTTCTCCATTTCCCTAACTGAGCCTCATTTATGTGTCTGTCAGAGCTTGTATTATGCTGAAAATAGTTGTTAGCTACTTCCAGCAAGAGAAAGTAAGTAAACAGCAGAGTTTTGTAAAGGAATTATTTTGTTCTAAAAGAACTGACAGCCCTTCCCCCACATACTCATGCTGAGGTGTGAAACCTCTCCTTGCTTGCAAAATTATGAGGTGTGCTACTTCCCAGTGCCTTCAGTGGGAAGTTTTTTTTCTATCTCATGAGTGATGTAGAATTAAAATGTGCTTTACTAGTTCCTTAATTATTTCTGTCATGTTCACCCCCCTTTTTCTATTTCACATTAATTTATACTTCAATAACCAGGAAATAAAAAAATACTGACATAAAGAAATTGACAAAGATTGCATGTGCAACACATAGCCAATGTGTGACAGTGAATAACTAAAACTTTTAGCAAAATTTACTAGAATGTATACATTAATAATGCTTAACTGTACTATATAACATTTATTATAAATAACAAACTGTATGCCAACATATTGCACACACACACATATAGAGTGTGTGTGTGTGTGTGTGTGTGTGTGTGTGTGTGTGTGTGTGTGTGTGTGTGTGTGTAATGGATAACTAGATTATATGCCTATCTTAAACCTGGTCGACTTCTTTGAAACGGTCACCAAGGCCATTGACGAAGGGAAGGTGGTCCACACAGCCTACCTGGACCTTGCAAAAGCCTTTGATACAATACCCCACTCGGGCATTATAGATAAGCTCACCAGCTTAAATATAAACCCCTATGTCACTAGATGGGTTGCAAACTGGCTCAGGGACAGAACCCACATGGTTAGAATTGCTGGAGCCATGTCAGACTCCAAACCAGTTACAAGTGACGTCCCACAAGGCTCAGTCCTGGGACCTCTCTTGTTTGGTATATATTTCTCGGAGGTACAGGCCAACACGGAAGGACTGTGGCTGACCAAGTTCGCAGATGACTGCAAACTGGGCGCCATAATCGGCTCTCCAGCCGACACAAGCATCCTCCAAAAGGGCCTCATAGAAACAGACAACTGGTGCCAGAGCCATGGCCTCAAGCTAAACGCCAAAAAGTGTATAGACATCCCCTTTGGCAAAAACAAAGTGCCCACAAATTACCACATAGGTGGTAATCCATTAAGTACAGAAGAAGTAATTAGGGACCTGGGGACCCAAGTTGATAGCAATCTCTCATTTCTCAACCACATGGCCAAAGTGGTTAGAAAAACATTTTATATAGCCCACCTAATCATGAAGGTATTCACATCTAGATTAGGGGAGGTCATTGTGCCTCTTTACTCATCCCTCATCAGGCCCATAATCGAGTACAATGTCCCTTTTGGGATGTACCTTACCAAACACTTGCAGCAACTGGAAAGACCCCAAAAGTACCTCATCAAGAGGATCAAAGGGTTCAAACAGATGCCATATGCTGCCCGGTTAAAGAAACTCCAGCTCTACTCAGTGGCATACCTCCTGCTCAGAGGTGACCTGTGCCTGACTTATAAAGCCATGTCCAACCCGGAATTAAGGGACATGCTGCACCTCAAAAAATCCAAATCCCATCGAGCTACGCGCTCGAGAGATTTGAACCTCAGCACTGAAATAAATAGGACATGCTGGAGGGACAGATTCATAACCCAGAGGCTCCCTTCACTCTGGAATAAAAATCCCAGTCCAGGTTAGGCAGACTCCCTCATTGACTCTCTTCAAGAGGAATCTTGATGAGTGGATGGGTGATCGTAGGTTTACCCCGGGTATCACTTCTGTGTCACTGTTATACAGAGGCACAGTATACTAACCTCGAAAAAGGGCATAGCAAAATTAATTTAAAATGGGTGGCGAAAGCCAAACATACTCTGGCTAGGCTTATAAATGCCCTAGGGCAGATAGCCTAGTATGAACCTATGAACCTATGAAAATGAACCTATGAACCTGTGTGTGCACTTCATGTCCTTTAAAGAAAAAAATCAAAATGGAAATTTTGTGTAACTGTATATGTGTGTCTACACATAAACACACACACACACACACATATATATGGTTACACTTTATAATCTCAAAAGACTGAAATTTCAAATTTCAGTATCTCGAGTCTATAAAGTGGAATTTTTAAAATAGCGAAAGTGCATAATCATGAATTAGAATATCTCAAATTTGCGGTTATGGCTTTATGCTTCGTTACGTCTGGTGTTTTCTGTGGATGGTATATGGTGTCATGTTTGCATGACAGTGTGATTTAAGGTAAGTAAGTGCTTTGTAAGGGTTTTGGGTGGGAGTTTACATGTATGTGAGTGTGTTTGTAAGTTGTACGTGTGGATTAGGGTAGGTAGGTGAAATTATGACTGTGTAAGTGTTGTATGTGTTGGTGTTTGTATATGTGTGATGTGTGTCTATGTGTGAGGGACTGTAGAATGGTTGGGTGTGAGTTTGCTGTCTTTTCCTGTTTTTGTGATCTCAAAGTTAGTATATATAAGTAGGGGGGTGGGGGGTGCACGGGGGCTTATATGTATTGTAGGTTTGTTTGTGGTTTTGTGTTTGTGTGTGTTTTGTTTGTTGTGGTGTGGGTTGGATGATGCATGTGTTGTATGGTGTATGGTGTGTTTATGTGCGTGATTTTGTGTTTTGCGTTTTTGGGGTTTCGGGATTTGAAACGTTTGACTTTATGGTCTCGAAATACTAAAATTTGAGATTTCAGTATTTCGAGATTATAAAGTGAATCCATATATATATATATATATACATATGTTGTTTGTCTTTTCAGCTTTTCCTGGTAAGGGGTCGCCACAGCGGACCTCCGGTCCACTAATAATTGGCAGTAGATTTTTATGGTGCCGAGTTGCCAGCCCGACGCCCAACCTTCAGCGAAGGCACGCCCATTCACGCATGTCTTTCGGAGGCCACTCGACCGCAGGGAGGACATGCAGATTCCACACACAAGGCACTCCCCACACACTAGCTGAGAATCGAAACGGGAGAACCTCTTGCTGTGAGGCAACAACCCAACTGCTGTACCACCGCGGAAGGGTATATATATCTATATATATATATATATATATACACACACACACACACACATAGGTGTGTGTGTGTGTGTGTGTGTGTGTGTGTGTGTGTGTATAAAAATGTATGTAGCATTTAGAATAATATATGTGGGATGCAGTACCATGTTTAAATGCACGTCTGACTCTGTGTGTGTCCACATTTAAATACAGTTTAGCACTTCTGATTTCCTTTTCTTAACATCTCCAATGCGACCGTACATAGTAAGCATACGTTAAAATAAATTCCGCTGTATATTATGGTGGCTATCAATGGTCTCATTTCCTTTGTGGACTACAAAATGCTCATGCGCTCCAGTAATGTAAGAACTGACTCACAGTCAGTGGGAATCTCTTACTGTGGCTCTGCATGTACCAGATATGTATCCCCCTCTGGAAGGATGTCACAAAAAAACATAAAATACATTTTATGGTCATTATCGGTACACCTAGTTGATAGGGTTTCCACTTGTTTCCCTTTCTGCAGTACTTTCCTGTGTATGGGGGGGGGGCTTAAAAATGGTAAATGTGTTGATACTGTACAACAAAAAATATTTGCTGACTTTTCTCTAAATGTCACAGAAATCTTTGATAGTACATTTAAGTTGCCTTAACATAAAAACTATTAGAAATAACCAACACTTAAGGCTTAGCAGTTTAATATGGTGCTTCAGCTTGTGTAAATTTGTCAGAAGAGGTGACAATTGCCTTTAAACCCCTTGGCTGATCTATTTGCTTTGTTTTTTAATGAAAGGCGAGTGTTAAGTTCTCCTCCTCTCCTCTCTGCAATAAAAACAGTGGAAATCAGTTCAACATATTTCTGTCTTTGTTATATCAGCTGCTGTGTTTCTGATATTAACTGTCCATCTAAGATTGACAGCAGTACCTGACAGGGTAAACTACACATTTATCAGTGTCTATATGTCATGCTGGCAGAGATGAACTCCTCTGCAAAGTATGTGAGAACAATGAGTGAGAAGGTCACTGAAAAAACAATCAGTAAAAACAAAATGAAAACTCCAGCAAAGCTAGAACTTCCACTGAGTGACTTCCCAAACCTCTTGTATCAGAGGCACATGGGATATATGCAAATGATCCTTATGAACATCAGGTGTTTCAGCTAATTGGCTATACTGAATGCCCATGATTTGTTTCATCATTTTAATGGACAATTTCAGGCCAATAAAGCCAAACCCCACTAGCTTTGCATATGCATATTTCGGCCTTATGACCCCATCAGCACAGCACAAGCAGAGTGCAGGGAGTTTTTGTAGTGACCCTAATGATAATGGACATCAGCTGGGTATAACAGCCCTGTGTTTCTGATGCTTAGTAAAACACTCTGCTTGTGCTGTGCTGATGAGGTCATAACAAGGCTGAAATATTCATATCTGCAGCTAGTGGGGTTTGACTTTATTGGCCTGAAATTGTCCATTAAAAAAACAAAATATTGGGCGTTCAGTATTGCCAATTAGCTAAAACACCTGATGTTCATAAGGATCATTTGCATATATCCCATGTGCCTCTGATACAAGAGGTTTGGGAGGTCATTCAGTGGAAGTTCTAGCTTTGCTGGAGTTTTCATTTTATTTTTTCCTGATTGGTTTTTCAGTGACCTTCTCACTCATTGTTTTAGTTTGTTGTTTGGGATATTTTTGCAGTGACCCTAATGATAATGGACATCAGCTGGGTATAACAGCCCTGTGTTTCCAATACTTAGTTAAATAATCTGCTTGTGCTGTGCTGATGAGTTCATAACAAGGCCGAAACGGGTTTGGCTTTATTGGCCTGAAATTGTGAGTTAAAATGAAAAAACAAGTCATGGGCATTCAGTAGCCAATTAGCTGAAACACCTGATATTCATAAGGATCATTTGCATATATCCCATGTGTCTCTGATACAAGAGGTTTGGGAGGTCACTCAGTAGAAGTTTTAGCTATTCTGGAGTTTTCATTTTGTTTTTACTGATTGGTTTTTCAGTGATCTTCTCACTCATTGTTTTAATTTGTTGTTTGGGATATTTTTGTAGTGACCCTAATGATAATTGACATCAGCTAGGTATAACAGCCCTGTGTTTCAAATCTTTAGTCAAACACTCTGCTTATGCTAATGAGGTCATAATAAGGCAAAAATATGCATATCCACAGCTAGTGGGGTTTGGATTTATTGGCCTGAAATTGTCCATTAAAACAACTAAACAAATCATGGGCATTCAGTATCGCCTATTAGCTGAATCACCTGATGTTCATAAAGATTATTTGCATATATCCCATGTGCCTCTGATACAAGAGGTTTGGGAGGTATTAAAAAAGTAGATGGGATTTCCCTTCCTTTGATTCCAGTGAAAGGAAATACAAGTTTTAAAAAGTACAAGCAGGTTTCTAGTACCCACACAATGCTGGAACCATAGGAACCATGTTGTAGAGAGAAAAGAAACCTAAAGATTGAGTTAAACTGCAGGAAAGAGAAGAGTTTTCCTTTAAGTATTTTGCCAGGATGACTTAGTAGTGAAACTGACCTGTTTGTTGTATGTGTTGGCTGGTTTGCTACACTTAGGAATGGGTACTACAATGGTCTCTTTCCACTGTTTAGAGAAAGTGTGCTGGGTATGCGAGAGAGAATTAGATGCTAATAATGTGGCATATTTGATGACTGGTGTCATCATATGTACTTTGATATCCATGGATGGTTGAAATTGCTGCACATAGATCAACAGCTGGGAATGGACTTGATTAGTTTGTTGGCTTTTCTGACTAAATATTTCTATAGGTAAAAAGATGGGACATTGGGCTTATATGTGGATGGAGAAGAAATGTTGTTATTAGCAGTGTAATTTTAGCAAAAAGTGGAGAAATGCAAAATAATCAGGAGTGAATAGTGGTAAAATGTTTCATATTTTAACTTTCCCTGTTAACTTACTGAGTTCTTGCCAGAAATTTCAGAGGCTGTTCTGTTGTATATGTAAATTGCTTTATATAATCTAGTGGAATTGTTGACTTGATTTCTAAAGATGATGTGTTTGTTAAGGTTGTAAAAGTACTTTTCAGTTCTGCTCAAGCAGATAATTCCTTTGAGAAGAGAATGTAGTTCTCTTATCATCCATTTGAATTCATATGTTTTGCAAAGGTGAAGTATTATTAGGAGGAAGTAGTTTTGTAAGTTCAGTAGCATAGAGGTAGCTGCTATATTTATATATGAGATTTGGTAGAATGGTGTGCATGCTATGGAATATAAGGTATTTTTGAGTGCACAGATATTATGTGAGCTGCGTTATGGATGTGGTGAATGTTGGAGAATGGTAGGGTCATTAGAATATATATATGGTTAATGATGAGTTTTGAGGGAGACTGATATCAAACATAAATCCATTTAGGACCATATTCATCTGTAGGGGATGAAGTTGTGATAGTTTATATAGCCAAGATGCTCTTTACTTAGTATTATGCAACCATTAGCTAAACAAAATGTATGATGTTATGTTCTGAAATATGTAGACAGATAATGACAGGGGAGGGTTTTAGCCATGTTCCACAAATAGCAGTGTCTAGGATGTGTTGTATAACCTTTGTATGTACTGAGTCAAACTTATTAATAGCACCATATTAGGGTAGCCCTATACTGAGGTGGGTTTGATGCTGGAGTGGAAAAGGTGCATGTGGTATTATTAGGGATACTGCGGGACAGTTGAGGTCAGGGTTAGTTTGTATGTTTCTAGAGAGAAAGAGTTGGAAAATGAGTTTAGGTTGTGGCAGTGTACTGGTTTACCTTAGGAAAGAAGACTACATAGTTTTATTTTATTTTGTGTGTGTAAAAGTGGATACTATAAGAGAACTTTTTAAATTTAATTATAGTATTTACTCTTTGTTGACCCGGTTAGCTGTACTAGGCCAATGGTATCTTTTAAAGAAAGACCTGCAGAGGTATTCATACTTACTAGGTAAATTTGGCCAGGATACTAGAGAACTTCATCTACTCTTTTGGGTAAGTACTTTGGGATCTTTTACATCCATCTGAGGTACCACAAACTCAAGCTGATGGGGGCCTTGATTTAACATCTCATCTAAACTTGAATGTATGTGTGTTAGAGGTTGAGAGAGATGTGTATGAGATGAGTTTGGTAGTCTGGGTCTATGCCAGAAGATTGAAAATTCAAAAGACTAAAAGGCAAAATATCTACAAGGCGAAATATTGAAAGCATTTGTAATGCTGGGGGGCAAGACTCCTGCACCCCTCATACCCCCTGGTAATTATATATATCAACTCCAACATTGCACAACAGTGAAGAAGGGACAAATTCCCATGTTAGAAATTTCACATTTTAGATATCTTGACTTTCAGTCTT
Source organism: Protopterus annectens (assembly GCF_019279795.1). Taxonomy (NCBI): domain Eukaryota; kingdom Metazoa; phylum Chordata; order Ceratodontiformes; family Protopteridae; genus Protopterus; species Protopterus annectens. The sequence continues at coordinate 1,093,454,830 of NC_056733.1, forward strand.
TTGAATTTTTGATCTTGTGGCATAGACCCATATATACATATCTGTGTGTGTGTGTGTATGTGTGTGTGTGTGTGTGTGTGTGTGTGTGTGTGTGTGTGTGTGTGTGTGTGTGTGTGTGTGTGTGTATGTGTGTGAGGGGCTGTACCCCCACATCAGGGTGTGCAGTGGGTTTACTCTTTGCAAAAAAAAGCAAAAAAAAAATGTTTTTTATGACCTTGGGAATAATGCTGTTTTAACTGGCAACCTTCTACAGTTTTACATGTTTTGGGTCTGAATAACTGTGTATTAATTAAGAAAGATGCAGTTATTTATAGTGAACATCTTCCTATGTTACATGTGTGAGCAGCAGTACAGTTGACACAAGCACTGACCTCTTGGGCTTCGACATCAGCTGGGAGATCAATGTCTTCAGTACTGATTGTTTTGGCATCACCAGCCAAGGGACAGGAAATCATTTTGATACAATCTGCCAGACTGATAGATCCTAAGGACTCTACCTGTACATCAGTTACACCCTAGGATGACCCACTGTTTGATGTCATGGTCTTTTATTCTTGTCCCAGAAGGACAGAGGAATGGAAAATTGCCAGTGGTCTAGGGCATCTGGAGAAGAAGCCTCCAATGAGCACTCAGGTAAGGCCTCTATGAGTGTACCTATGAAGAACACTTACAAAAGGAGGCATCTGCATTCCTTAGTGGTGTCTCCCAGCGCACAAACTAATCTGGACGCAGTAGATGCTTTCCCAAACCTCCTCTATACAACCCCAAATTTGGGAAATACTAGAACTTATGTACCAGAGAGCAATATGGCCAGTTGATCTAGGCTTACGTGACAAAGAAACACTTCAGGAGGTATTACTTTAGATCATGCCTATATCTTGTGGTGCTCCTCCCTCTGATTGTATGATTGCATCGGTAGTGAATACGTCATGTCAATAGTTGACTCTAGGAGACCTGAGAAGATCGTCTGGCTCTCCCAGGTACAAGCAATTTTGGAGTAAGTCTTCCTTAACTGACTCCATTATGGGAGCAGTAGTCCTCAAGATAGAGCTACTGCTCCCTCAAGATAGAGCTGTCTAAGGGGCCAACTAGTTTGCAGCAAACTTTGGCATTGATGTTACTGGAGTTCCATCCTTTTACCCCACAGCTTGATTTTCAGACTGTGGTTTGTTTTGATAAACTTATTTTTGCCTTGGGTACATTTGTTGTGCCTGATCCATATGATGTTAGGCCACAATGATCTATGAAGACAGCTTGAATCATAGATGCTATAACAGCAGGTGAATACATGCTCTTCATGAGACTTAAGCACATTGTAGGTGATGGAACAGTGAGAGAGCTGCATCAGACATATCAATATACTGACGTGTCTGGCTAAGGCATTACAATTGTGTGGAAAGGTTGAAGACATCCTTCACTAATGTCTCATATAATGGATCATCCTTGTATGGACCACAGATGAAGGAGAAGCTGAAAAAGAGCAAGCTGAAAGGAAAAACACTCATGGCTCTAGGTCTGACATTCTGCATTTTTCACATAAATTTTTCAAGAAATCACAAGAGTAAGAGGAAATTGAAAAAGGTCCAACAGCCACCCTTTGGGAAGTGGTCAGACAGAATATCCCATAGCCATGGAGATTTTTGAGATGCACACAACCCTAAAGGCTGAAGGGATGTTCAAAATGAGGAATCTATAGCCCACTACATCGGGTGTTTGCTACAAAATCACTAAGAACTTGTTGGACTTTACACCTCTGGAAGCAGTCAAAGGTCAAACTTGCCTATATCAAAACACATGGCAGACCACGAAGAAAAACAGATAGAGACAGGCCGTAATATATGGAGGCTACATGATTTACTTAATTTCTTCAGCAAGGTCACCCTCTCTTCCTCTTCCAAATGCCCCATCCCATCCAAATGTGTCAACAAAACTCATGGTTGCAACCTCTTAAGCAATAGAGCCACCCAAGAGCTGCACACAGACTAGAGAGGATCTGGGGTATATTCAACATTCTTTCTGGTACCAAAAATAAGATGTAGAACCTCGGGACCCATTTTAGATTTAGTGAGCTAGAGCAATACATTCAGAAAAAAACAGTTTCCAGATGGTGACACTGCAATTACTCCTTATCTACTTACAGATAAACAGCTAGATGTGTTATTTGAAACTCCAGAAACCCTGTTTGTATGTTATAACTGCCAAGTCATCCAAGGAGTTTCAATGCTTCAGGGTGGGAGCCAGCCAGCCACTACCAGTTCAGTGTCCTTCTATTTGGTTGCGCCACAGCTTACAGGCCATTCCCAAATGTATAACAGAAGTAGCAGGTCACCTGACACAGCAAAGATTTGTATGTTCCTATACTTGGTTGACTAGTTCCTACGGCCCCCAGCAGGGACTCGCTGACTCTAGTATAGGACTACTTACTGCGGCTGTTCCTGTCCTTGGAGATTTCAGTGAGCACTATAAAGTCCTAGCTGGTGCTATCATATGCACAAAGTTTCATTGGTTTCTACAAGAATAAAGTGACCAATCTAGTCTGCCATACATCAGACCCCACAGTCTGCAGTTTGAGCTCTACTGTCTCTTTCCATCTCTACTATAGCATTGATTCTCATGGTGCTGAGGCTCATGTCAGCAGTGAATCATCTACCTACATTCTTAGGTATTATATGGGACTCTTGCTGTGGAACCTAATAGTTCAGTGGTCCCAGATGTCAGACCCTCTGCTCTAAACCATCCATCTTTCTCAAGAATGCTGCTGGCACCTGCATTGATGGCTAGATGAGAACAATCTTTCATAGGGCTGTCCTTTCACTGTCACATTTATTATGAATGCACTGACCCTGGGTTGAAGGGGTTCATTGTTTATCACAGGTAGTTCAAGGGATGTGCACTGAGCAAAAGCCTTCTTTCTTGCATGGAAGTACCCAGGAGATGAGGACAGTCCTCATTTAATTGCAGGTTATTCAGGACCTCCTTCCACAGGGTGCAGTTGGAATCCTTTCAGAAAGCATGTTAATTGTATGGTATATAAACAAGTAAGGGGGGGCGGTCCTACCCCATGTTCAGAAGCCATTAGACTATGGGAATAAGCTCTGGAGTCTCATCACTTGCTGATAAAAACATACATCCTGGAACAAGTCAACTTGCTTGTAGACAGGCTCAGCAGATGTCTACTGATGCCTCAAAAGTAAATACTCAGTCAGATGATGGTTCACACAATCTTCATCCATTAGGAAGAGTGTTTCTTTGACCTGTTTGTGTCCCAGCTACCAAATGTAGCAGCTTATTTTCTTGGAGCATTACAAAGGTTCAATCATCACAGGATGCTCTAGTCCATGAGTGGCAGTAGAAACTAGTATATACATGCCCCTTTTTACACTGATCATGGCATTTCTGCTCAAAGCCAAGGCGAGCAGGGCCAAAGTCATTCATATGACTGTTTTCTGGCCACAGTTGTTCACCAGTGACTAATGTTCTTTCTGCAAAGCACCAAAGATTTCAGGAAGGATTTCAAAAAGGTACCTAAGATCATTTTATACCTTTGCCACTATAATTACAACAAGCCTTTTCCAGGCAAACCTAAATCCTGTTTTATAAGGCTATCTTGACCTCACTAGTCTGCTTTGGGAAATCTTCTATTGATAACAGTTATGCCATTGTGACGTGGGCTTTTCTGCACACTTGCTAGACATTAGAAGCTAGATGTCTTATCCTGATCTGGTTTTACTTTTGGAATGACCTTTCTTCATGATGCCCATGTTCTGGAATAGACTTCCCATACATGTCAAGCAGAGTACCTCACTGGCCCTGTTCAAAAGATATCTTGATAAGTGGATGGGAAATAGAAAGTTCACCCCGGGGATCACAGCAGTGGCTCTACTTGATAGAGGCACTGGGAACTGACGTTGAGTGGCATGATGCCAGGGCACTTCTATGGGCTAGGCTTGTAAAAGCTCCAGGGCCATTAGCCTAGTACACACCTATGAACCTATGAACTTATGATAGCCAACTGAAATCTACTCGGGATTAGCAGATGGGGACTCTTACTTACCACTGACGTTGGTGAGCTAGATCATGTAAGATGCAAGCATTATATCCTTACATTAGATCTTCATTACCTTATATTTGTCCACTTCACCCTCCCTTTTCATCTTCGCCATCTTTCCACCTTTCACCAATGTGTATATCTGGTTAAGGATGTTCCTTCATGTTTACTGACACAGAGACAAATATTGTCACATTTGGAGGGATAATAACCTCAGTAAAAAGGATCCTTTTTGAATTATCTGGTCTACCTGGAGTCCATCAGGGCCTTTAACACCATACCATAGAGGTAGCTATAAGGAGAACTGAAGGCACTTGGGACCACTAAAACAGAGGATGTAGACTGTGTCATGGCTGAAGGGCAGGGCACAGAAGGCTGTGATGCAAGGGATAATGTTGAGAATAAAGGAAGTAAGTAGCACTGTACCACAGGGGTCAGTACTGGTTACAGAGCTGTAGAGTGTGTGCTTCTGACATGTCTTATGAAATTAAGATCAAGGTGTGCATCTTCACTGATGACACAAAAATGAGTGCAGCAGTGGAAGATGAATGAAAAGTAAAAGGAAACACATAGACAGACTGTAAATTACCTATCTAAAAACAAAAAAAAGTTAATGCTGTTACTTTTCCAAGTGTCATGCAAGGATATTGAAATTAGGCTGCTACAAGAGGTCCATAGGAAAATCACAAAAGATTACATAGATGGTGAGGGGCAAGTGTGACCAAAAACAGAAGAACTGGAGCTATTCTCATTACAGAACAGAAGAGGAGTGGGGTCATGACATACCTCGCTAAGGTCATGTCAGAGAGGTTTGAAGTGACTAGCATAAGCAGGAAGGGTAGGGGAGCATGGCTTTAGGCAGCAAAATGTAGGGACCAATTACTCCCCGAATACAAGAAACTGCTTCTTTGCAGAAAGAGTTTTAGACATATGGACTTGACTGCTAGAGAGGAACCTCACAGATGCATTCAAAAGGATGAGGGACTAGTAGAGAAAGGATGCTTGGGATGGGAATAATGAGATGAAAGCAGAATATTAAACACACAAGTTTAAAGAGACAAGATCAGTCCTTCTGTCAAACAAATAAATCTAATGTAGTCCTCACCTTGAGTTAAAAATAGCCTCGGGGATGTTTTGGAACCAGCTTAACTTTGCTTTCTTAAAAGCCAATTTCTGAAGTTGTGAAATCAGTAAGGAATGCTATCTTGATTTAAATGTTGTCCTTTGAGAACACAAATAAATTTAAATTCAGAAGTATGGAGTTTATAAAATTGAGGATTTTTCCAATGACCTTATAAAAACTCAACCTGATCACTGGCAAACAGACAAATACTTGCTTACATAGAACAAAAGCTGTTTATAGATGACTGCTTTAAGGATGTTTGCCAGAACAAGAAGGGATAATAAGCATAAAATCTACAGGACTTCCAGAATTGCCCACCTTAGGTGTAAGAGTGATGTTTGCTTTTAGGTCTAACAAGTTTAGAATATATAGTGCGGCATACACAAAAGAAATAAGATGCACAATGTTATATGATGCTGTTTTGGAAGGACTTTGTAGGAGCTTTGGACAAATTATTCCATGAGTTGATGGTAAAATGGAGCATAAGGGGCTTAAGAGGCTTCTTTAGAAGTCTGACTGTTCTTATGGTCATAGTAATCATTTCGCAGAAACTGAACCACATCAGTACAATGAGAGTCTCAAATAAGAGGATTTTACTCCTACCAGGAGCATTTGGATTGGGTAAATATGATTTTCTGTTTTGTCCAAAGAGCTTGGTTCTGTAAGACTGGTTTCAGTCCAGCAGTTTCTTCTCAACTTGCATTACTATTTTCCTGACAGCAAACCTGTTGTTTTCTGGGAAGGTTGGTAAACCTACACTGGTTTGTCATGAGGCTTTTCAATGTTTTCCATTTATTAGAAAGCAGAATGTTCTATGGTTGGAACACTATGTCAATCAATATGGTGAAGGCAGTTTCTATGTTCTTGCAAAATAACACTGGTGAACAGTCATTAGGTTCCCCTCCCTTCTGTATGGCACCCCGTTACTAACTAATCTATCCTCTTCCATCACTTCCAAACATGAAAGCTGTTATAGCAAAATTTCTAAGTTTGCCACTAAAGCCAAACATTCCACTCATCACTGTGTTACCCTTCAATCCCTCAGTTGGTTAGCATTCACAAATTACCTGGACTTCATCCAGCTCACTACAGCAGATAGACTCATATTTAATCCAACCAAATGCCCCACTCTAATTAACATCCTTCCCCCATACACCCCAAATAGAACTCTCAGATCTGAACACCAAAACTTAATTACTGTCCACAAACCTAATCATCCTGCTGGACAACTTCTCCTCTCCTTCTCCTTAGGTAAGAAATGGAACTCTCTCCCTTCCACACTAAGGACAATGTCAAACACGAACAACTTCAAAACTCAGCTTTACACCTACCTCTCTTCTAAATGGAAATGTAACTGCATTCTTTCTACCTAGAACTCTTTAACAAAAGCCCCTGAGAGGGTATACTCCTGAGTTCCTAAGCACCTTATAGCTGGCTTATAACCTTCAATAGCTACTTCCCATACGATCTCTCACACTCTGTAAATATTGTAAATAGCTTTTGACTTTTGACTTTAACTGTGTGAATTTGTTAAACTGTATCTGCACGATATTTTTCCACTATGGGTAATATTGCTCATGCTTTGTATTATTCGATATGTATTTGTACTTGTACTTTTATTTTTATTGGACTGCTATCTTCACTGTAACCTGTTTCATGGAGCTTTTCTCCCCGGGTCTCCACTGAAAACAAGCTCTCTGGGCCCAGTGGACTTCCCCAGTAATCAGACTGGAAATAAATAAATAAGGTATGCAGGTACAATATGTTCCTTTTGTTCAAAAGTAGGATGGCAGATGATTACTACAGGAGAGTGTTTTGTGGTTTTTAAAGGTCCTAGCAGAAAAAAAGGGGGACCGTGTTCACTCACACAGTTTGGTAGAACTTGTGAGTGAAGGCACTTATTATTTCTTTTTGAGACATGTGGGTCCAATAGGGGGAGTGATTTCCAGGTAAGCAATTTCACCTGGTAAAGTTTATTGCTAGCTGTGTCACTCTTAAGATTCTTAGTTTGCCCTAAAGTAAGAAATTGAGTGGCACATTTAATTTTTATTAAAATCAAGAAGCATAATGACTTTACTACTAGATGTCTACCCAGACAGTGCCTCTATATGCCAGCTGTGAATCCAGTCGTTTGACTTTTCAGTTAATGCAGATACATCCAAATTGATCCAATGTATGAATATTAAAAAGGTAAAAATCAAGTCAGATTGCACTTGCTTGGAAACCCTTCCTTCTGAGTAAAAGTGCCCCTTCGCCAAGTCTAAGAAAGGGTCTTCTACTACATAAATATAATTGAATAGCAGAGGTGAGAGATAATGATTTAATTTCACACATAGTTATGATATGGAGATGATATCAGCTGTATGTTGTTTGAAACATGCTTGCAGGAGGCCAGAGTTATTGATGATGTGTCATTTTTAGTCTCTGTGTGTCTAACTGGACATAGCTGATCAATGCAGTCTCCTGATATCAGCTGTCTGTTGTTTGAAACATGCTTGCAGGAGGCCATATTTATTGATGATGTGTCATTTTTGGTCTCTGTGTGTCTAACTGGACATAGCAATATAGCTGATCAATGCAGTCTCCTGTGGCAGTGTCTCAAAAAGAGCTAAGTCATCAAGATAAGAGTAACATTGTATCCTCTGACTACTATCAAAAGATTTATGTATTTCAAAAGCAGCCATAGTCCACATCCGCATTTTTTGTGTGAAGCATGCTTGTGCTCATTTCTCATCAGTGTTGACCATATAATAAAGGAAAATACACGTTAATTGCTGCAGTTCCCTATGACTTTCTGATAATGTTTTAATTTTGTAAATACTGTCTTTGAAGGTGCCCCACCTTTGATGTACATTTTTTTCCCACAAGCTACTCTTAATGCCTACAGCTTCCTCTTTTAGTGTATATTAAATCCCCAGCCTTTCTTGTTAAACTTTTTATAGCAGTAATTGTAAATGGTATCAATGTTTGCATGAGTATAATCCAGGTGATGTGAGGTACGTTACTGTTAGGTGTTTTCATAAGATATCATCAGAGATACTGTATGAAGACGAACAAAGATGCTGAGATACTTGATATCTAAATGATATTCTGTAAATGATACCAAGCATTACTTGCAAATAAGTCATAAGCAAAATATTTCTATTTATTTAAATTATTCAAAACCAAGACAGCAAAGGTAAATTTAAGTGTCTCATCAGGAAACTGAGAACTAGATGAACAAATGTGGTGCAGATAGTACAGGGATAGTAGACAAGGTTACTGAGATTTAATAGTGTAGAAATATGATTGCTGTACCATAGCAAAAAATGACATTTCTGTGCTCAGTGTGAAACATACAACCAAGAGTATATTCTGAAGTTCTGAAATCATTGCCAGTGTAAATAACATTTTCTTTTAAATAACTTTGCTGTTTTGCACAGTCATTTAGCGATTGTGATTTGTGAGTTATTACTCTTTCTTTGAGACATGGTTTGTACAAATAGGTCTGTAATTGCTCAGTGCTGCTTAGGACAAACTGGGTTAAGGTGTGCTATTTGTAAGCAGTGATCCATTACTCTTGAAGTGAATTGAAACCTTTGATTATATTGCACCTGCCATACCTTATTGAAGCTGTAACTATTAGGAGGAGACCTCCCTTAGCAGATAAGTGTTCTTGGAAGGTAGGCAGATGTGGGATGAGAAGATCTAGATGTCTAAATTCTGGGAGTCGTAGTCCCGGTCATACTTTGTAAAATGCTGGGTACATGACGGTTATAGTCTGTGAAGGATGAGTAGTAATGACCGTCTTAAAATGTGCTGCACGATGTTTGGGCAGTGACCAATGTGAACAGACCTGGCATATTGACAAGATGGCTAGTGCTCCTGATGGTAAGAGAAAGCTAGAGGGAGAAACTGAAGAAAATGTTAGAATACTGAAAAGACAAGATATGTAACTCCGACTACAGTATCTATTAAAAAGTTACTAGAGTGTGGAAGACGTTAGTAATAGAGTCAGTTGATTTGGGCAATAAATGGAAATGAAAGAATGAAGCTCAACAAACCAAGAAGTCAGTGCTTTTGGGGAATGTGCATAGGTAGAGAATGAAGTAACTGCAAAGAGAGTAAAAACAACAGGGTGCAAGAGAGATTGATAGTGGAAGAAAAGGTTCAAAGGAAAAGTAAAGTTTTAATAGAAGTACAAAAATGGTAGAGGAAGGGAAAATTAAGTGTTTACTATTAGGAGAAATCTTAAAATTAAAGGGAGGAATATGTTTGGTGGGAATGGTAGAATAATAATTTGGAAAGTGTTACAAAGCTCAAGTAAAACTACTGTAATCACAAGATTATAATTTAGTTTCATAAATCATTGTGTATTAGTGTTACTTGTTTCAAGCTAGCCACAGCAGAAATATACTTTTCTATGCAACACTCATAGCAATATTCATGCCAATGTAGATGTGACCGTAGTCACTGATGATAAACTAAAGTCTTTCGGCTTTTCTTGGTTAGGGGTCGCCACAGTGGAATTTGTCTGCTAATGATTGGCAGTGGATTTTTATGGTGTCAAGGTGCCAGCCCGGCACCCAACATTCAAAGAAGGCACACCCATTCATGCATGCACCTACCTGCATGTCTTTAAACATCACTCGACCGCAGGGAGGACATGTAGACTCCATACAGAAGGCGCTCCAGCCGAGAATCAAACTGGAGAACCTCTTGCTCTGAGGTGACAAAGCTAACCGCTGCACCACCGTGGCACTGATGATAAATTAATTTCCTGAATACCCAATGGCCATGTGTTATGCCATCACTGAAAGAAAAGCAACATACATCATAACTTTACTAGCTATGTGAATATATGATCCTTTATAGTTCTGACAGTCCATCTTAGAGATGCACACCATCTTATTATGTAGAAAAAAATCCACTATACTTTCCTGCCCTTTTTGTAACTAGAAGTGAAACGAGTTTGTCATGGGAAGTGTAGTGAATAATATGTAGTCATTGACTCAGGGTGCATTCTCTGCACTCAAACCAACACCCAAGCCAAATGTAAAATTATCACTTTGTGAGCTGCTACCCAAGTTAATATATGAATTGTACTCTATTCAGACAAAGAATAACTATAATCAGAACTAATCTGAGATGAAAAGACATTCCTGCTATACCAAAGCAAAATGGAAAGCCCATTATTTTCCACAGATCCATAATACTGAGTGTCCACCCAACACAACAGTATTGCACTTGAGTAAACCTCCTTTACTCCAAATTGTCTCCTATTCATTTTCCAGAACTTCCAAGTGCTTGGCACCCTCGCCACACTCTGAGAGGGTCATGAAATAATCCTGCTTCATCCTTAACAGTTAAAAGATTTATTTGTTTTGCACTTCAGTTAACTGTTTTAGAGAGCTACTGCTTAGTTTTAATGTAGTTGTTCATTTTGCACTTTAAATCATTTTAAAGGTCCCCAATACTTGAAATTGCCATGTCCATGTAGTTTACGTTGTTTTGTGGTAACATTACACTCTCAATCAAGCAATCTTTTTTCTGTTTTACTTCAGGAGGACTGGAATATGCCATCTAGTGGAAGTTGGTGGCAACCTGCTCTATTTGAGTTGGGAACACATACAAAAGCTGTAAGTGTAGTCATTTTATTAGCCAGCGGGGCTTAGAAGCCAATTTCCCATGTTTTAAGTTACTGCCTATGATGTAGCAGTGGTTAGTAGAGCTCTGTAAAGACACAGACACCTAGAGACCACATTTTCCCCATAAAACCACCTCTGAAACTGTACCAGTAACTCAGTGAGTGTAGAGCAACTACTTTGTGTGTTGAGTACCACACCGCAGCTAGTCTGCACATTGAGGAGCACTGCCCCTTGAATTTAGTATTATCCAGCCTAGTGTAGTCTCTTGACCCAAAAGCATCTTTAGTTAGCCAGCTGATAAACCTTCTTGCACTGTCTCCTTGAAGCTCACCCAATACAGGACCTGAAATCATGGATATGCACTTTACAGTTTCTCTGCAGCCAGTTTGATGCATCTGGGTATATTGAGACAATGTAACAATTGCCTTATGTTCACTGACAACTGTTTAATCCTCAAAGTAACAAATACAGTATGTGAGAGATATATATACACAATGTGCCTGGAGGCAAAATTCTCTTATTCAAAACTCATAAGAGCAATCTGGTTATCAGAAACACACATAGTATGCATTTCACACATAGACCTACTTATACTGAGGCACTTAAATGTAATCCTTCCAAACTCCAAGACCTCCCAGACATTTCACCTGCAGAAGTTATCTGCAGCAAACCCAAAAACAGTAAACAGAAACAACCCTTAACTTTGCATGTACAGCCACACCCAGTGGAGCCTCAACTATCAAGGCCATAAGGCAAGTCATTACACTACCTAGGACTTTAGTCATGGGGACTCTATTGTATGACATATTGATGCTCCACTCACCAAGCTGAACAAGGATGAAATAATGGCCAGTTGCTTATTAGGGGTCAGGATCCACCAAGTTACTCATGCACTCAAATCATTACACCACAGGTACAGCTATGATTTAACCATAGACCTTGTAGGTGTAAATGACCTGAGACATAAATCCTTAGACTGCATGAAGAAAGACTATATAGTCTTGGAATTCAGGCTAGTATGTGCCTGGCACTGAGCAGCATTCTACCTTCACCAAGGATGAGGCCACAATGCAAACTGAAGATGATTGACTTTAATAATTGGCTTAGTTTTTGATGCCATTTTAAGGAGGTACAATACTTATCAGTGTGGGAGGACATGATTAACAAACAATGTTGCCTTGCCAAGGAAGGTCTGCCCCTGTCTCCTTTTGGCTTCTGAATATTGGCTAAAACAATGTCTTCTCCTATAGAATGTTTTTAGGCAATGTTAAACTGACAAACCTTCCATCATAGTAAAATCTACCCAAGGAAAACTAAAGGTGTAACTGTACAATGTCATGAGTCTAAGCAAGATGCTTCATTCCCTCAGAGCTCCCCTCACCTTGGAGAATGTGCAGTTACTGATACATAGTTGTTTTTTATGTTAACTATCCAACTAACATAACTGGTTTGGGGATACAAAATATTTAATTTAAGAGCAGATATTTTATTGCATGGCTTATCACTGCAAATAAGAATGTCCAGCAATTTGGAATTTTTTAAAAATGCAGTAGTCAACCATTTCAAAAGTTAGATTTTTTCATATCCACTGACAGTTGAAAACTCATGTAAGGTCTACTGAAAGGACTTGATTTTGAAATAACTATACATTGAATACATCAGCAGAATGTAGACAGAGATAGATCTGTATACTTTCCATCACAGACCATGTTGCAACTCTTGAAAAACACTAAGGCAAAATAAGCTATGAGACTAAAGATTCCATCCATATATCATACTGCAGTGTCACATGGCATGACTGAGTGTACTAACTACATAAACTCTTGTAAAACTCCTGCGTGAGGCAGAATATGACATGCTCCATAATCAGATTTGTTAGACAAAAGTGTAAAAGCAAATCCCCAGCACTAGTAAGGATCACATTTCCTTCCTTTAACCTGCATCTCTCATCATTGTAATTCCCACCCCTCCTAATAGCAACATCACATGCAACAACAGGATAATGCTAAAGCAATGTACAAACACAGTGGATGTGTGAGGACAGATTCCTCATTAAACCATATTCTCATTAAACAAGTGCCATGAGTATTATTTCCATCTAACCATTCAGTAAATAGTTAAAGCATAGTAAGTTTAAGTTTATTTTATTACTTACTCTATAAACATTTTACAAAACCAGAAATTCAGACAATGTAACAGAATTATAAAAGCAAGATTCTTTACAATAGAATATTATGTAATATATTTAGCACTGAAAATTTTTGCTAAGTAGGGTCAAGATTACAACAATAATGGTGAAAGCAATAACTGAAACATTACAATAAAAAATGTTATTAAAACACTTTCAGAAGCAATATTACACAGTGCTGCCATACCTCCTGGGCATTACATCTTAAAATACCCAAAACATAACAATATGCCCAATACAAACTGCTTAAAAAAAATTAAGAATCTATAAAAGATTGCAGTCTGTAGCTTCTATGGTGGCTTCTATAACCTCTCCCAAGTTCAAGAACCTGTAGAATATTTCATCATTTGACCAACTAGTGATGGAAAATGGAAATCTTCATTACTAATAGTGATTGCCCAATGTTAGTAATAAAAAGTCCCAGGACATGGACACAATAGTGTCTTCCTTTCCTGGCCAACCGCATCAGATGTAACGGTCTGGTCATCTTGCATACTAAAATCACAGTCACTACATAAAAGCCTCAGAGACATGGGAAAAACATTCCTTCCTGAAGCCAAAAGTCTTTCTGTCTGTAGTGTGTTCAGACCATCAGTCATAGCCACATACTGTGAAACCATCCCAACACTGGGACCAACAACTGGCAGCTGGCAATGCACAGTATACATACACTTTCAAATCACTAGTTCTCAAACCAACAGCCCAACTCAGCCAGTGCTATCCAACAGATTCAAACCAGCAGCCCAGCTCAGTCAATGCAATCCAACAGATTAAGGAAAGAAACTTTTTCAAATATTTTAATGAACAAACCAAATAAATGCAGCCAGTTCCATAGTCAGGTAACCATCCCCCACCAGTGTTGGGAGAGGAACTACATATATGGTATACACCAACACCCTCATCCGCATCAGTAAAAAGAGTAAATGGTATTTAGTACAATTTTCTCAAGTGTTAGAAATACTAAGGAAAAATTGTAATGTTTTCACACCCCTTTCCCTTACTTCTGTAAGCTTCGTTATTAGTTTTCATTTGTTATCCACTATATTTTACCTGCTACAATTTAAACATCTAGAGGGATACCTTTTTTTACTTTTTTTGTCATTTCCACTCTAGAAAGTTCTTACACTTGGATTACAATTGGTGCATCAGAATAATGAACTAATAGACGTTAGTAATGAAATAACAGATAGGGTTCGGGGTAATCATTTATGGTGATGATTACAAAGTATCTAGCACAATTATTTCATTAAAAGATATCTAAGTTGTGTGAGGAAATCTAAGAAGGGTGCACACATTGTACAATAGTAAATTGTTAAATCACAAAATAACAAAGAAAAGCATTATCATTAAAAATCTAGGAACAATTGTTGATAGCAGTTTAAGCTCCAACTAGTGTGTATCTTCTGAAGTCAGAAAACATACTCTCTAGTCCATCTAATTCTAAATGGCATGGCTAGTTATACCCATTAGAATACTGTGCCACGTTATACCTCACTGGTCCATCCCCTTAATGAATACAACACTAAATTGTGTAGCCCTTTAACAAGCCACCTGAAATTACCCAAAAAAGTAAAATGATTCCTCAGTAAACAAAAAAAAAATCATAGGCTTGGAGAACTTAAGTTACTCAAGAAGGTTTCGCAAAATGTGATTATATTTTGTTTCTTATAGCTTACCTAAAGACAACCTTTGCCTCATCTGAAATGCAAAGTCTAATATAGATTTGTCTGAAACACTATGTATGGAACATTTTGCTTTGAAAACTAACATTAAATCATGGAATCATTTGTTTTCCTTTGTGCTTTTTTTCCTCCGTGTCTGTGAACCATCATCCCCTCTCCTGAAGGTCTATAGACCCTTCATTTTACCTCATTATTCATGGCAGGAACAAGCGAAAGCTAGAGGAAAGCTTCATTCAGGTGGTTATAGAGGCTGTTTTTTTTTCCCTGCATCATGCCTTACCTTCAGCTACAACTTAATTAGAAGAGCATTCTTATCTCAGCAACCTGATGGTCCAGCTTCATCTTTCTAAACTACTGCATTTAAGGGCAGGCCCTTACTATCATCAGGCTGAAGAACTACCTGGCAGGCCCTTCCTTCCCTGCCACCAAGACATGGTACCTGACAGAATTAATAGAGTCCCTAACCCTACACTCACTAAAATGCTAAATGTGTGCAACCCTCATTCTACACATTATGATGTCCACAACAGCACACAAGCTGCTTGGTAAGTGCTCATTTCCAGTTTGGTATTGTTGGTCATGGACTTATGCAATAGACCTCCCTGCATCTTACTATGGGTCACCTTTACCTTCTGTAGTAAAAGCTATGAACATAGGGTTACAACAGTCAGTTTTCTTGAAGACCAGTAGCTTTTAAGCTTAAAAATCAAATATATAAATCTAGAAGCAATTTGTAGATGGCTTTATAGACCCTGTTTTCTGTCATAAGCAGGGTGGTAATACTATGGTGTAATGTAAGTAGAGTGTTAAGCTGTATTATGCTCCAAATGTTTTCATGATAGAACATTATTGTTACTCTTACTAAATTTACCTGACAGGTTATTAGCTTATTAGAGTGGACAAATGTGTCTGTGTGGTTAACATAACAGGAACATTGAAATAAATTACTTCAACTCTTTATTATTTATTGTCCACAGCTTCTCCTCTGGTTGATAAGAATATGCTTGATCTGTATATAAAACTAAATGGACTGGAAACATTTTCACTGCTTGTATCTTACTATCCATATCCACAAACAAGAGCTTCCAATTTCTCAGTTTTGTATTATCTTTTGTCTAGTCTCTTCCCACATAAGCTTAGCTACCATAACAGGAGTCTTTTAAATCTGTACTCCTTAATATGTCATTTTATCATGTCCCCATAAATATAGGTATTGCTGAACAAATTCATGTGTGTGTACATAATTTACAGCTATAGCCTTTGTTTTATCTTCATCAATGTCATATCCTGAAAACACATTAAACTGTCTCCAACTGTTCCACAACACTGAGAGGTCCTTTTCTGGATTTACAGATATGAAATATTATACAAAATAATATTCTCTTCAAAAAAAGGCAGACTTTTCTTAATTACCATACCAATTATATCCTTGATTTTTTGAGTTCCTTATTTTCTTTGACAGTGACTGTAACTGTAAAGCAAATAACAAAGGGGAAAGAGGACACCCCTGCCTGATTCCTCTGTTCAATCACAGCTTATTAGAGAGGAACCCTCCCATTTTAATTCTAGCCTCTGATCCTTCATATATCCTCCTAATTCACCTTATGATTGTATCAGGGAATGCAATGCTTCTATTGTCTGACTCACAAAATTCCAGCTTACTGTGTTGAAAGCTTTCTCTGCATCAAGACCCACCTACAACAGTGGTCTTTTTAGCATTCTGTTTCCCTCTGGATCATTATTTTCCTATAAATGTTGTCAGATATGTGCCTTCCCTCCATAAAACCACATCAATCTATATCTATCACTTTTGGCAACACCTTTCTATTCGTTTAGTTAATATAGAAATAAACACTTTATAGTCATGGTTTAAAATTGAAATTTGTCTACATGAAGCTGGATCAAATAGGTCTTTACCATCTTTAGTTATTACAGCCACTGCAACTCTCTTCCAAGAAGTTGGTGCTCCCCTCTTTTAAAATACTGTTAAACAAAAACCTTCCAGATCTTTATCTTTTCTTCCCTCCTAACGTCCAGACTTCCACAGGAATACCATTTGTTCTGGGATACTTTAATGTAGGTTGATTATACATCACTGTTTTTATATCATCTCCTCCTATCTTAACGTTTAACTCTTGAGCTTCATCTATAACTAACATTGGAATATGTAAGTCTTCCATACATACGTCCATGTGTGCTCTTTCTTTATTTCCACATTTCTCTGCTTTATACATATTTTCATACAATTTCCTAAATATCTCTAATACTTCTATAGGATCTCTGGATATTTTTCTTGTTATAGGCTCCCTAAGTTTGGTGACACCCATTCTACTTTTTGTTGCCTAAGTTATTGTGCTAATTTTTTTTTTTGCTCTGGAGTTATCAACAACAGTTGCTTTAATTCATGCATGTTTTCCAGATGCTCCTTTATTTTGTCTTTAGCACCCTGCAGTTGTTCTTGTTCTGTGAAATTCTTCTTAGTCAGCAATACTTTAATCC
Organism: Protopterus annectens; assembly: GCF_019279795.1. NCBI lineage: Eukaryota > Metazoa > Chordata > Ceratodontiformes > Protopteridae > Protopterus > Protopterus annectens. Next base: position 1,093,471,997 of record NC_056733.1, read on the forward strand.
TTGACAGCCCCTCTAAATAATTAATATTACTTTTTAACTTTATCTCTTTTTCTTTTATTTTACCCTGTTTTAAACCATGTTTTCATTTTATCTCACTCACTAGCTATAACTTCTGAAGAAATGTCTGTCTTCTTTAAACTCTTGAATAATTTCCACTACCCATTCCTTTAATTCCTCTTTTTAACAGATAGGTGGGAAAGCACAAGTGTCTCATTTTTACTTTATTACCCTGCATTTTAATCTTAGTTTTTACTGGTGCATGATCTGATATAGTTCAATTAAATGTACATTTTCCTGTGAAATATAGTTTCTATCTAGTCTATCCCAATAATTGTACATTGGGGAATAATATGTAAATTATTTCCAAGTTCCTACTACCGAATTCATGTCTTCCTAAATTTCTTCCAACCCTTCTAAGTCTTTGAAATACATCTTCACTGGTGCAATTCAAGTTTCAGTTCCCACCTATAAGAAATATTCCTTGCTGAAAGCTGATTATTTCTCCTGAAAATTAATTAAGCCCCATAATAGTTTGGTTGAATATAAACACATGCCAGTGTAATCCCCCTCCTTTGCCAGTAGCCCCCTTACTATCACAAATCTACAACTATTATTGTTTCTTCTTCTATCACTATTGGAGATCCTCTAGCAATTAGTATAATTACTCCCCCTGTCCTCTGTCCCTGATAGTCTGCTGAATATCCATCCTGAAATTCTTTCTTTATTAAACCCACATGCTCTTTTCTTTCCAAATGTGCTTCCTGCAGCATTGCTATTTGCACTCTGCATTTCTTAGTATAATTCAATACTCTTACCTTTTTGTCTATACCTGCAAGGCCATTTACATTCCAAAATATTATAGATTGCATAGCCATTATGATAATAAGTAGTTAATGTTCCCAATTATTATACATGACAGCTGCTTTGAATGAATATTTCCAACTTTTTTGTTACGTTTACACACTAATGTTTGGGAGGTAAATCTTTTAAACAGTTGTTTCTTGTCATCCCCATTTGAACCTTTGTCATATTTTTCAAGACTTTTTGTTTTAATGAAAACCCCCAAACAAAAACCAAATACATTTTCAGAATATCTCATAACCTATTAACTTGGAACAAACCCGCAAAACTATGTATAGCTTCAAAAAATGAAGTTTAACTCTCCAAATAGGAGCAATTGCCCTAAATCAACAGTGGCACCTACAGGCATTACCTAACCTGAAATTGAAGTCACCCATGCTAAAGCACGTCACAGACTATGCTTCCACTTACACTGATTATAATCTTTTTTTCTTATCTCTATTCCCTTCCCAGCTGTGAAAAAACAGTTTGTATGCTTTCCAAAAGCATTAACTTTTAGTGTTAAGAAAAAGTACACTGGCTATCTGTAAATAAGACTAAAGTATACACGGCTGTATTAAATGAATAATTCATAGATTGTTAGTAGGCTAATTATCCAGGGGGGCTTTCTAAGCCTAACCAAGTTTTCCCAAAATAATAACAATATCCTGTATTCAAATAGGGCATTGAAGACTAGGCATTTATAAGCTACCTTTGTCCATAATGGACATGGGTGCCAGGCTTGATGTAACCTACCTGTTCCCTATCTACTGGTCTAGGATATGCTTAAACTGGGTGACAGACAAATTCAGTTTCACATGGATGGGAAGTCTGTTCCATAAGAGGTGCAGTCTCTGGGACACATTTCTGTCTCTCCAGTATGTTCTGTTTAAGTCGCAGACAAAATTCAAGTCCTTAGACCTTGTATTTCTGATACTGTTTGACTTATGAATATGCAGGAAATTCATAAGTGTGGGGTTTGTGGATGCTTTGGAAGCCAGGTATAGATTACCCCCTCAGCAATTTATAGGAGACTGAGTAGAGGGAAAGGTCTTTAAGGTGCTCTGCATAAGGCAGGTTTGTTACATATTGTATTCTTTTATAGGAACCTCTGAGTTTGCTGAAGTTGCTGCATATACCTGGTCAGGTACATACTGAAGGGAGCATTTTAACTCTATGGTTGGTCTGATAAGGGCAGAGTACAGTAAGATAATGATATCTTTGGATCTAGATGCCATGTCCTTAGTTATAAGTTATGTAACATAAAAGGATTTCCTCACCACTGTGGCCCTGTGTAGGTCAAAGGTAAGACTGCTATGTGCATACCCAGATTCCTGACCACCTGGTCAACTCTTAGGGGTGTAATATCAGCATGGCAATTAGCTGGGATGATTGACTTCCCAAAGGGTACAAGTATTCATTTCTTAGCTTTGAGTTTATGACCATGGCTTTGGCATCATTTGTTAGTCAGAGATAGGCCTTCTTAAGGAATACTAATGTTTGCAGAGCAGAGTTGATTTTAACCCCCAGCTTGCAATTATCTGAAAATTTAGTCAGTCATAAACCTTCAGCATTTGTTTCCATTTCAGAGAGAAATAGATTGCAAAAAAGAGCAGGTCCATTACTGAGCCCTGGGGGACTGGCCTCTTGGTGGAGTTGGCCTCACCTATTTTGTTCTCCTGGGTCATATCAGTGAGACAGATGGGTATCCAGCAAGTGACAAGTAATGAAAGAGTTTCTACCTAAATTAGTGAGCTTATCTGTAATACCATAGATGGGTATTTTATCAAAAGCCTTGGCTAGGTCAAGGTAAGCTGTGTGCACAGTCTTGCCTTCATCCAATGCTTTGGCGACTCTATCAAAAAGGTCTATCAAATTTAATAGGCATGACCTTCCTTTAACGAAGCCAAAATTGTGCTGGGTTCAGCATTTGCAGGTTACCTATGTCTTCATTTATCATGTATATGATAATTCTTTCTATGGTCTTAAATATGAGGCTGGTCAGACTTATGGGTCTGCAGTTCCTGGATCAGTGTTTGTATCTCTTTTGTGCAGGGGAATGACTGCACCATCTTCCATTCCTTGGGCAGAAAGCCTGATTGTAGGCTTCAGTTGAAAAGTGATTCAAGTGGATGAGAGAGGTCATGTTTCATGTTATTTATTAAGCATCCCAGAACATTATCAGGACCTATTGATGCAGTGTTTTGAACTTTGAATGTGCATTGATTACCTGCTACCTGGGGGTGGGGGTTGAGCTGAACTTGTCAGACAAAAGGTTAGCAATGACCTCCAGTTCAGTCTGGGTAATGCCATTTACAATAAGTTGTGTGCATTGTTAAGGCTGCTATCTCTCATTCACTTCCAATAATTCTAAATGCTATTTTTTTACTGAAATGCTTGCCCTTGTACCTTTAAATTTTGCATTTCCCTCAGCAAACAATGCTCAGAACTCTAACAATTAATTGCTTGTACCTGCAGTCAGCTCGTCTCCATGGAAACCTAGCCAACAATGAGAAAAAATACAGATAACACTGCAGATGAATGTAGGAGTCTTTGTCAATTTCAAATAGAACAAGACAGAATGTACAGTTGCCTTCAGCTGCAGACTTCTTGACTCCCAGTGAACATTTGCTAAATGAAAAAAAAAAAACAAGCTAATATTGTTGTATATGCGGGAAACTTAGCACTTCTCATGGCATTCATCGTTATGTCTTATTGTTCAAGCCTACATGCTTAGAGAAAACATGTTTTTAGATTAAGTCAAAGGTATTAATACAGACATTCAACTATGCAAAATTATGTGAAAACATCTCAGCTCTACATATAGTATAATCAGTGCACTTTTACACCCCCCTCCCTAGCAGCCCAAGATTACATGTTAACTAAAATTTTTATTTGTCTAGCCTTTCTTCTCTTTTTACATTGTAAACCTTATATTTCTTGTTTAATATCTTCATCACCTGCAGCAATCACCGAAAAGACTCACCCTCACATTTAAAATACCACTGACTACATGCTACACATAACTAATTTACTATATAACATGCAGTTTATGTCATGAAATTGTTCATACAAATACTATTAAAAACAAAACAATTGTTTTATTTAAATTACTTTTTTTCCTTTTTATTGCTCTTTTAAACATTAATGACATAAAGTGTGGTATATGCTTTACAGTCTACCCAGACGTTTAACAGAGTCAGCACAAGTCCAAACTTTCTCAGCACATTTTTTTTTGCAAAGACATATTTTACAAATATGATTGATGCCTTATAATCTTGCATGTATTCACTAATTTCAGTGTTGCTGGTATTCTTTCTGTTCATCCCCCAGCACCAAACACTGGTTCAAGTCCAAGGTCTTCTAGTCAACTCCTGTGCTTTTTTTTCTTTTGGAACATTGAAAAATATTTCACTGGCAATGTCTCTCTGTGAGCTTCATTGTCAAAAGAATGAGTAGCAGAGTCCTCATCTGTTTGATAGTTCACTTTTTGTTGGATAAACTTTTGTATTTTCTCCTTAGCTTGTTGTGCATAAAAAAAAAAACAAAACAGATTTGATCCCCCTGTAAAAATACTCTGAAGACAGCTAGATACAGCTGCTTGAATCTCATACCTGCTTCTCGATATTCCTTTATTGCTAAGATAAATTTGTTTCTTTTCTGCCAGGTGCACTATGAATAATCATTTTCTACAAACACTGTGCTATTCCCAATTTTTAATACTTTGCCCTTCTGCCACAGTTTTATCAGGATCAACACTTTCTGCTGGTATGAGTGCACCCTTACTAATACAGGTCTTGACTGCTCTCTCGTGACCAGATTTTGAGTATATACACTCAATATACCCTTTCAATTAACAAATCCTGTTGTGAAATACCAATCCAGTTGATTGCTTATTTGTACTGTGAAACTAATACAGTCTTTTCCTTCTAGTTTCTCAAGTACAGGAGAAAATTTTATTTTTTTCATAAGGTTCTGTCTTCTAACTCTACCATTTTTGAAACAGCTCTTCAAGCCTTTTCTTCATGTTAACTTCTGATTTTTGCAGATTATCAGTTAATCTGAACAGCTAGTTGAGGTTTCTTCTATTTTTTTAGAGTTTTGTTATTTGACTTGATATACTCATTCAATGTTTCATTAATTTCAATCAGCTCTGAGTACATTTGATTTAATTTTTCCTCTAAATTACTCAACACTATCTCTTGTGCCAAAGCTGAAGCTTAAACTGTTTTTGCTGAACAGCTACAAGATTCTTCCCAGATTGTGTTTTCTCTTCACCTTTTCTGTTATCTTTCAGGTTCTTTAAATTTCTTCTTTGCTAACATCCAGGCAGTGTACTTACTAGCCAGTAACTGAATTTTACTCAAGCTAGTGGGGATTACTAGCTCTTATTTCTCAGATTCTTTTCTAACACTGGGAGAGCTGAAATTAAGCTGTTGATCACTGTGCAGCTATCTTGGAAGTCCACTATTTTTTGATCCTGTCATTGATGGAAACAGAGTATGGCTTTGGGCCATGAATTTAAAATTGACTGGGTACAAGAATATGGTTTAGTTCCAGGGCAAAAATAGAGTCTGTTGAAATATAATAATATATAGGAAAGAAACAGTAGCCATGGGGCATCGGTTGTGGATACTGGGTCTGGTGTACTCCTACATGGATTTATATTTAGATTCCAGACATTATTCATATAGAGCTTCATCATGCTTTTGGTGATCACATCTGGGCTATTTACTTACCTTGGCACACTTGATGACATGAGTCACTAGTCCTGGCAGGAAGCAGTTTGGTGTTTATTACATCAAATAACAAGGACTAATTTTAAATCATATTCTAGCCTTCTGCCAAATGAGGTTCCCAACAAGAAGATTGTGAAATACATGACAGTATTTATGGAAGAAGGTGAGAATATGGAGGTTGAATTAGATGTCAACTGGGTGACTGCATCTCTGTATACTATTCAAATGTACCTCATTATAAAGAATGCTCTTCATTTTGAGGATTAAAATTTCTGTGCTCCACACTGTTCCGCATGTAAAGGGCTAGACAAACAGTCATAAGTGTTGCACATTTGCCAATTTGTTCCACTTTTTTATAGGATTATAGGTTACTAGGCTAATGATTCATACCCCAGTTTTCCTAATTATCAATACCCATGGGCTAGGATGCATTTAGCATATGCCTGTACCTTAGGGCATCTACAGACAGCCCTGGTCCATAAGGGCCACAGCAGACAAGCCAGAGGTAAATTTACAATTTATTTATTTATTTTACATTTGTTAACTGGGTTAGTCCAGCTGAGCATTAGCTCGTTTTCAGTGGAGACCCAAGGAGGAATTTCCAATCCATTTGTCCAAATTGCATTTGAGTAGACTTAGAGAAGACTCTCTTTCACATGAATGGGAAAGTTTGTTAGAGGGAGTGTTCCACATTTTAGAGATGGAAATGCATCCCTGATGCGGGACATATTTTAACAAAACAGAAATTTGACAGCCTTCCCTTTCCAGCAGTGGATGCCTATTTACAACAGCTCATACAAAGTAAAAGGGAATGGTAAACAGCAGACTAAATTTTCTTCATTTGAAATAGCAAGCTTTGTACACAATATCACATTGGCAGGGATACCTTTAAAAAAAACACTCAGTATGATGCTTGACAGTATCCACAATGGAATATTCAAATATTAAACTGGAAACTTACATATTGGGTGATGTAAATATAGACTGGAACAAAATCAACAACCCTAACCCTACCATGTCAATCAACCTATTTAACTACACTCAACTTACTAACACCATCACTAGACCCAACAAAACCAACCCTCCAGGCTCCATACTAGACTGGATCCTAGTATCTCATCCCAATAAAGTGATACAATCTGGTGTCATACCAGACCCATTAGGAGACCACCTCCCTGCCTTCACCCATCGAGCTTCCCTCACCCCTCCACACTCCCATCAGTTTATCCACACTTGGAACCTCTCTAACTTTAACCCTACTACTTTCTCCGATTCATTCAGGACTACCAGTTGGAACCCCCTGAAAACTCTTCCATTAGACTCAGTCATTGACTTTTTCAGTTCAACTTTCTTAAATGTCCTTAACTCCCTAGCTTCAGTAAGAATAAAAAGAGTAAAAGCTAAGACCACCCCATGGCTTACCAAAGACACCAAAAAGATTATGCTACAAAGAGATAAATCCTGGAAAACTTACCTCCAAACTAAACAACCAGACATCTTACTTAAATACAAACAACTAAGAAACCTTGCCAAAAAAAAGTTATCAAAGATAAAAGTCCTACTACATGAAAATGCAAACAAATCATGCAAAAAAACCCCAAACATTTTGGAATTCTATCAACTCTCTCCTTAGGCCAGGTACTAAAAACAATCCCTGCCCCGACACCAGCAAATCTGACCTTGGAATTGCTTCACTATTCAACACCTTCTTCACCACTGCTATTGCTGAGCTAACCAAGACCTTTACCAACAACAACCCTCAACCCCACCCCAACCAAACATCCCCCCCTACTTTTGAACTCAAACCCATCTCCACCTACCAAATAAAGAAACTACTGTCTAAACTAAAGCCTTGCTCCAATGCCCCAACAGCATTCCCTCCTTTTTCTTAAAAATAGCCTCTGATGGTATTGCTCTCCCTATTAGCATCCTGATCAATAGATCCCTACTTGAATCCTATGTACCCAAACTATGGTGCTCTGCATATATTATTCCACTTCACAAGGGTGGCAAAAACTGCACTGTATCTAATTTCTGCCCCATAGCCATCCTTTCCCTTCTCTCTAAACTCCTTGAAAAATGCATCCACCTTCAGCTCTTGCCATTCCTTACCAAACACCAGTTACTCTCTCCTACCCAACACGGCTTCTGCCCAGGACATAGTACCAATACCGCCCTTCTCTCCTTCTTACATACTGTCAATTTAGCCCGTGAATCTGGTAATTTAGTATCCTCAGTTCTGCTGGACTTATCTAAAGCTTTTGATACCATCTCCCACACCCACCTTCTTAATCATCTGTCTAATCGCAATCTCTCCTTCAAAACTCTCTCCTGGTTCTCCAGTTATCTTTCCAACAGGTCCCAGGCTGTCAAATGGGACCAGGGCACCTCCACCTTCTGTCCTACCCCCACTGGAGTACCCCAAGGATCCATACTTGGCCCAGTTCTATTCAACATCTTTATTAATGACTTTTACAAGGCCATACCCAATACTAAAATTGTTCAATATGCTGACGATTCTACTTTGATATGCTGTGCCTCCAACTTAACAGATCTCCAACTACTGACACAAACAGCCTTCTCAACTACCGAAAACTGGGTGCTCCAAAATCACCTCTCATTAAATGCTAACAAAACTAAAATCCTTCTATTCTCTCCTTCTAAGTCCTCCCCTATTGATAAAAACTCATTCCAAATAACCAGCCATACCAACTCCATTTTAGAGGTCATTCCCTCTGCCAAACTTCTTGGTGTAACCATTAATGAACACCTAAAATTTAATACTCACGTCCAGTTAAACATAAAGAAAACCCACATAAAACTTGGCCTATTTTATAGAAACAACCACTTCCTCTCTCCTGCTACTAGACTAACTCTCACCACTACTTATCTCCTTCCCTCTCTACTGTATGGCGTCCCTCTGCTTACTAATTTATCCTCCTCACTATCCTCCAACTAGAAGTATGTTACAATAAAATCTCCAGATTTGCTACCAAAGCCAAATCTTCCTCTCATCACTGTTCCTCCCTTCACTCATTAAACTGGCTTGAACTCCATAACCAACTTGACTTTCTCCAAATCACGACTGCCTATAGACTACTATTCCAACCTACCAAGTGCCCTGCACTTTCCAGTATCCTCCAACCATATACTCCCCATAGAACACTTAGATCTACCCACCAAAACCTAATCACCATCCACAAACCCAAGCGCCCAGCTGGTCAACTTCTGCTTTCATTCACCTTAGCAAAAAAATGGAATGGTCTTCCCTCCACTCTTAGAACCTGCAATAACCTCGAAAAATTTAAAACTCTTCTTCATTCTCACCTTTACTCAAACAGGAAATGCAATTGTACTCTTCACCCTATACCTCTCAAGGTCTCCTCCACTTTCACTCCTGGTTAACCTCTCACCTAGCTAACCTTGCTCATTTGTATTATGTATATATAACTATACTGTAAAATCTAGCCTCAAGGCCATTTGCCTGTCTTTTACACCTAAACAAATTTGTAATTGTTTGTTTCTTTATGAATGCTACATGTTTATTTGTCAATAATGCAAAGTTTCTTAGTAATTATTCATGTAACTATGTATTGTTGGAGCTTTTCTCCCCGGGCCTCCACTGAAAACGGGCTCCCCGAGCCCAGTGGACCTCCCCGGTTATCAAACTGGAATAAATAAATATATAAATATAATGCCTATTGTGGGGCTAGAACTCCAGCCAGCTGATTATTCCCGTATCTTAACTGAGTGTATAACTTGCTGAATCATGGTTGTCACACTTTAAAAATACAAAACTAATTAAGCGCGTCTTTTCTAATTCACTGACACATTAATTGGTAATCAATACTTACTTCTGGCATTAACATTCCTTAAATGTGCCAAATTAATAACTTTAATGCACTGTCTCATTAATTGATTATTTTGCTAATGAAATAGTTAGAAGTGGAAGAAAATTAAAGAAAGTGCAGTTGCTAGATGAGATCGGTAACTGGCTACTCCAAGATTTATATCTCTGTTCTAAACAAGAGTCAAGCCCCTTATGATGCTCCGTGGTTATTATAATGTGATCGCCTGATCATAACAATTGTTGGGCTTGAAGAAAACTATCATTACACATAGCTTTGGGCAAGCTGTTAAGAACCACAATGGTGTGCAAATACAGTACTGGTTCAGTATTGATTTATGAAGCTACTAGGTAATTATAGCCTTATGAAAGATTACTGTAGAAGTGCTCAGTGTGCTGGTAACATACCTCTCAATTATCCACAATTATGCAGAATTTCCAGATTTGTGCCTCATATTTTCAGTTTGTTCCTCATAAAATTTATGGCTTTCTGACAAATCAGAGAACTGAATTCAGTAAAATAGTAACAGGTATGAGTATCAGACTTCACATCCTTCAGACAATGCACAGTAATGCAACATGTGAGCAATGTTTAAAGATACATCCATGATTTTGTTTGCCCTGCCCCAAAAAGTTTTGCTTTTTGCAGAATTCTTGAGCTAAAAAGTTGAGGGTATGGTTGGGAACTAGCAAGCTGCTTGCTAGAGGTAAGCAGATTACTGCATCTAGAGGAGTGTGGAAGAGTTTTTTTTTGTTTTGTTTTTTTTTTTAGTTTTCAGCTTTGGTTACATTCTTCTATTGGTTCTCAAGGGCTGAGAAACACACCATTTGGGGGAAATGCACATGGCAGAGAACTAGATGACCTACATACATAGGTTCATATCTGTTTACTAGACTAATGACCCACAAGGGCCTTTTTAAGCCTTGCCATGCATCCAAAATCTCTAACAAGTTCTGATACCCTTGATAAGTGTAAGCAGGGGCCTGGGAGTTGAACCATGTACAGGTTGCCTGTGTCCACTAGAGACATAGGTGCCAAGCCAGGGATGAATTTCTGGTTCCTCATCCAATCATCCAAGTTGCACTTAAACTAGGTTAGGGAGGAACTCTGCTTCACATGAATGGAGAGCCTGTTCCATAGATGAGGTAGTCTCTGGGATACATACCTGTCTGTCCAGTAGGGCATATTTATATCACAGGAAAGGTTTAAGTCTTTAGGATGGGTAATTCTGGTGCTGTTTGTTTTGTGAATATGCAGGAAGTCCATCAGAGTGGGGTCTGACAATGCCCTGTATGCCAGGCATAGATCCCCCTCAAAAGCCTACAGGAGACAGAATACAGGGATAGGGTCTTGAGGCGGCCTGCATAGGACATTTTACTAATGCACTGCATTCTTTTAGTGAAGAACCTTTGTTGATGTTCCAGTTCTGGGATATGCCTGGTTAGGTACAGACCAAAGGGAGCATTGTACTCAATGACAGGTTTGATGAATGCCAAATACAGTGGAACAATGACTTCCTTGGACTTTGATGTAATACCTTTGTTTATAAGTTGTGCAACATAGAATGACTTCCTCACTATTGTAGACACATGATGGTAAAAGGCTAGATTACTATCTTTGTGTGTTTCTATGTCCCTGACTACTGTGTCATCTGTAAGGGGTATGTTGTCAATATGATAGTTACCAGGGGTGGATGACTTCCTGAAGGATACTATTATGCATTTCTTGGCATTTAGTTTTAGTCCATGGCCCTGACACCAGTTGTTTGTCTGTGTTAGCCCTTCCTGGAGAACATTTGAGTCAGTGTGGGATTCAATGACAGTTCCTAACTTGCAACCATCTGCAAATTTAGCCAATCAAAGACCATTGACATTGGCCATGATTTCTGATAAGTAAGTGCCAAAAAGAAGATGTTCGAGGGCTGATCTCTGAGGGACTCCACTTGTGACTGGCCTCTTTGTAGAGGTGGACTTCTCAATTTTAACTTTGTGGATCCTGTCTACGAGCCATTTGGTTATCCAATAGGTGACATACGAGTTTGCACCTAACCTCTTGAGTTTGTCAACAATGCCCGAGTGAGGTATTGTGTCAAATACCTTGGCCAGGTCAAGGTAGGCAGTGTGAAACATTTTTCCCTCATCCATTGCTTTGGTAACCTTCTCAAAGAAGTTTACCAGGTTGAGTAGGCATGATCTGCCCTTGACCAAACCAAAGTGGGTTGGGTCCAATGTCTGAAGGTTTACTATATCTCTATTGATCATCTCCATGATAATTCTTTCCATGGCTTTACATATGACTAGTGTGACTTATGGGTCTGTAGTTTCCAGAATCTGTAGGTGGCCCACTTTTGTGCAGAGGGATGACTGTTGCCATTCTCCATTCATAAGGCACAAAGCCTGTTTGGAGGCTACATTTAAATAGTAATTCCAGAGGCCCTGATAGGTCATGTTTTATGCTATTTAAAAGGCTTCCTGGGATATTCTTTGGGTGCATTGTTGCAATGTTCTTGGTCTTAGAGAGAGCATTAAAGACCTGGTCCCTAGTGATAGCAGGCAGAGTAATATTTGGTGGTATTTCCTGAGGGACGGTTGAGGGGGAGAGGGGGTAAATTTGGAGCTGAATTTATCAGCCAGGAGGAGGTTCACTATATCTTCTGTCTCAGTATAGGTGGCCCCATTTACAATGAGCTCTGCACACAGTTGTGTATTGCCTTTGAGGTTGTGGACATAGCTAAAGAATGCTTTGTGGGTGTCCTTGGTCTGGCATGCCAAACTTACCTCAAATATGGCTTTGGTAGACTTTATTTGTTCTCTGATTTGTTTGTTTAGCTTGATGAGAGTGCTCTTATCCTGCTGGGTGCTGCACCTTCTAATTTTTGCCACGATTTTCTTCCTTCTGTCATACAGCCTCTCAACTGTCCAGGGTTTGCAAAATTTTATTTATTTATTTATTTATTTTATTTAACATTTGTTGACCAGGAATGTCCGACTAGGTTTCACAGAGCCTGTTTTCAGCGGAGGCCCGGGGAGAAACACTCCAGATGTCCCTAACTTTGCATCTTCTGCTTTTTATTAATCCCTCCAAAGATGTTTCATTTTTTTTGTTAAATCACTCATGATTATAGTCAGTCAATGATGTCAGAAATTTGAGTTTCATACTTATGGTTTGTGAAATGAATGCTGATGCAAAACCTATTGATCTATTAAGTGACCTGGGGTAATATTTCAGAATTACCCATGCTGGGGTCAGTCTCCATTCCAGTAGTGTAGCACTTGGAATAAAATTCCTTTATCAGTTGGGTGTATCACACCATTCATTGTTTCAAACCATTACTAAAAGACTTTCTCTCTACCTCCTGGCTTTCTCCCTACTCCTCATCTGGGACCTTGCTTTCTAACACCCTTCATAGCTTTCTTATACTTTCCTTTAAAGCAGTAAATCACAAAACCTGCTTATCCCTTCTAATACCTCACTTTACTGAACTTCTTAAACTATACGGCGCAGTGGTGCAGCGGCAGCGTTGTCACGTCACAGCAACAGGTTCTCTGGTTGATTCTGGGCTGGAGTGCCTTCTGTGTGGAATCTGCATGTTCTCCCTGCGTTCGTGGGGGTTTCCTCTGGTTTCCTCCCACATTTCAAAGACATGCATCATTCTAGAACACTTCTCCTCGGCCTCCACTGAAAACTGGCTTCATTCAAAATTAGACTTTCCCGGTAAACAAATGTTAAATAAAAAAAAATAAATGTTATACCTACTTCTAATTAGCACAACCAAGTTGATATTCCTGCTCTACTTCTCTGTTAACACCCAGACTTGCTTATCTCCTCTAATACCTCGCTCCGTTGTATTTCTTAAATTAGTCTTACCTATTTTATACATCACCCTTCTGTTTGTAAAGTCTCAGTAAAAGGCTTGTAAATTTAATGTTTGTGAATATCAATACAGATTTTATTATACTGCATTATATAAATGTGTTACTGTAAATACTGATTACTTTATATATGATACCTTGGAGCTTTCCCCCCTGACCTCAGCTCAAAAAGGCACCTGTGCCCAGTGGGGCACTCCCGGTAAACAAAAGTCAATAAATTTGGGGGATGCACTCATCCCCCTCATCATTTTTTGTCCTTGCCTGATTTGGGAGGGGAAAAAAAAAAATATATATATATATATATATATATATATATATATATATATTCACAGCTTAGTTGTGATTTTTGAACTCTTCTAAAGCAGTTCCGGAAGTTCGTTTTCCTACACCTGAAACTGGAAGTGTTGATGTGCTGTTTGTGCTGTACCATTTTTGTTTGAGAAGAAAATTGCTCCGTTTTACTTTTGCCTCTCGTCCTCTCACATATAAATGCACTTGATTTAGCTGTTTTTTTTTTTTCAGTTCGTTCAAGTTGTGTACATTACTCAGTGTATATTTTACTTCAGGAAATGCCGAGAAAAGAGTTTGTACCACCAGGCGTTTGTAACATTGTCTAGTTAGGCATTTTACAACACGCTTGAATTATGGAAGTAATTGCAACTCTCCAAAGCAAACTGAAATTTTTAAAATAAATTGTCAAAAACATTCTCCAGAAAATGCCCCAAACGGTCTAAATGGAGCTAAAAACTTATCAGTTTGACAAACTAGACTAAATATATATTTGGGGGTCATTTTCCTTTTTACCAAATTTATGTTGGCAGCTTTTCGACTGGGGCATTTCTCTTTGATTCCATAGCCTGTAGTATTGAGTTACAACGAATAGATGAATCCTCACGCCTATGGATCTGTGGCTTTTTTGGCACTTGAACGTTTTTTGTGCAGTGGACTTTCCTGTGCTTTATGCATCATAACTCAAAATGTGTTTGCCCTGCACGTCTAATTTGGGAATGCAGTTTTGTTAATAATCTCATTTGAAAAAATATCAGGATTTAAACGTGTCGTATATTATTTTTATTCCACATTTGAAACACATCGTGTCGCTGTCGGCCTGTCTATAGGTTTAATGAATGCACAAGACCAATTATTCGTTGAAATAAGTGTGCCTTCAGTGTGGGGGGATCTATCCATTCAACAAAGGCTGCTTTGAGAACCACATCTCAAGCCGGTGTTATAGCTCCTGTAAATTAGTGGACTGTATTATTTAAAGTGGAAACTGTCTAGCGGAATATTCTGTAATGGGCTTCCTGACTTTATGCATGTGTGTGGCTGCAAAGTTTCAAGCTGGTTGTTTCATTCTGGTTCTTTTATTTTGCTACAAAGCGAATTCTACCCTTCGGTACTCGGTTCAAGAAGAACTGGCTAAAGGCAATGTTGTCTCCAATATTGGCAATGACCTGGGGCTTGAACCTAAAATATTATCTGAAGGCGGAGCACATATAGTAAGTGAAGGCACTAAGCAGTACTTTCAAATAGATAAAAATAGCGGAATGTTGTTAATAAATGAACAAATAGACAGAGAACAAATCTGTGGACAGATTCCTATCTGCATGCTATACTTCCAGCTTGTAACCGAAAATCCTTTGCAACTGTTTCGCGGAGAAGTGGAAATTTTAGATGTCAATGACAACCCTCCAATTTTTCCCCAAAAGGAAATTCTTATCACCATACCGGAGCAAGCACCTCTAGGAACTAAATTTTCATTAGAAAGAGCGCAGGATTTGGACTTGAGTGTCAATGCTGTCCAAAGTTACAAGATTAGCAAGAATGAACATTTTCGTTTGGACGTTCAGGATGGGAATGGTAAAAACAAACGTCCAGAAATCATACTTGTGAAGCAGCTAGATTATGAAAAGACACGTACATTTTTATTACAACTGTATGCAGCTGATGGCGGTGAACCTCAACAAACAGGGACAGCCATAGTCCAAATAATTGTTCTAGACATAAACGACAACCCCCCTATTTTTAATCAATCTGTTTACAACGTAAAGCTTTTTGAACAGAATGCAGTAAATTACAAGGCAGTGAAGGTGAACGCTATAGACCTGGATGATGGACCTAATGGCGACATCACATATGTTTTCTCTCACATTTCAGATGCAATGGGTCGTATTTTTAAGTTAAATAACAAAACTGGAGAAATAACTGTAGCTGAACCACTGGATTTTGAGGAAACACACATTTTTGAGATGGAGGTGCAAGCCAGAGATGGAGGCGGCTTGGCATCATTTTGTAAAGTGGTTATTGAAATTGTTGATGTAAATGACAATGCACCAGAGGTAGTCCTAACGTCGGTTAGACATGAAGTACCAGAGAATACTTTACCTCAGACAGTTGTGGCCCTCTTAAATGTGAAAGACCGAGATGGTGGAGGTAACGGAGACATACAATGCTCCATCAAAGGCCATCAACCTTTCAAATTAACCTCATCCTTCAAGAACTTTTACAATTTAGTAACTGCCGGCCAACTTGATCGTGAGAGAGAACCAGAGTACAATATTACTATTGTTGCATTTGATGGCGGGTCTCCACCATTGTCTTCTACAGCAATTATACATCTACGCATTTCTGAAATTAATGATAATTCCCCAGTTTTCATCAAAACATCCTTCGCCATACACATTCCAGAGAACAACATTCCCGGTGTTCTTATTGGATCGATTATGGCAACTGACAGGGATACTTCCGAAAATGCTCAGATATTTTATTCTATTGTCGAGGAAATGGTTAATGGATTCCCAGCATCTAATTTTATCACAATTAATTCAAACAGCGGCAGCATGTATGCAGTGAAATCTTTTGATTTTGAGCAGTTGAAAGAATTGACATTTCTTGTTCAAGCTCGGGATTCTGGTACTCCCACATTAAGCAGTAATGCTACTGTAAAGTTATATATTACAGATCAAAACGATAACAGCCCTACGCTGCTACACCCCTCCCCAAATGACAGTTCCTTTTCAGCAGAGATTGTCCCTAGGAATGCAGAAGCTGGATATGTTGTTAGCAAAGTCATTGCTGTTGATGTAGATTCTGGACAAAACGCCTGGCTCTCCTTTCACCTTCTGAAGTCTTCAGATCCAAGTCTTTTTTCAGTGGGGGTTCACACAGGAGAAATAACAACAGTTCGGGGAATTACAGAAAAAGATAGTAATCGACACACATTGATAGTAATTGTCAAAGACAATGGACAGCCCTCTCTTTCTACAACAGCAACAGTTAAAGTAGTGATAGCAGAAAACTTGTCTGGAAACCATCTGGAAATTGTGGAGGAGGAAAATCCAGGTGAATTTGACTCGCAGTTAACAGTTTATTTAATAATTTCATTAGCTGTTGTGACCTTTTTGTTCTTGACATCAGTGATAACCTTACTGTTAATCAAAGTATACAGAACCAAGAAATCAAGTCAATCCACAGTTTTAGATAAGGACTTGCGTAACTCAAACATTGTAAGTTTCAGAACAAGTGATTTGGATTCACTTGCTAGAGGAACTATTCATCAGGGTTACCTGCGCGAAGTCCATCAACAGGATCCAGGAAAAGCAGGCTCTTTTACTGGAAAGGAACACGCCAACCACCATGCTATGCTAATTGATTACAACAGTAAAAATGAGGTAGGACTATTTGTGAGTTATGTGTAGTTATTTGGTATATACTGTTGCAAGCAGCACTCTTTAAAATTGTATTAATATAATGCTGCTACTATAGCCAAAGACAGTTTCTAAACCATTTAGCTCAAGAATCTTGAGAGACAAAGGAATACAAAGGGAGGAATCCCCAAAACTGGGGTTGGAGTGATGAGTGGATGGGGTGGGCACTTTTTAAATGTTGTTGCTATTCACATAGAAAACTGTAGAATTACTTAATCCGCATCAGTGTGAGTTACAGAAGTCTGGAACTCTGATGCCTAACATTACATAGGAACTGCTTTATGTTTATATGACCATAGGAGGTTACCAAGCTAACAGTCATAGAGCCTTTTTCAGCCTAACTATTCATGCTACACTTTTCCCAATTATCAATGTCTACAGGCTAGAATGGCTTTGTATATGCCTGTGACTTAAGGCTTCCACAAACTGCCCCTGTCTATAAGAGTCACAGGTGACAAGCTGGGCGTGAATTTTTGATTTCTTATCGTTTGGTCAAAATTGTGTTTGAATAAATTTAGAGAAGAGCTC
The DNA here is from genome assembly GCF_019279795.1 of Protopterus annectens. Lineage (NCBI taxonomy): Eukaryota > Metazoa > Chordata > Ceratodontiformes > Protopteridae > Protopterus > Protopterus annectens. The sequence goes on from NC_056733.1 coordinate 1,093,489,531, forward strand.
TGTTTCACATGAATGGGGAGTTTGTTCCAGAGAAAGGGTAATCACTGAAACACATAGCTATCCCTCCAACATGTTCTGTTTATGTTAAGACAAGGTTTAGATCCTTAACTCAGGTAATTATAGTGCTGTTTGATTTGCAAATGTGTAGCAGCTCCATCAGGGCTATATCAGATAATGTCTTATAGGTTAAGCATAGATCACCCCTAAGTAGTCTGTATGAAACTGAGTACAGGGACAGGGCTTTAAGGCAGTCTATATAGGACATATTATTTACACCCTGTATTCTTTTAGTGAGGAACCTAGCTGGCTACTCTAGTTGTTGCAAGTGCCTGGTCAGGTACATGCTAAAAGGTGCATTGTACTCAATTATTGATCTAATGAGGGCTAAGTATAGTTGAGCTATGATTTATTTATTTAACATCTGTTTACCAGGAAAGTAACTCACATGAACATAGTGAAGACATGCAGACTCCACACAGAAGGCACCCCAGCTGAGAATCAAACCAGAGAACCTCTTGCTGTGAAGCGACAATGCAAACTGCTGCACCAGTGCACCATCCACGATATCCTTAGATCTGGATGCCATTCACTTATTTGTACGTTGCGCCACATAGAAGGATGTTCTCACTACTATGGACATATTGTGATCAAAGTTCAGGTTGCAGTTGACCTGTGTTTCCAAGTTCCTTATCAATGTTGTAATTTGCATGGGTAGTCATCTTCCCAAAAGATATAATTATATATTTTTTTGCATTGAGTTTTGCACCATGGTTCTGGCACCAGTTATTTGTCTATATTAGACCTTCCTGGAGGATATCTGCATCTTTGGGGTATTCAGTGATTGAACCCATCTTGCAATCATCAGCAAATTTGGTCAGTCAAAGGCCATCTACACTTGCCTTGACTTTAGCGAAGTAGCTTCCAAACAGGAGAGGCCCCAGTACTGAGCCATGTGGGACACCACTAATAACGTGCATCTTGTTGGCAGTGGATTCTCCCACCTATCACTGAGCCTTTTGGCTATTGATCAGGTGACATAGAAATTTATGCTTAAATTTATGAACAGATCAATTGTTGAAAACTATGTGCCCAGACTCTGGAAAATATCCTATGTTACACCCATATATAAAGGCGGGACCTCCACTGAACTTAATAACTACAGACCCATTGCTTTACTCTCCCCCCTGGCCAAAATCCTAGAAAAATGCATCCATACCCAGATGCTAAACTATCTCCTAGACTGCAACATCCTGTCACCTACTCAGCATGGTTTCAGACCTGCCCATAGTACCACTACAGCTCTCCTCTGCTTCACAGACACAGTAAACTGTCTCAAAAATGAAGGCCTGCAAGTGTCAACTCTTTTTTGGATATGTCCAAAGCATTTGACACAGTCTCACACCAAATCCTGCTAAACAAACTAAACCAATATCATCTATCTATTTCCTCTCTTACCTGGTTCCAAAGCTACTTAACTGACAGGTACCAAGCTGTGAAATGGGAAAATTCTCTCTCTCCTCAGCTGCCCATAACTATAGGAGTCCCACAGGGTTCTATCTTAGGACCACTACTATTCACAGTCTTCACAAATGACCTCCACACCTCCACACAGCATGCATCTATAATTCAGTATGCAGATGACACTACCTTAATCTGTGCAGCACAAAACATTCCCACCCTCCTGCAAGCAACTCAACTAGCATTCTCTGACGTTGGAAACTACCTTACCAAAGCCCAACTTATCCTCAATCCAAAGAAAACTCAGCTTATGATTATAACCAGTTCTAACAAAAACACTAACAGTCAATTCACTATCTACTCCACAAATGCTACTCCAATTGCTCCAGTGCCACAGGCTAAGCTATTGGGAATAACCATAGACTCCCACCTAAAATTTGATCGTCATCTGAACTTAACTATTAAAAAAGTACATGCCAAACTGGGCTCACTCTACCGTATCAAACCATTTCTTACCAACAACACAAGATCAGCCATTGCTCGCTCCCAACTTCTATCCACCCTACTCTATGCATCTCCCATTCTGACTAATCTCAACAAAACTGAACTAAGCAAAATGGAAGCCTGCTATAACAGAACTGCCCATTTTGCTGCAAATTGCTCATATAGAACTCATCATTGTACTGCTTTGAGACAGCTCCACTGGCTTGAACTGCCCAACCTCCTAACCTACAATCAGCTCTGCCTCTGTCATTCTATCTATTACCTCCCCAATAAGTGTCCTGCCCTCAAAAACCTAGTACAACATCACTCAGCCAAAAGGCCTCTTAGATCATCAAGCAAACTACTACTAGAAGTCACCAACAGCTACAATAGCTTTGGAGATGCACTATATAGTAGTTTGGTGGCTAAAAAATGGAACTCTGTCCCTACTAGCATTCAAAACACATCATCCAAAGCCTCCTTTAAAGACCTCATCAGGCAACATCTCAAGCAAAGCTGGCAGTGCCATGATTGCTCCCCAGGCTAGTGAAAGCGGATAACATATGCATACTAAATCTAGAGCAATTTATAATAGTTTTTCAATCTTACTCACAAACACTGGCTAATCTACAATGTATGTACTGTACCTGTGTACTATGTATGTATTCTACCTACATTCCAAAGTTCAGCTGTACACCACAAATCTATTACTTACCTTTATTTTTAAAATTAATATCTTTTTTGATTGTTCTCTCCACTGTAACTGTTTGTGCCGCATGCCACTGTAAAAACATGTCTCTTGTAATTTGTGTGTATACTGATTATGTCTAAATAACTAAATGTGTCTGTAATTTTTCTTTGTGGAGCTTTTCTCCCCGGGCCTCTGCTGAAAAAGGGCCTTTTCGGCTCAGTCAGACACCCCCGGTTAACAAATGTAAAATAAATAAAAAAATAAAATAAAATTTGTTTATAATACCCAAGTGTGGCATTGTGCCAAATGCCTTTGCCAGGTCAAGGTAGGCAGCATGTACTGTTTTGGCCTCATCCATGGCTCTATTGACCTTCTGCATGAAGTCCACCTAGTTTAGCAGGTATGACCTCTCCTTGACAAAACCAAACTGACATGAGTTCACTCTCTGAAGATTTCTTATATCTTTGTTTATCAGGTCAACAATAATTCTTTCCATGGCCTTGCATATAAGACTAGTCTAACGTATGAGTCTGTAGTTCCTTGGGTCTGTGTATTGTGTAGAGGGATGACAGTTGCAGTCCTTCATTCCCTATTGATGAAGCTTGATTTAGGCTGTAGTGGAATACAGATTCTAGTGGGCCTAACAAGTCATATTTCAAGATATTTAGGAGGCATGCTGGGATATTATCAGGACCACTGATAAAGTGTTTTTAGCTCTGGAGATTGCAGTCAGGACATGTTCTTTAGTGATAGCTGGGGAAGAAATGAAAGATGATATTTTCTTGGGGGAACTGGCGGTGATAGGGGGTGAACTGGTTCAGTATAGGAAGTTTCCATTTACTATTAGTTTAGCACACTGATGGGTATTCTCTTTAAGGTTGAGTACATTAACTGAAAAATGGCTTATGGTTATCTTTAACCTGGGAGGCTATTTTTGCCTCAATTTTGGCTTTGTTGGACTTGATTATTCCCTTAAGTTGCTCTTTGAGACTGATGAGTGAGTTTTTTGTCTTTAGGTCCTAGCCCTTCCTATTTCCAGGGCAGGTTTTCTTTCTTTTATTGTACAATCTATTTATACTGGGGATCCACCAAGGAGGCATGTGTTTGGAGTTTGTCCAACATTTATTTCAGTTTGAAACTACTGTTTCTATGCAGTTATTTACATGCTTGTACAGGGCTTCCATAAACACTTCTATATAGGCCACCATGTTCTCTGAATTTAGGGGGAGCTTGGAATTTAGCTATGCTTTCACTTAATAAGATGTAGTTTGTCTTGGAAAAGTCCTTAAAGGTTCTGGGGTTTACTGGGAGTTCAGCCTTTTTATTTATTTCAAGGGTTACAACTTTGTGATCTGATCTGACCTATGAGGACATTACACGTTGGGGTAGGGTACAACAGTCCCTCATTTTTGTGAGTACCAGATCCAGGATATTTGCACCCCTAGTAGGTGTGCAGACTAGCTATTGTAGGGTGTCTGCATTGACAAACATCCAGGAATCTTTGAGCCTACATTTCAGTGGTTGTGTATGTATCCCAGTTTATGGTGGGATAGTTGAAATCACCCATGAATATGGTGTCGAACTGAAATATGAGTGACTCCAGTACATTTAAGTGTGGTTATCCTGAGTCATAGATGGGGACATATAGCTAGCAAGGTTACAGTACTGGACTTTACCTAAGGTTAGTTGGACATGGAGTAGCTCAAGCATGTCATATTGTTTGACCAGTCTTGAGAACTGCTTCCTTTTTATGTAGATTGATACACCTCCACCTGTTGTCCCTTGTTGTTCAGTAGCTGGTCTAAATGTGCTGAAGACATAATAACCTTGTACTGCTGGGGTACTTCTGTAGGTTTAAATATTCAACCAGATTCAATAAAGCCTACACAATCAGTTTACACAGTGTGCACAGAGCGGTGTGATGCGCACATGGTAGCAGACTGTTTTGGATTCACTAAGTGGCTCTACATGGTACGTAGAGCTGTGCAGAGCTGCACAAACAAGGTAAACACAGTGGCATGCTAATTACAACATAAGCAGCTGAATTGTATGGTAATCAACCAATCCAAGATGGAGGAACTATTCAACAAGCTATAAAGCAATGGTGTAGACTCAGTGCTGGTTTTACCATGTGAATTCCAAACCTATGGAATACAGTCACGGAAAGGAGTATACACAGAAACAATATTAGGGGCTGCTGTTGCCTTAATTCATGTGTATGTGCAACAGGCTAAAGTATATTCTGCTGCTGCTAGTAGACCAAGGCCAAGAAACAGAAGAGGTTTCAGACCCCATTTAACTTATTACAGTCTACATGATGTGGAAATTGTAGAGTGCTACAGGGTGTTTAGAGACATACTGCAGGAACTCTGCAACCTCGGTTGTCCTCAACTTAGAGCCAGGGAAAACCAAGGGGAACCCATCCAAGTGGAGACAAATGTATGTGCAGCACTTAAAATTTTAGCTGCAGGCACCTTTCAGAGACCAACAGTGGACATGCTAGGGGTGTCACAGGCATCAGCATCAGGGATTCTCCATCATTTCCTGAATGCTATGCTCCAACATGCCAGGGATCACATATATTTTCTCCATACCCCTTTGGACAGGGCCAGAAATATGCAGGAGTTCTACCCTATAGTACACTACCCTGAAGTACTGGGTGTCTTAGATTACAAACATATAGAAATTAAGGCACCACCTTGGGAACAGGGAAGGCTATACACAAATAGAAAGGGTTTCCACTCTATTAACTGCCAAGTCATGTGTAATGCCAAGGGAATTGTCTTGAACATGTGTGCTGGCAACTCAGACAGTTACCATGGCTCACATATCTGGCACACCTGCTAACTGTATCAGTGTTCACTATGGGGTTTATCCCACAGGGTCATTTACTGGGGGATGCAGGTTATGTACTGGAACCATGGCTGATGACACCCATCAAAAATGCACAACACCTGCTGAAAAATGCCATAATGAGGCACACGCTCAAACCTGAAATATCATAGAGCAGATGTTTGGGCTGCTGAAGTTGCATTTCCAGTGCCTAGATACATCTGGGGGAGCCGTGCAGTACAGTCCATGCACATGTATTGAAATAATCACTGTATGTGCCATGCTACACTACATCATCCTGAGAAAACAAATTCAGCAAGATCAAGAAGTGGAAGGGGCATACATCCCACCACCAATGGCAAGGTCACCACAGCCACATGCAGGTGAGAAGTCAGAGGGGGAAGCATCAGCTGCTGTGGGTGTAGGGGCTAAGAGGTAAGGCATACCACACTCACTCACCACCTAAGGGGCTAAAACCTTCCTCCTTCGCACATACATATAGTAACATTGATGCCAGGCAACGCTCACAACTTTTACCTACCCATGTAATGGCTGTGTACTGCTAGCATCATACTGAGTCAGCCTTGAAATAAAAGTGTTGCATCTGCTGGATTTACAAGGTAAGTGTTGAACATGGATTGTATTGTGTAATTATATGAATGACTGGAATATTCTTCCATGTTGTTACCTGATAGTGTAAGTAAGTAAAAGGTGGGTGATTTGTACAGAAATGACATTAACATGTGATAGCAGAGACTTACGTGACTTACATGTGTATGTTATTAGGTAGTAAGCTTCAGGCATCAAAGATTCACACATTCATACCTCTCAAAAGTACTGATGGTCACTGAATGCCTTCAGTTTAGCGCCATACATTTGTCCTGGAAAATCATTAAGGAGAGAAGTTAGAAAGTAGTGAGATGCATTTCAGTTTCAGACTTTACAACCCTCACAAGATCATTAACAATACTGATCCAAAAAAAGTTTGATGCTATCAACTGTCTAACTTTCTAAGACTAATATAAGTCAAAGGTACAGTTACCAATTCAACACCACACATGCAGATATACTAACAACTAAGCCATATATGCACCCTGTGCATCATGCACAAAGTTTATATATTCCTGAATCCAAAAGATAGAAAACTGGGATTTAGCACAGTTATTATCACTTGCACAAGGTGTTGGGGTAGCAGGAAGCCTAGGCTGACACAAAAGGTTGATGAATGTGTGTGTGTGTGTGTGTGTGTGTGTGTGTGTGTGTGTGTGTGTGTGTGTGTAAGAGGGAGAAGTAGACAGACATTCAGATAAAGTAACAGATGGCCTGTGAGACAAAATGAGTGTTATCTCTTGTGTGCATGTCTTAGGTTCATAGGTGTGTACTAGGCTAATGGCCCTGGAACCTTTACAAGCCTAGCCCATAGGATTACCCTGGCATCGTGTCACCCAACCTTAGTTCCTAGTGCCTTTGTCGAGTAGAGCCACTGGAGTGATCCACGACCTGAAGTTTATATTTCCCATCCACTCATCAAGATTTCTCTTGAAGAGGGCCGGTGAGGTGCTCTGCTTGACATGTATGGGAAGTCTATTCCATAGCATAGGCAGTCTCTGGGTTATGAACCTGTCCATCCAGCATGTTCTGTTTATTGTGGTAATGAGGATGAGGTCTCTGGAGTGTGTGGTGCAGAGGGATTAGGATTTCTCTAGATGTAGCATTTCTAACAAAGCTGAGTCAGCCATGGCTTTGTAAGTCAAGCAGAGATTGCCTCTAAGTAGGCGACATGAGACAGAGAATAGTTGGAATTTTTTGAGTCTGTCCATATAGGACAAGTTTTAAGGCCTAGGATCTTCTTTGTCATATACTTTTGTGGCCTCTCCAGTTGCTGCATGTGTCTAGTGAATACATGCCAAATGAGGCATTATACTTAATGACTGGCCTAATGAGGGAAGAGTAGAGGGAGACAATGACCTCTTTATTCCTGGATGCAAAACCCTTTGTAATGAGATGTGCCACATAGAAGGACTTTCTGACCACAGTGGCAACGTGCTGGTCAAAAGAGAGGTTGCTGTCAAACTGTGTTCCCAGATCTCTTATAACGCTTTCTGTGTTCAATGGGCTACCGTCGATGTGTTAGTTCGAGGGAACCAGGTTTTTCCCAAAGGGGATGAAGACACATTTTTTGGCATTGAGCTGAAGGCAATGGTTCTGATACCAGTCATTGGTCTCATTGAGGCCTTCCTGCAAGAAGTCAACATCACTTGGGAAGTTAATAACTCCCAACTTGAAATCATCTGCGATCTTTGTCAGCCAGAGTCCCTTCGTGTTGGCCTGGACTTCAGAGAAGTAGATACCAAACAAGGGAGGACCCAGGACCAAACCCTGTGGGACTCCACTTGTGACTGGTTGGCAGTCTGACTTGGAGTCAGCTACTTTCACACTGTGGGTTCTGTCTGTGAGCTAGTTTGCAACCCACCTAGTGATATATGGGTTGATGCCTAGCTTAGTAAGTTTTTCTCTGATTCCTGAATGTAGAATGGTATCAAAGGCCTTGGACAGATCAAGGTAGGCTGTATGAACCACCTTACCTTCATCCAAACCTCTGGTGACTGACTCAAAGAAGTCAACCAAGTTGAGCAGGCATGATCTACCCTTCACAAAACCAAACTTTGTAGGATCCAGAGTTTGGAGATTCCCTATATCCTTGTTTATCAGGTCCATGATGATGTATTCCATAGCTTTACATATCAAACTCATCAGGCTAATAGGGCGATAGTTTCCAGGGTCTGTAGTCACTCCTTCTTTGTGGAGAGGGATGACTGTAGCAGTATGCCATTCAGTAGGGACAAAGCCTGAGATGAGGCTGTGATTGAACAGGGCACACAGGTGAGGTGCCAATTCACTCTGTAGTGCATGTAGAGCACAGCCAGGGATACTGTCAGGTCCCATAGAAGCTGTATTCCTGGCCTTAGACAGTGCTGTTTTAACCTGTGCAGCAGTAATACTGGGTGCCTGGCAATCTACTGGTATTGTGATTGGTTCTTTGGGGGGGGAGAGGGATAAAGTTAGCATTGAATCTGTCTGACAGTATATTTTCAATATCTGTTGGCTCTGTATAGGAGATACCATTGTGCAGTAGCTCTGAGCAAATCTGGGTATTGCCACAGAGATTCTTTACATAACTATAGAAGGCCTTGTGATTGTCTTTACTATCTGCTGCAATTCTGTTTTCATAGCTAGCTTTAGAGGATTTGATGAGGGATCTCAACCTTCTGTTGAGGCTGATAAGGGAGTTTTTCCTGTCTTGGGACTTCACCTTATTCCACATCAGTTTCTTCCTTCTGTTGTAGAGTTTGTTTAAGGCATGGGACCACCAGAATGGCTTCCTTTTTTTTGAGGAGAGTGTCTTAGTTCTATTGGGTATGGCAAGATCCATGCATTTGTGTAAGTGTTTGTACAGTGCATTGGTGTATGGTTTGGCAGTCAAGCAACTATTCTCCATTTACATGGGTGCCGTGAAGTTAGCGACCTCTGTTTTTAGGAGCCCAAAGTTATCTTTGGAGAAGTTTTTCTTGGTGGTTACCTTTGTTGGGGGGGGGGGGGTGGATTTCCAAGGTGATTAGCTTGTGATCGGATCTAACCAAGGAGGAGTTGACTATTGGTGTAGAGCAATGGTCGCCCATGTTAGTAATGACCAAGTCAAAGATGTTGCTACCTCTAGTGAGGGTAAAAACGAGCTGGTCTAGGGCATTGGAATTAATGTATTCCAGAAAGCATTGGGCAAGTTTACTGGTACATGAATATCTTTCCCAGTTAATGTAGTACAAAATTAATATTTTTTTATAAAAATATCACCATCTACAACTAAAGCTAACTTTTCCTTATTATTATACCAATTATAACCTTGAATTTGTGAATGTCAGAACAGAACCCTCTCTCCTAATTTCCTGCCTTTGACTCTTTGTATATCCTCCTTATTATTCATATTATCACATCAATGATTGTAAATGTTACTACTGCCCTACTCATAAAATTCCAGCTCACTCTACTGATTGCTTTCCTGCAATAAGACCCACCAAAAGTAGGAGAGCTTTCTTCTACTCCAATTCTCCCTGGATTATCATTGTTCTACTAATGTCAAATGTTACCTAACCTCCATAGAATCACTTTGAATTGTTTATATCAATTTTGGTAACATCTTTGCAATTTCCTTACTTATGTAGAAAGAAATCTTTATAATCACAGTTTAAGATCAAAATGGGTCTATATGAAGCCACATCTGAAAGGTCTTTAGCCTCTATGGGTAATACAGCCTCCACCAAGATGATGGTACTTCTCCCCCTTTTAAAATATTGTTAAACAAAATCTTCCAGATCTATATTACTTTCCTCCTTTTTAACTTTCAACTTTGTACAGGAACACTAACTCTTTCTGAATAATTCCCTATTGCTTGATTATACATAATCATTGTTTTTATTTCATCTCTTCCTATCTGAGTTAACTGCATTAGCTTTGGTATAAACAAGCCTATCATAATTATTTCCATTTGTGCATTTTCTTGGTTACTCATTACTTTGCTTTACACAAATGTTCATAAAATTTCTGAAATATGCGTGATACTGCTTTTGGATCTCTTCTTAGTTCTCTTTTCATAGGCTCTCTAAGTTTGGCTACAACTCTTTCTACTTTTGGCTGCTTATATTACTGTGCTAAAAGCTGTTTATTTCCAGGTTGTTATCAAAGATAGTTGCTTCACAGCAACCTTTCCAAAACCATGCATATTACCCAAATACTCCTGTATTTTCCCTTTAGCACACTTCAGTTGTTCATCTTCTTGTTCTGCAAGACTCCCCTACTTTAAAGCCTTTACTGACCTCTCTAAACAATTCCTATTACCTCTTTCCCATAACTCCTTTGTTCTTATTTCTGCCATTTTAAAGTCCATTTTCATTTTATCCCACTCACTAACTATCCCTTCTTGAAGTAATTTCTATCTCCCCTAATAACTTGAATCATATCCACTACCCACTCCATTAAGTGTCTCAATTTTTACATCACTGCCCTGCATCTTTACCTTAGTTTTTACTGCTACATTATCTAATATAGTTATTGTACAGGTCTTAAAGCTTTCATTTAAATGCATGTGCTCCTGTGGAATAACATTTCTATCCCATCTAGCTCATATTGTTGTATATAAGTATAATATGAAAATTAAATTTGAGTTACTGCAATTGAAGTCACATATTCCATACCAAATATACTCACAAAACATCTTCAGAAATCTACCCTATTCTGTTCTATTTTCTCTTCTATTGTATGGATCCTCCAGGTAAGATTGGTGTGTGAATGTCTGCATGAACACAGCCACGATCTGTGCTACCTCTACATCTTGGTATGTTGGACAGCCATGTATGACAGAGCTGGCAGTTCATCATTGTTGTACCTGACCATGAGAACTGGCTCTGACAGGAGTTGCACTGGCATGTCCACACCCATGGTCAGATGCACTGCTGCTATCTGAACATGACTGATGTCTGTTGGACAAGTTCCCAACATGAAGATGTTCAGGACCATGACCCCATGTCATGCCATGTCAGGTGTGGACAGCTCAGCCACTAATGGAACAGTGGAAGTACTGCCACTATGGGAGTGTGGTCAGGCAGGGCCACATTGGCTAACAGCTGATGATGTGGCTGACCTACCCCCATAAAAATGCTGTCCCCCTCCCAGCAGATGTTCCATCACAGACATCATCCATTGCAATGTGTCATTCATCTGATCCATTGAATCGGCAACATGGTGGAGGCAGCCACACATGTCAGCCTGTGCCACATCTAAAACCCCAAACACTTCTCTGGAGGACCTATGAGAATGTGCCTGTGCCTCTATGATAGCCTTAAACATCTGTTGAGTGGCATGGGAAGAGACACCTGGATCAGGTGGAGGTTGGACAGCAGGCTTCCTTCAAGCACCCGTAACAACCTTCTTGTGTTACACTTCACCCACACTTTGGCTATGGCTAGAATCAACAGGCACTGAAGTTGCAGTAACCACACTTCCCTGACTGATTGCCTTGCCCTCCACCTGTCCAATATCTGAGGGCTCACTGGAATGGGTAGGTTTAGGCCTACTGGCTGTGTCCAATGGAATTACAGGGGGTGGCTTTATGTCAACCTCCATGTTAGATTCAACCACTGCACCCCTGATGGAGTCTCTGTTTGGCCACCATCATTATCAAAGTCTGCTGATACTCTGACATCAGGTAGTTGAAGCCCCACACTTCCACTGTCAGGACTGACTGTGATAGTAAGCAACAAACATAGGAAAAAATAATACCTACACTACTATATCCCAACATATGCTAACAAATTAACAGTGGTGCCAGTATTACAGATAGTACAGCAATACACACAACGGACCTAACACCAACATCACAAACTAAATATTTCCTTGAACTGGTCATATGTACTGACATAAAAATATTTGGCTTACCATGTGCAGATGATAGCATGCTCTCTATGTTGGATGGTCCTGGAAGAAGTTAAGCATGAGGTAATGACATCATCACAATTAACAGTAACACACAGAGTAAAACGTTTTGCCCTTTATATGTCCATTAACTATACTTTCAGCAAGAACTTGAATGACAAGTCCAACCTAAGCCACATGTGTAATCAGTCTGAATATGTTATAAAAACAGAATCCTCTGAGGGTAAGGTACCTGCTGAACCAACAAAAACTAAATGTAAAACAAAGGTGCAGGTACTCCACGACAATCGAAGCCAACCAGTCTGGGTAAAATCCTTTGATAGAAAAATCCTTTATTAGAGAACAGTAAGCGCTTTCGCGTCTACAAGGGACGTTTCATCAGACTTGAATAAAAACTCAGAAACAATCTCATTAAAATACTCAAGGACTTGGTCACATGGACCAATAACTGCAAAATAACAGTTATAGAAAGATTACAGAAAAGTTACACCTGTGAAGCACAAAAAGAACTGATGCAAACACTTGAGCTATAATAAATCACAATCAAAATGTTAAACTGCTGAAATCTAAATATTAAAAAGCACACAGAAAACATTATTAAAAAAGTTGTATTAAAACCAACGCTAACTAACTATGTTTAAGTGCACGGTCCCTAAGGAAAGGTTTTAAAGTAACTCTTTCATTAAGGCCATGTCCAGCATCTGCCTGCAGTCTGATGATCCATTTACTCTCTTCCTTCTCTGTAAAATTACCAACGTTCCCTAATCTCATGGACGTATGTATCAATTCCAATACTAGGAACTCAAAACTATGTCTAGTGCCTTTCAACAAAACATGTCTAGCTAGAGCATTGTTTTCTTTCTCTTTATTAATAGCATATAAATGCTTCCTGATTCTCTCTCGAAGAGTCCTATTCGTCTTCCCTACATAAAACATACTACATATCCGGCATACAGCCAGGTAAACCAGGTTATGTGTCCTGCAATCTGCATAATGATTAAACTCATAAACCTTCTTGGTGTCTGGATGTTCAAAACTAACCTTGTTCGATATAAAAGAGCAATGGTTGCAGTTCCGGCATGGAAAGGTACCTCTTCTGACTGACTTTGGACCACTATCCTTATGTTTCTCATAGCACAACATGTCCTTCAAACTTCTAGTCTTTATGAGTTCTACTATGGGTACTGTAGCAGTTAATACACCAACACATAAGAGAAGGATGGTTATCATATATACAGATAAAAATAAGAGGATCACAGAATTTATAAAGAAAAATTGGGGGATTTTATTGCTAGATGACAGGTTAAAAACCCTTATAGGAACCCACCCCAGCTTCTCTTATAAAAAATAATAATAAAGAGAATGAAAACAATGCTCTAGCTAGACCTCTTCATTTGCTGCTAGTGGTGGTTCTGTAGCAGGCCCCCCATGGTACCCATCCTATCACTGGCCACTGCAGTTCCTCTTCTCCATGCAGATGAGATTATGTCAGTGGCCCAATGGCACACCTGACCATATGTCCTGCTGTGGCCACCTACTGCATTCACATCTGCAACTATCTGCTGCTAAATTTACATTCTGCCTGACATATCTCCACATCACCTCTCAAGAAGAAAGGCACCATGTTATCTAAAAGCTTCCACAATGACCTGATTCTTAGGGTCACAGAAGGGTAGTTTTCAGTGATTGATAAACATGGGTACCATAGTCCTAGGTGTCTTAAAACACAACAGATGGATAATACACATAAGTATCACATAACTAAAAAATACCTGCTCCCAGATAAAATAGAAAAGACAACATTTCAGTATTACCCACTGGAGAAACATAAAACAGTAATTGTATGGTTGTAACATATTACATACACACACAAAGCAAGCCTGGATGCAAAACAATGGAGAGTAACAGTAGCAACATACCTTTGTTTGTGCCAAAATAGAATTGCAACTTTGCTTCTCCACCCTAAAAAGAACAGGCAAATGACACATTTTGCTAACAAACCATCAGTGAAATGCTAAAACTGCTATCAAATGAACTGTCTCTAAAACGTATACGGATTTAACACCGAACCAAACATATTTATTTTAAGCTATCGCCAATCATGTATATCTGTGAAATGCCCTGACAAACATGCCCATGCCATCAGTATTCTTCTAATTAATGCATACAGATAACAGTAGCATTTGCTAATTAATCTCTCTCTCTCTCTATATATATATATATATATATACACACACATATATAATATGAAACAGATTTTTCTTAAATGACATTTTAGCATCTGCAGTATATAGCTGAAAAATGCAAGAATACCATCTCAGGTTCAGTAGTCTTCTGTGCAAATATATCCTGAAGTAATAGCCTCCTCTGTGTTCTACACATAAACAAGTCTCATTACCTTCAGGTTACCCAGCTACACAGTTGCCGCTTTATGTGTAGAGTCAGGGCTGTTAGCATGGTGAAGATGCAAATGAGGTGTGAACTCATTAGAATTGCTGAATCCTAAATGCTTGGCTCTGTATAGCAGATGTAATCATAGTGCAGGCACTCCCTCAGTGTTTGTTGTTAATGTATTGTGACTGTGAATAACCACTGGTAGGGAGAAGGAAAACACAACAATGCCGACTGGCCTACCTCCAGTGGATGTGTCAGGTTAGACTTATGAAGTGTATAGAAGTAATTTTATGAAAGTTGGAAATTTAAATAAGCAGCACACAATTCACAGGTTCTGTTTATTAACATCCAACCTCCCTTTCATTTGTTGACAACTGTATATTATTGCCATTTAATATTCTCACACATTTTAAGAACAAGAATATAGAATGCCTTACAGATTGCATGTCTCAGATTACTAATCAGATAGGACAAAAATGAGCAACAAACACAAAGAGGTAAGACGGCTACATTTTTGCAAGCAATAGTCATAAATGATTGTGTGATCACTAAGTGCACTACATCAACATTTATACATGTTATGTGGTTTCTCAGTACTATGGATGATGTTGCAGTTGGTTGTATGCAGAAGGATTTCAGTTCCCTACTGCAAAGCTGTTTCGTGACAACGAGAGATAGGCATCCTTGCTGTGTTCTGAAGGTTCATTGGAGTAAGAGTTCAAATTCAGACCTATGCAGAAATATATCCTGTGTACTAACAAACATTTGGTAGTGTTTGTTTCATAGCTTGCTTTTCTGCAATTCATCTACTTTTCCCTTTTTTGGGGGGTGGCAGTGTTTGCATGGTGTATGACTTAGCACAAACACGGGAAACTGAGAAAATGAATTTCAGGTTTGGATATGCTTATCTCATTTGTGTGATGCTTAGCAATGCACAAACCCACATTGGTGACCCACACAGGAAGTAGATAGAGCACCTGCAGAACAGCTCTAAACAAGACATCTGTAAAAATGCAAAGGTAAAAAGATACATTGTTGCAGTTTTTGCTTTCCATTGCACAATGGCACTTAGCAGCATTGCACAACATTTAGCAAGGTTTCCCAACACCTGCAATCATCAAACAGCTGTAGACAGAAGCAGCATTGCACAGCAGTGAGCAAGGATCCTCAACACCTTTAGTCCTCGAACACCTGCAGACAGAAGTGCCATTGCATGTCGGTTAGCAAGGTTCCCCAACACCTGCAGTCATCCAACACCTGCAGACAGCCAATAATTGAAAATGGATGCATTCAATTAATTCTGTTGGGCACTGCGCAAACATGCTAGGTGGCGTTGCATGGTGGTTAACACAGAGAACTTAAGAATGAGTGATCCAGAACTTCATCCCTGGTTTGGCAGCTATGTCTCTAATGGACACAGGTAGCCTGCAAATGTTTCATCTCCCAGGTCTGTGCTTAAACTTATCAATGGTATCAGAACTTGTCAGAGATTTGGGATGCATGGCTAGGCTTAAAAGCCATTGTGGTCATTAACCTAGTAAACACCTATGAACATATGAGTGGGAATTTATGAAAATGTCATGTCTCTAGTCCTGTGGCAGCAGGTTTAAGTGTAGGGCTGGAGTACAATTGGTCTTGGGTTCTAGTACAAGGTGTGCAACCTATTTTTACTGTTGTGACAGTGGAGTTTATAGCAATGAACTGTAAAAAAGACAAGTGTTATTTCAACATTCTTGTGGCAACAGATGTAAGTGCAGGAAAGCCACACATGGTTCTAGATTCTAATACAGGACATCCCAGGCATTTTTACTGTTGTTCCATTCCCATTATATTCACTCTTACTTATAACTCTTTAGATAGTGGAGCTTATATGAATTATATATATATGAAGGATAATACACCGGTATTGTGTTTTCAGATGTATGACTGAGAACATACTGTCTACTATATATCTGTAAGTATAATTCTGCTATCTGGACTTGGATAGCCTTCACAATCAAATAAGACACTCACATCTGGATCTATATACAAGAACCATGTCAAGTCACACACATACATGTGTAACATCTCAAACTGCTAGCTGTATTTATGAATGATTTCTGACTATGTCTCAGCAGCACTTTTTCTATGGTAAAGATGGAAAATCAACACTGTGGAAGAAAATGTTTTGTACTTTTTGCCTTGGTTTGAATCCCACACTTTAAAATAAATTTTACCAGTGTATAAAGTCAAAAACAAATGTGTCAGATCATGACATTTATGCCCCAGTGCATGTTTGCAAACTTAACTCCCCTAACAGTTACATTCCAGTTTTCAATATATATTTTCAAGCTACATCAGCAGACACCACCTCAAACTAAGGTCAACTGTCAGATTAACCTTCCTATTTCAAATATTTATTTCATCCCTGCTTGGAACTGCTGCTCTCCTCTTAACATTGAGCAAACACCATTGGCATCATTGCTCGAGTTTTACACTACCAGTAAACACAATAACTGTAATTGGTGGGAAATCATTAGTTTCCATTGCTCTAGGTCATGTGTTAGATATGTCTGTAGTTAGTGGGGTAGCTGCCCAGTTTAAGGCACAGAGGCAGGGTGTCCAGGAGTCCAGGATATTTATTGGACTCCTGGTAAAGCACCACAGCCAAAGGCTTCTGCTGGATGATTATTCTGGCTCCCAGTACAAGTCTGAGGCAAGGAGTAATTTGGATCCGGCTGTATCCAGTGCTACTGGCATCTCACACACTGGAGAACAATGTAGGCATCATTTTAATGACCTACACAGGAGCAAAAGGGATACCCTCAACAACTGGTTGACTGCATTTGAGACTGCTTACACCCCACAGCTGTGTAAGTATGATAATAACAGAGCATTTGTAATACTTAGAAAGCTAAATATAGGCAAGACTGGTATGCATAATGCTCTTCTGTTCTTTCTTCAGCTAATGACAACATAGAGTTCAATGGATGTGCTCATGCTGCTTGAATGGGGGAAGCAAATGGTATGTATACAGCACAAGAGAAGTATTATTGCAGCTTTAATAGTTAAAGATAGATGTTTGGGGATTTTATACATCTGTAGCAAATTGAACATGCACATCCTAACTGTAAAAGCAAGTATGCCTGCATTAGCCTGTTGCACCAACCAACTTTAAGAGTCAAATTTAAGACTGTAGTCAGAGGTTCTGGGCTCAAATACCATGAATCACATCTATACACTACTGCATTTCTTTAATAATATTTACATTAAATTAAACTCTATACAAGTGGCATAAGCGACCTGCTGTTAACTGTAATCTGTATAATTGGAACATACACTTGTGCAGTATGTGCACATTTCAAGCATTTCTTCCAGCAATCTGTAGGTATAGTGTATATTTGTTAGGATGTATACTTACATGTAATACTTCAGATAAAATAGTTGTATAATTGTGTTAATGCATTGTATGTCACATATGATGACATTAAATTTATATCTTTTTTTCTCTCTCAACCCCAACCCTTATCTTGCTTTTCTATTTTCTATTATGTGTCATCAGAATATCTTCATGTGATCCATGTGTACCATATCACTAACTGCTACACAGCACAGTGAGATAGGTCAGCCCCAGTGGATCAGCATGCCCTGCTCCACCTGCTTCAGCACCAATTCCCAGCATGTCTGGGACCCAACTTGGCAACACTATCTGTGGTGCCCTGGTACTACCTGCATCATCGGGTAGTACTACCCTGGAAGCTGGTACAGTGGTACCATCCAGGAGCAGGGGCGGAGGTGGGAATTTCATCACCAGCCAGGGGATGCCAAGGTTGGAGCATAGGGTCATGCACTGAACCATTGATGTCTGCCTATGCCAAATGGAGATATTGCTCTCCCTCATGTATGTCAAGCCACCAGCAGAGTAAGGGAACAGTGATGACAGTCAAGTGGGTGAGGACTCGATTATCACTGTCTCCATGTTTGATGGGCATGAATGTGTATTGCCCCACCCTCACACCAATCATGGTGTCCTCCAACCTTTTGTGTCCCTAACCATCCCTGTGTCTTGTCTTGTTTGTTTGCATTTGCTTCCTCACCTACCCAACTTACCTGACCCAGAAATACCTACGTCCCATACCCAACATTCCTCTCTTACTGAATTAAAAAAAATGGGCACCTGTCCCTCAAAAACAAATCATCCCATACATAGCTCTCCATTTTGCACACGTGTCTTCTTCATTCAGTCCAATTGGCTATACAACATGATTATGTTTTTGTCGCCCCTCTCTCTCTGGATGTGACAGTCCAAATTCAGCTAATATTCTGCACATATTATCAGTTTTTACTCCTGTATTTCTTTCCCTTTTTTCACCCCCCCCCCAGCTTGCTCCCTATTTCACCACTTTCCTATCTACCCCATTTTAACACTTATAATCTGGACAAAAAAACAGAATCACACACAGCACACATAAGTACTAGAAAAAAGCAGTAGATCCCTTCACTTTTTTGCTTCCATGTTTGCGGTGAGTTTAGCATCATGCACTAGTGCCAAGAGACAGTGAGCAGCTCTACAGTGCTGTGGTTACCTCTGCACAATGCTGCTTAACCCTGCCATGCTATGCCAACACAGAGAAATACATGTATTATAAAGAATTATTGTCCTTGCATTATCATTATTTATTTAAAAGAATTACATATACCTGAATTCAAACCTTGTATCATCTGAGCTCTAAAAGGAATGTGCCAATGCACTTAGACCTGCTGCCACAGAGTCAGCTAGGCAACAGTTGTACTTCATAGACTCAGTACTAACTCTCAAACTTTTAACTGTGTGGCTTGTGTTTGCGCACTGCTTAACTACACCCAAACAGGTTCACAGATAAGTACTAGGCTAATAGCCATTGTGGGCAATTTTAAGCCTAGCCAATTTCCTTCAAAGATGAGAATCAAACTCTGTACCTTGTGTCTGCAAGGTAAACACTTTAATCATTATGCCAATCCCTCCCACTCAAGGAAAGTAATGGAAATTTGCATCATGCATGCACAAACACGTTAACAACCACCGTGCAAACCTACTGTTTACTGCTGAATTACGCAATGTCAATTTTAGCATGTATTACAGCTGTTTACTGTCCATTTATTCTTTATGCCATGAAAATACATGTGGAAGCATAACAAACTGAAGGCCCTATCTAGCAATATGTCACATATTTACAATGTAGCCATATGTTGCCCCCCCCCCCAACCTGTGCACTGCAACCCTGGTGTCTCAATACTTTTTTACACATATATAAACTACATTACATAAATTAATATCAAATGTTGTGTGATATGCAATGCAAATCAATCTGGTAACATGCAGAGCTAGAACTATCTTTACAGTTGAACATGCCTACACATCTATCAACTGACCCTTGAAACTATTGACCCATAAGCCTAACCAGCCTTATCTGCAAGACTGTGTAAGGAATCATCATGGACATTATCCACAGGGACTCAGGTGACCTTCCACAGTCTCGACCTGACCCATTTTGGTTTTGTCAAGGTTAGAGCTTGCTTATTAAACCTAGTGGACTTTTTTGATAATGTCCCCAAAGCCCTGGATGAGGGAAAACAGTACATACCACCTATGTTGATTTAGCCAAGGCTTTTGACACAATCCCTCATTTGGATATTATAGAGAAAATCTCCCATCTGGGAATTAACCCATACATTACTGGATGGGTAGCCAACTGGCTCACCAACAGGACACACAATGTCAAAGTTGGGGAGTCCACCTCCACCAGTAGTCCAGTTACCAGTGGAGTACCACAGGGATCTGTGCTCAGCTCTGTACTGTTTGGAAACTATTTCTCTGAAATCTAGATGAAGGTAGATGGCCTGCAGCTTATCAAGTTTGCAGATGACTGTCACCTGGCCACAATCATATAGAGTTCCATAACCATGTTAACATATTACAGAAAAGGCTGACACAGGCAAATGATTGGTGTGAAACACACAGACTGAAACTTAACAAAAAAAAGCCTCAATGTTCCCTTCAACAAAGAAGTACCCCTGCTAATTATGATATACATAACACCTCTCTAAGCTAAAACTCAGTGGTGCAAGACTTGGGAATACAAGTCAATAGCAGTCTAAACTTCAATCACTATGTGTCTATAGTGGTAAGACACACATTCTACATTGCACACCTCATAAATAAGGGCATCTCATCCAAGACCAGAGAGGTTAGAGCTCCACTATACTTGACCCTTATTAGACCATTAATTGAGTACAATGCTCCCATCTGTATGTACCTCTCCAGACACCTGCAGCAACTGGTGAATACACACAGTTTTCTAACCAGGAGAATCCAGGGCCTCTAAAACAGGACTTACATGGAAAGACTGAAAGACCTGTTACTGTACCCAGTATTATACAGGCTGCTGAAAGGTGACCTATGCATGGCCTACAGAGCAGTCTCAGACCCTGCTCAACTGGAAATGCTGGACATCTGCAAATCAAACGGACATAATAACTTGCTCCAGGGATCTGAACCTAGCCTGTGACATATAACTAACATACTGGAGAGACAGACGTATCTCCCGGTGATTGCCACACTTCTGTAATAGGCTCCCACTGCGTGTGAAGCAGTGCTCCTCAATGACCCTATTCAAGTGCAACCTTGACAATTGCAGTATGTCCAGAAATTTGCCAATATCTTTTGCTTTCTTCCTTATAAAATTTGTAGCTTTCTGCCATATCACCTGGATGATCTCAAGACTGATGTCACTAAATAATTATACACATTTGAATTTCAGACTTCAAATCCTTCAGGTTATTCTAGCCCATTTCTAAGTTTAAACATTCAAATATGTAGAATCTGTCCCTATTTCTGGGTCATTGTCCCCCCGTTATGTTGGGCTTTGTCCAGACTTCTTGACTAAGAGATTGAGACCTATGGAAACTGATATGTTAAGCCCTGGTGATCATTGTGGCATTCCTTGCAAACAAGCTAAACAACTGTGCTCTGATGTAAACAGGACTGCTATCCATGTTGCCTTACATGATTTCCTGCCCAGCAATACTGTTTCCAGCCATGAACCTGGGCTTATTTACATTTAAATGTGGTGTGCAGCATGAATATGTAATTAGCTCAGTTGCTGACCGCACATCACCGAGCACACACGTAAACTCCATGTAGGCTTCGCACAAAATCTACACAGAATTTACTGAATCACAGGTCATGACTTAGTAACTGCACAGATGTCAGCACTCTCCATGATGAGGAGTGCTTCCATGTAGCATAACTTCTTGTTGACACTCCTATCATTGAGCTGTACCACCTTTAGTTTATTTTGTATAGAATTTACCATGTTGGAAGGTTTATCAGATTGACATTGCCTAAAAAACACACTATAGGGGTGGATAATGTTTTGGCCAATATCTGAAAGCCTAGTGGGGGCAAGTACAGATCATCCCTGGCAAAGCAGGGTGGTCTATCAATCATGTCCTGCCAAGCTGACAAATATGGACCCCCTTCGAATGACACCAGCAACTTAGCCAATTGTTAAAGCCAGTCGTCTTCTGATTATATTGTGGTATCATCATTGGAGAATTTAGAATGCTACTTAGTGTTAGACTTATAACTGCCTTTTACACATAATCTAAAAGCTCTAGCATGTCTCTCCTCATATAGTCAAGATCAAGAGTTAAATGTATTCTCAGGGGAAGTGGATACAGCACAAAACATTACACATAGTCTCATATGTTTCCTGTGTTGAGTATTGAACCTCCTACTTATCTATTTGCACAATCTAGTCACAAGCACCAGAGGAGAAGACTGTTATGCTTTATTTTATTGTATTAGGTGTGTTAACCGGGTTATTTACCAGGGCTAATCCAAATAGACACATTTCAACCACAGCTTGGGATTTGACACTGCATACAGAAATACAGTTATTATAGAAACGGTAAATAACACAGAAAAGTTGTTGAGAAGTTTAAGAAAATAGGAGGCTGAATATACCCATTGGCAGAATTCAAGTGGGGAATACATATTATTGAAGTAGAGATTATAATTATAATTTATAGTTATAATACAGCTGAAATTACCATTCATAGAAAGTTGTAAAGTATCATGCAGTGTGTTAGTATTAAGAAACACTGCAGCTTGCAAATCATTATAACATATGAGTATGTAAGTGATGCTGCAGCTTACAAATCATTATAAAGTATGAGTATTTTTTCTTACTAGTACACCTGCTTAGTCATACGTACATTCTGTTTAAAACCTATTTTTCCTTTTGTATTTGGTCAGAGTAGTCAGACAATTGCATACATTATTTACTTGAATCAGAAAGTCACTGGACATCAGTATGACTGTGTATTTTCAATAGTATAGCAGTATTACTTCTGTAAAAGTGGATTTTAGGTTATGCCAAATGTTGAAGTAGGAACAGGTTGCTCTTTCATTTAGTAGTTTTGCTCTGAAGTTGTAGTCTAAGTGGCAGTTTCTGATGTCACTGAACAGTGGACTGGGAAGGCATAGTTAGTGGACATATGTTGGGTCATTTCAGTCAGATTGTGAACAGAGTTGATAAGGAATATACTTTACAGATAATTAAGAGATGAGGATTGGACAGGTCATACTGTGGAAGGCTTTTTGAATGACGGTATGTAAACAGGTTGTCACTTTGCGTGGTTAAAAGTGGAGTAGTGTTCATAAGGTGGGGGGAGTGAAAGAAGGATGAAGTTATAGATCCTTTTGGACACTATAAGTCTGTAAAGTTCTTTTCTGAGGCATAGGCAGGGGGTGGAAGCCCATATTCAAGTTGAAGCTGTAGTATATTCTTACCTATCACTGATCGGCCCTTAGAAGAAATGAAATAGGAAATGTGACAGCTGTATAGAACTGTGTTTACTTTTGCTATTAAGTTGTCAGTGTGAACTGCCATACTTAATTAGGTGAGAGTAGACCCAGATATTTGAATGATAACTCACTACCAACATTTTGGCTGTTGTAGGGAAGGGGAAGAAAGTATTAGGTAAGATTTGAATCCTGGTTGTATGCCAAAGAATATCACTTAAATTATTGGTGTTTAGAGTAATTTACTTATTATGAGGTCATTTAGAGCTATATGGAGAATGTACAAACTCACTTTGTAGCAGGCCATGTCAGTGATCTGTACAATGAGGTAAAACAATGTATGGTTTGAGGCTAGGTAGTTAAGGAATAAACTGAAATGAAAGACATAGCATCATGATCTGATTCTTAGGAGGCATCACCACAGCTATTTTGAGGGGAAGAAAAAATACTGTGAGAGCAAAAGGTGAAGATTAGATTGGCTCACAGCCTATTTGTATTGCTATTTTGGAGGTGCCAAAGTTGGATGTAGTTTAACAGTTTAGTAGGACATTGTAAATATTACAGTCAAATGCTGTGATAAAGTTAAAGAATGGTGGTCCTGTCAAGTGACCTTTGGTGGAATTAATGAATACGGTATCTATGAGACGCAGAGCTCATTATGGATAATTCTTCATTTCAGAAATTCAAACTGGGTAATATTCCAAATGTTGGACTGTGGTTTATGTGCATAATCCTTTCTTAAGCATTTTATCAGGAGGAGGGAGCAGTTTAACTGGCCAGTAGTTGTCTATGTTGATTGGTTTGCTACACTTCAGAATTGGTATTACAAGGGTCTCTTTTGCTATTTAGGGAAAGTGTGCTGGGTGAAAAAGAGGCTAAAGAGGCATCATATGTGATGATTGATGCATCACCACATAGTCTGCTAATCATGGATAGATACTAGCACTGTGTGCCGGACCGTGTTGGGAAAGAAGACGATTAGTTTGTATGTTCCCTGAGTGAAATCTATACAGATGTGTTCCAACAACACATTCACATGCTTACAAAAATCAAGACTCCATTCACTCTCCCCACATCTGTTTGATCAGTTTGTAGATTCCCTGAGTGAATCATTTACAAGGTAAAATGGTGGAAGTTCATCTGGGCATGGAGAAGAAGCAGTGTTAGCAATATGATTTTGGGAAGAAATGGAGAAGTCTTGCTCAAAATCAGTAGTGGTGAGCAATGCTGATGCTTTTCGTGTTGTAGCCCTAGTGGTGAGCAATGCTGATGCTTTTCGTGTTGTAGCCTTAGTGGTGAGCAATGCTGATGCTTTTCATGTTGTAGCCCTAGTGGTGAGCAATGCTGATGCTTTTCATGTTGTAGCCCTAGTGGTGAGCAATGCTGATGCTTTTCATGTTGTAGCCCTAGTGGTGAGCAATGCTGATGCTTTTCGTGTTGTAGCCCTAGTGGTGAGCAATGCTGATGCTTTTCGTGTTGTAGCCCTAGTGGTGAGCAATGCTGATGCTTTTCATGTTGTAGCCCTAGTGGTGAGCAATGCTGATGCTTTTCGTGTTGTAGCCCTCCCTATTAAATTGCTAAGCTCTTACTTGATATATTTGCAGATTGTCTCTTCCATATGTAAATTGCTGTGTACAGGGCCAGCCTTAGCCACTGAGGGGTCCAATGGGGACCCTCAAGTTACCCCCCATCTACTACCCCCAACCTTCTCTCTGTGCTAGCTTCCTGATTTAAGACTATTTCAGATTAGGTATCAGGAATATATGTTATTTTTGCATATTAAAAATAAAACCAAATATTTATATTTTATCTTATATTTGGTCATAAGTAATGTTAAAACAAAAGTAAACTATGGGGTTCCTGGACTTGTCCCAGATCCAGCATCTCCTGAAGTTCCTTTCTCAGGATCTGATTAACTCATTTAGTCATGCTATAAGGGGTTTCTTTGGACCACTGAAGCCTTGTGTCTACATGGCGCTTAATCAGGTGGATGCAGCCTGGCTTGCCAGTAATCATATTCCCAAGCTGCTGTAGTACTGCTTGGATCTCCTGAAATGGGCTAGGAGATAGCTCCACACTTCCCCCTTGTCCCCCCACACACCTTTTGTGCTCTTTTATGTCCGTCTCCTTTTCCTTCTACCTGCCATTTGTTTCATATCCCATGCCCAACAACAGTACATACTGTAAATACTTTGTTCTTTGCATCTTATTTTCTCCACAAATGATGTTGTGACAGTGTACAGGTACTCGTTTTACTGATTGTACTGACTGAATTTTTGTATCATGTCTATGATTGTTTTCATTTATGCTCCATATTATCCTGATTTGTGTCTCGGCATGCTTGCACTTAATTTAGCACAGTTGAATTAATATTAATTAGACTTTTGTGGCATTGTACTAGTCCTCTTCTTGTTGATTTTACTGACTGTATTCTTCCGTCATGCCTACTTATGATTTTTTTCATTTATGCTACATTTACTCCTGACTTATATGTCTCTGCATGTTTGCTGTTACATTACCACTGTTGAATTAGTATTGTTTTTTGTGGCTGTATTTCTACCATTTCGTGCCTAAAAATGCCCTTGTTTGATCAGTGCTCTACCTTTGTTAATATTCTTTAAAAAAATAAAGAACCAGCCTTTGGAAATAAAGTCTACTTTACACTCATTTGTATTATTGATAGGTGCAGCAGAGAACTCAATGGAGGCCGGACTACTAAGAAGCAAGCTCATTTTAGTCATGGTACTGGGTGAAGTCTTGTGAAGCATCACAGCCCCCCAGCTCTTACACTGAATGTCCTTGAAAGTAATGGACAAATGAGTTGGTGGGCTTGTGTTTCATAGTTTTGGGAAGACTGGGCTGCCAAAACAAGCGTGCAAAATTTCTAACCTCCATTATACATGCTCATTTCATATTACCCTTCCTTCCTTCTTGGACTTACAGCTATCTCTTGCCCTTGCTCTGTATGGTTAGAATTCCTTACTCAGTTAATTTTCATACTTTGTAACAGTCAGTGTGTTTCTACCAAGCCGCATAAAATTGGTGAACTTCCTCAGAATACTCAACAATAGAATTGACAGTAATAATCTCAAGCCTCTCTTCAGAAACAACATTGTTCACACGCCACCCCACTTATAACTATTTCTGAAAGTTTATTTTTCTTTCTTTCTTTCTTTATTATTTATTTACATTTATTGACCAGGAGAGTCCGACTGGACATAGGTCCATTTTCAGCGGAGGCCCTGGGAGAAAAGCTCCACATTAAGTATTATTTGCATTATACAGTTAAAAAACATAGCATTTAAATATAGACATTAGTCCAGTTAAGGATGCAAGACAAGAAGAAAACAGATGTAAAACAGCTGTAGAACATAGTACAATTTTAAAATATGGTGACATATACTAAACATGGTTACAAATGTAGTTGAGATTCATCAGTGAACAATTGATACAATCTGTTTTTGAGGTACATAACAGTCATTAGCAGTTGTTGCTACAAGAAGTTAGTATTATGTGGTAGGTAGCTGGGAACATGAGTAGCCAAGCTTGCTAAGAGTAGGTTGTTGATAGGGGGCTGAGAGAGGTAGTGGGTGGGGGGAGTGGATGATATTAGAGGGGGGGTTTGCAAGGGCATATCTGGCAAGTTTTGAAGTGTGATATTAGTAAGGATTTGAAGTGGATGCAAGAAGTTACAGAGGTAATTGAGGATGGGAGGGAGTTCCAGAGTTTGGCTATAGTGCAGGAGAATAATGCTTCTCCAGCAGAGTTAATGGCTCTTGTGACCTGTAGGAGGTTTTTGTGGCTGGGTCTTAGTGGTCTCGTGCTTATGTAGGGTTGGAGTAGATTCTGGAGGGATGGGACTTTTAGTGGTTGGTTTATTAGTTTATGGGCGAGTGTGAGTTGGTACCATTGAAGGAGGTGGGGGAGCTCTAGCCAGCCCAGTTCTGCTAGTGAGAGACAGTGATGAGTACGGTAGGAAGCCCCTGTGGCTAATTTGGCAATTTTGTTGTAGTAGGTTTCGAGCTTATTTAGATCTCATTGTCTAAGGTTAGTAAATATTGAAGAGGCGTAGAGTAGGGTAGAGATAAGATGAGAATTTGCTACCGAAATTTTAGCTGCTTTGGTAAGTAGTTGCTGATTTCTGTATAATGCTCCTAGTTTTTTGTGCACTTTTTTAATGGTCATAGAAATGTGAATATCAAAGTTCAGTTTATTGTCTATTTCTACTCCTAGTAATTTGGTGTGTTCTGTAGGATGGATGGTGGTGTTGTCTTTTGCTGTGATGTTAAAGTGTGACCTGTCTAGGGTAAGTTTGGTAGGTTGGAAGATTAGTAATTTTGTTTTGTTTGGGTTGAGTATTAGTTGGGCATCGGATAACCAAGTTTCAATAGAAGAAAATGCTTCCTGTGTGACTTTTTGCAGTTCTGGTAGGGAGTGGGCTGTGCAGATGATGGTTGAGTCATCTGCATATTGTATGAGTGTGCCATGTGTTGTGGCTGAGGCTAGATTATTGGTGAAAATAGAGAAGAGTAGGGGTCCCAGGATGGACCCTTGGGGAACTCCTATGGAGACTGGTAGTTGGGGGGATAGGTTGTCCTGCCAAACAACTGCTTGTTGGCAGTCAGATAGGTAACTCTGAAACCAGTTGATGACTGGTTGAGAGAAGGATAGGTTATTGAGAAGAGAGATAAGTTGTTTGTGTGGGACCATGTCTAAAGGTTTAGAGAGGTCTAGGAAGATAGCTGAGGAGAGATAACCTGCATTTTTATTTTGTAGGATAGTGTTAGAGAAAGAGAGTAAGGTGGTGGTGGTGCTATGGTTAGGTCAGAAACCATGTTGTGTGTTGGAGAGGAGGTCGTTAGCAAGGAGGTGATCTGAGACTTGAGAATGAATGCATCTCTCTAGTATTTTGGAGAGTGGTGAGAGAATAGCTATGGGGCGGTAATTGGTTAGATCTGTGGAGGGGCCTCCTTTGTGTAGGGGAATTATGTGTGAGACTTTCCATAGTGTAGGAACATAACTTTCTGACAGAGATCTGTTAATCAAGAGTGATACGGGGTAGGCTAGAGCGTCAACTGCAAATTGAAGGTATTCACCTGGGAGGTTGTCTGCTGCTAATTTGGTGATTTTAAGTTTAGTTAGTAGTTGTTTTATTTTGGAGGTAGGAACAGGAGCGAAAGAGAAGCTAGTTGGGAGATTGTTAGTTCTAGTTGATGGTGTGGGTTTATGGGGGGGTTGTGTTGTCTAGCTAGTGATAGTACAGTTTGTGTGAAGTGATTGTTGAAAGAGGTAACAATATTTTTGGAGGAGTGAGTTAAGTTAGGAGGGGGTGTACTTACTTTACCTGGGTGGGGGATGGAGTTTATTGAGGACCAGAATTGTGTGGGATTATGTTGGGAGGAGGTAAGGGCAGACTGGTAGTATTGGATTTTGTCCTGTTTTATAAGCTTTTTGGTTCTATTGCGTAGTTCTAGGAATTTTTGCCTAGTAGAGGGGGTTTTGGTTTTGCACCAGTTGTCCCACGCTTTATCCCTGTTTTTCATTTCAGACTTCGTGTTTTTTTGTAGCCATGGGGATTGTTGGGCTCTAGTTCGGGAACGTCTTATGGGGGCGTGGCAATTGAGGATGCTTAGGAATGTTTTATTAAAGTAGTCAACTGCGTCATCTAGTTTGAGGTATTTTAGAGGTTGCCAGTTACAGTCTTTTAGGGATGAGCTGAATGAGAGAGGGTTGAAGTTAATTTTTTTGTGTATTTGACGGTAGATGATGGGTTTTGCTTTATAAAGGTATTTTCTTAGTAAGAAGGTTGGGGAGTGATCACTGAGGCTGTCAGATCAGCAGCCTGTTATATATGACTGGGGGATCTTATTGATTAGTATCCAATCAAGGGTTTAATTCTTAAACCGAGTAAATGTACTAATGTTAGCAGATCTTTTCCAACTATATACAGTAACACAAGGGCAACAGTAAGGATTACATGCAGGGATAAATTAGAGTCGTCACCAACTATCATGTTTTGGCAAGTGGGAAGAAATCAGAATACCTTAAGGAAACCCAGATGGATGTTGGCAGAATGTGCAAAACCTTAACAGTTTCAACCCCCCCAAATCCCTCCCCATTCCTGCCCAACTATTTTCTATGTTTACGTTTCTGCTTGCTCACAGGTTTTTATGCGACTCAAACATGACATAGGGGCAGCAGTACATTTATGAGTCAGATTGTTTCTGTTACTGTTACTGATTTGTTTTCCACTTTCACTCAAGTGAATCATTTTCCTCTCCACCTCTGCCTCCCACCACTTGGCACACACACACCTCATGTTTCACTTGTCTAGGACTATTTTCCATGGAGTACAACATACATTTCTCTGCCATACTGTTAACTGTCACAAGTATAAGTGATAGGAAGTTGCCCCATGTTACACTACCTGGTGTTTACGTATTTGTATGCTTACTAGTGTTTTACATACTGTCTGAGACTGACTATCCCACAGTTATTTCTTGCAACTATATTCATGAACAAGCAATCATAAATGCCATGTCAGTAAGAGAAACAAAAGAAAACACAGTACCTTTCTATCATTCTTCAAATTAAGCCTGATTTAATTATCTTCAGAACAGTAACTGGAGCAGTACACAAAACAGATGGTTAATTTGACCAGTTTGGGGTTAAAAACACTGTTGAACACTTGACAACAGCAGCTGACCACTATGGGAACCTGAGCAGTTTTGTTTACTCACAGGCAGTTTTTCCTTCCCTTTCCTAAAAGAGACAGATCATCCATGTTTCCAATAATGCAGATTCTGCTGGTAGAGTATCTTAACTGACTATATCTTAACTGTCTATGAGCCATATACAGGATATAAAGCTGCAGTTGTTAATAATGGACTAGCCACTAGTGCAACGCATGATGGGAAATATCATCCACTCCACTAAGGAGACTTGTAGCTACTGTTGGAGCAAGACTACCAGTTGGAAAATACCTTGCACTTTGCTGAAGTGTCTCATAGGCCACTGGCCCACATAATATATAATGACCCTGTCATAGCCTGGTGTGGGGCTCCCCAAAGGAGCAGAGCCCAATTGGCCAAATAGGTCCAATTGGCCTAAGGCCAGCCCTGGGTGTGTATTCCCTAAAAGAGTTTCTTTTACTTGATTTTAAATGGTGATGATTGTGAGAAGTTTCTGAGTGGGTTCTATTTTATACCACCCATGCAGAATAATTTTGCTTGAGAAGGAAGTGCAGTTCTTTTGTTATCCATTGCAAATGCAACTTGTTTGTTTTCTTGAGGTGAAATATTATTTGGAAGATGTGGTGTTTTTATTTCAGAAGTTGTGTAGTTAGTAAAATCTTTGTCATGGTTACACATGAGGTTTGTTAGAATAGCATCCAGTATATATTGCATATGGCATGTTTAAATGCACAGATATTATCCAAGTTATTGAATGGATATGGTGGAGAATGACTGGAGTCTCTGTTTTTCCCTAAACATATGAATGTGCTGTTGGAACACATCTGGATAGAGTTGATATTTTCTGGATATGAAGTTGAGACAATGTAGTTCTTTGTTTAGCTGAAAAAAATGTTAAAGTCTGAAAGGAGGATATCCAGACCATGTTTGAAAGAACTGAGGGAGTCAGCATTGAACTAAATGTGGAGTTGTATGCTCTTTATATGTTTCAGCTTTGTGTTTACGGTTTTTAGGATTCCTTGAAATATGAGTTGGAAATGGGTGGAGGTAGAAATTATATATATAGTTAGTATTTAGTTTTGTGGTAGAATTAGATTATGACCAAATTCATTGTTAAGTGGTAATTCTGTGACAGATTTATAGCTAAGATGCTGTTTTACTTGTATAATGCAGCTAGATGACGTCTACATCCCAGCTGATTAAAATGTATTTATTTTCTTTAGTATTATTTACACTTTGTTGACTGATTGAATTCACTAGGCCTATGGTCTTTTTTCAGGGGAGGCCCAGGGTGGTCTTCATACTGATTATAGGAAATTTTGCAGGGGGGACCTGGGAAATACCCCTACTATTCTCTGGAAATTTCAAAATGGAAGAGAGTGAAACAGAGATGAAGAGAGGAGCCAAAGAAAACTTACTGAAGAAAGGAGAAAGAGATTTTATAATTGTTACAAAGTTGAAAATAGAGGACTGGGGACACCAGTGTTGGTTATTTTGATGAACCATGCAGAACCAAAGGAAAGAGGGGAAGTATGATGGGATGATATGTTGGAGTGAGTATTGAAGGAAAAAGAAAGAGAGGTTGGAAACAGAATTATCACCCGGCGAAGGGGAACATTTGGAGCCATTCTCTGTGGGTGGTTTAGTAGCCAGTTTTAAAAGATTATCTCTGTAACCATTTTTATCTTTCTTTTTGAGACAACAAAGATTTGCAGTTTTTCAACAGCCACCTAAAAATGTCTTGTGGTAAAAATAATGTTAGTGTGAACAGATATGTCCTGGACAGCATTATTCTGACACAAAAGTTTGATGTTAAAGACTTAAGAGAATTAATGTATTTGATAGATGAAACTTTCTGAGAAGTGGCATTCGAAAGCTTTAATTTACTGGCAAAAGTAATAATTAAAAAAAAGAAATGCGATAGCACTATGGAAAATTATTTATTTCAGAGCTTGGGGCTACAAGTAAAAAATAAAATAAATGTGCAATTTAGGGTTGTTAAATGCAATTTTTATTTACCATGTAGTAAAGTGTATGTAGATTAAAATATGTGATGAAAGAAATGCATGTATTAGGCTTGGGACGTGTGGACAACAATGGATGTTAAGGATGGTAAAATTCAATATATTTCAAATATAGTAACTGTGAATAGTAAGAGAGGATATGTTCAGTATTGGGACCAACCTAAAATGTAGGAATGAAAATCATTTAATACAAGACTGTAACAATCAAAGGTCTGGTCAATGTGGGAGACAGGGCATAAAACTAAACAATGCAAAGCAGTTTGTAGAAAATATACATAATTCGGACACTTCTGGTTTGACTGTCAACAACAGAAAAGGAAAGAGAGAACGAAGAGAAAAGCTCAGGAGAAATGCAAACATTAGAAAAAATTACTACAGAAGATGTTGAAAGAGCTGGTTGTATGATGGAAGGAAACACTGACATTCAGAGAACAAATAGGTAGTTAGAATAGTTAGAAAACAAATAGTTCAAAGTGAGGAAGAAAACAGATTAGTACTTTCAGAAAGTGAAGAGAAAGAAGATGGAAAGAATGGTGACAGGAGAGGAAAATACTAACATAATGAAAAATCAATTCTTGGGAGACTTAGGATAAGGAAAAGAAATAAGATGCAGAAGTAAAATACTTACATAAAGAGAAATGATGATCTATGAATTTGAACATTAAACAGGAAAAGCATTAGAAGTTATATAAGAGGTTTGGTGGTTATGGAATGGAGTAAAAAATAAAAATTGATGCTTTACTTTTTAGATACCAGATGTAACAAAGAAGAGAAAAGGAAAATAATACAGCCAGTATGGTGCGTGCGTGTGTGTGTGTGTGTGTGTGTGTGTATGTGGGGGGGGGGGTAAATTGTTTGATCAGTAGGAAATGAGACATGTTCTGGAAGAGGAATTTTTATAAAAGATAAAGAAATAATTCTACATGAGTAGTGATATGATTTAAGAATGAGACAAAAATGTTTGAGATTAAAAGTGATTTATGATATGATAATATGATAGAGGAAAATCAGTTGTTTGAAGAAATTAAAAAAAATGTGAATATATCAGTAATGATGGTAAGAGATGTTAACTGTAGCCTAAGGAAAGAAAAATAAGAAAAAAATGCACACAGTTATTAAGAGAAGTTATAAAACGTGGAAATTAAAATGCAGGAAATAATAGGGCAAGAATGGCTATATAAAAGCAAATGTTTAGGACTGAAATTAATTGTACGCTTTACTCTAAAGACATGGAAGAAATAACAGGGCAAGTACAGATGGCAGTTTTCAGATCGCAAGGAAGTATGGGGCAGGATAGTGGAAGACAGAAAAATAATAAAGGAATGAAAACAGATAAAGAAACTAACTACTGATTTTAAAAAGGAGGAATAAACAATAAGAGAAACTGAGAAAGAAATATAGAGAAATCATATGACAATGAAAGAATTGGATATAGTGGTAGGTAATAAATGAACAGAAGTATAACAACATATATTTAGAAGTGGTGAGAAGAATAAAAAAGAAATGAGATAGAAAGAAATTTTACAAAATTATGAAAGATATTGAAAAGGAAATAACAAGGGAAATTGAAAGACAGATATATGAAACGAATCGAGAAAAAGTAAAAAGGACATTTTATATGCATTACTTTTCTAAAAGATAGGAAAGAGTACATTTCCCCTTATTTAGGTAGAGAATTACAAAGAGAGAAGGAAGGATGGTGCTATCTTAGATGATAAAGGGAACATAAAATGCAAAGAAGATATGGAGGTATAGAAAAGCTTGCAGGGAAAATGTATGAAGTAGAGGAAATGGATGAGCAAGAAGAATGGGAGTTAAAATGTCTGAAACATAAAGACATTTTAAAAAATGGTATAAGAATGGAAGAAACAGAGAAGGTGATAAAAGCAGGTAATAATAAATTAGCACCAGGATTGTATTGCATAAATTATGAGTATTATAAGGAAATGATGAAAGATGAAAGAGAAGATTTTTAAAATATTAAATAAATGGCTGAAGGAAAGTAAAATGGAAGAAGATATATGAGGTGGAAGGTATATGTGAAAGAAAATAGATACAAAAACAGGAGGCCTATAATACTAGGGAATACTGACTATACAATACTTATGGGAAAAATCATTTACCAATATCCAACCACACTTTCCAGAAACATCATACTTTTAGATGAAATGTTAAACCAAGGCCCCCTCTGCCTGAGTCAGTGGTAGCTCAAATGATTGTGGGGGATTCCATAACACTTATCAAAAAGAGTAGGGATTGCTTTATTAACAAAAAAAGGATAGAGGAAGTATTTAGTGAGATAGTAGGAGAAGGCATAAAAGGAGGAGGAGAGAGTAAAGAAAATTTAATTATAGTAAAAGAAGTAGTAGAGAGGATCTTCTTCTTCTTCTTCTTTCGGCTTTTTCCCGGTTAGGGGTCGCCACAGCGGATCACCTTGTCCGCACATTGAATGGCAGTGGAGTTTTACAGTGTCGAGTTGCCAGCCCGGCGCCCAACCTTCCACAGAAGGCACACTCACACCTAGGGCCAATTTAGAGTGTCCAATCCACCTGCAGCATGTCTTTGGGATGTGGGAGGAAACCGGAGCACCCGGAGGAAACCCACGCGACCACAGGGAGGACATGCAGACTCCGCACAGAAGGCACCCCAGCCGAGGATCGAACCGGAGAACCTCTTGCTGTGAGGCAGCAATGCTAACCACTGCACCACTGTGGCCGCCCTAAGTAGTAGAGAGGATATTGAAAGAAAATAAAGAAGTAAGACTAATAGTGGGTGATGTAGTTAAAGCTTTTGATAAAGTGTATCATGAAGCAGTGTGGCAGATTTTAGAGGCATATTGGATTGGAAAAGAAAGTATTAATGTAACAAAGAAATGTTATGAAAATTCATGGGTACTAGTTATGATAAATTGATGGAGGGATAAAAAAAAAAAAGTATTAAGACAAAAATAAAACCATGTTATCCAAAGAGTATGTGTTTCTTTTTTTTAGTAATGAATGCAGTAGCACAGATATGTATGTAAGATATGAAGGAGGCAAGATGGGATATTAGTAATGAATGCAGTAGCACAGACATGTATGTATGATATGGAAGGGAAAGCTATATTACCAATATTTA
Source organism: Protopterus annectens (assembly GCF_019279795.1). Taxonomy (NCBI): domain Eukaryota; kingdom Metazoa; phylum Chordata; order Ceratodontiformes; family Protopteridae; genus Protopterus; species Protopterus annectens. Next base: position 1,093,524,535 of record NC_056733.1, read on the forward strand.
TGACATATACAAATAATTTAGTTATAATAAGAAAAAATGATGGATTGCTGAGTTTGTAATAAGGACTAAAACACTGTTGAAAAAGATAAATAAATAAAGGGATTTGATTAGATAAAAAATAGAATATATTTCCCAAGAAAGGAAATGAAGATTTGGAGAGTGAAGTTTGGTGAGCATGAAAGTGTAATACGTCAGTGGAGAAAGATACTTGAATAAATAAAAATTGTTGGCTTATTAGAAAAGTATTTATTTATCATTTCAGAGAAAATAAAATATGTGCTAAATACTTATGTATTAGGGAAAGTGTCATATATTAGAGGATATATGTTTCACACTCAAATGGAAAAAGAGTTGTTAGAGATGTTTTAGTTTCATTTGGGCTCAAGGCTGAACCTGGTGAGAAGCAGGATAATTTGTAATAAGAAAAAAGAAAGTGGTTTTGATTTAAAAAACTAATGGTATATTTAGCATCTATGTATTTATTTTTGGGTACTGAGAGGAGTGAAAGAAAAAGAAACAATAAGCAAGATGTTATTTGAGAAGTACAAAAATGTATTGGAAGAAAAATAGGAAAATATAAACGGATGGAAGAAACATATGAGATTAAAATTGAATTATGGAAGATAAAAGTGAGTGATGGTGAGAAAAGAGAAGAATGGTATAATATGATTTTGGATTTGTTTTCTGAACTCGTGGAAAGAATTAAAATAAGATGGAAAAAGGGCATATAAGACATACTAAAATGTTTGAGTTTTTTTGTAATAGAGGATTCTTTTGTGGAGAATTTTGTTAGCTATGATAGCAGTGAAAGGAAATATGAGATATAAACAATGGGGGAAAGAAAATGTTTATTATGATGAAGAAGAAATAGCAAAACATTGTTTTTGTATTATAGAAAGAATGAAAAAAGGAAAATGTTTAAAAATGAATGCAGATGAAAATAATTTAAATATATTAATATATTATGTAGGGAACACATTAGAGTAAAAAAAAATGTGATGTTGATAAATGGGATAAAGCATTGCATATATGGCAGTGTGGGAGATGTGGAAAGGAAGATGTGAGTATTTGTTATGTAATAAGAAAACTGAAATAAAAAGATGGTTGTGGATGAAAGGGGGAGATAAGGTTAAATAGAAAAGGGAATGAAAGAACTATAAATGTTTTGTTCATTTATTTTGTGTTGATAACTTGTAAGGATGAATGTAAAATCTGAGTGCAAATAATTGGTTTAAAGTTTTATTATGATATATATGAATGAAAATGTTAATAATGTTATCTCTACTTTTATAAGTGCAATGGGATCCTTTGCATCCACCTGAGCTGCCACCATCTCTGGCAGATGGAGCCTTGGTATAACATTTTATCTGAATGTATGATGTTTTCTGGAAAGTGTGTCGGAATATTGTAAAGGATGGTTTTAGCCATATTTGTCAGATAGATGCAGTGTCTAGGTTGTGTCGTATAACTTATGTATGCACTTACTAAAACTTATAATTAGATAAGTAGCTCTGTCCTGCAGTGGGATTGATGCCTAAAGAGGAATGGAATGTGTGGTATTAATGCATTATAATGTGGGACAGGATTAGGTTTTATGTTTCTAGGGAAGAAAAGGGAGAAAAATGAGTGCAGATCATGGTATTATAGTGATTTACAATAGGAAAGAAAGGTATGTTATTTTGCTTCTTTTTTAAGTGGAAAGTTGGATGTAGTCTGGGAACTTAAATGTGTATAGGATGACAAATATTGAATGTGTATGAGGTGAGTTGTATAAGTGGCTGGTGTTTGAATAATGACAGTGGAAGTAGTTGTTTGACATGAATGGACAGTATTGTTGAAGTAAGGCATGTTGCGGATTGAACAAGGTGGTGATTATAAAGAAGCAAATGTTAAAAGACATGAAGGTTGACTACACTTTGAGAGGTGTTGGCCAGAGAGTGAGGAATGACGCAAATGCATTAATAACTTTTCAGAGATTTGGCATTACCAAACTTTTCAATGATTTGGTACTGCACATTTTATAAGTGACAGAACAAACTTGGCCAAAATCATGACAGGTCATGCACAATTATGGAAATTTGAGAACTATGCAGTTCCTGTTGAGATTCGTAATGTTAGAAATGCAAAATTTCTGTGAGTAGTGGTGTGTCTGTGGCTTGACCAGAGCAGGTTCTGAAAACTGTCATAATTTCAAAAGCCTATCAATATCTGTAGAGATCAGGAGTTAGATCATTGTGCACTGAAGCAGTGTCAGTTCTGGACAGTTTGCCATTTTTAGTTGAATAAGTAAGGTTACCAGACGAAGTAAAGGGGGCATAGGAGGGGCAACTGTAGAGATATTTACTGCAGAAGTAGGACAAACTAGATAACTTGTTTTTCTGTAGTCAGAGTTATGTAATTTAATACACTTGTCTTAACCTGTCACCTCAGGAAGAAAATAATCAGGGAAAAATCCTATATCATGGACATTTTTAAATAATGGTACAATTAATTTAGAAAGTTGTTAGAATACTAGGATTTGCATTAACACATATTTACTTAAGAAAAAAGAAGTCTAATTGGAATGCCTGGCAATTTTGTTTTCTTTATCATCACTGCCATGCCATAAAATCAGAAAGTTTAGGACAAAACATGCAAAATGTGGAGTCAAAAACAAGGACATCCACATTTGAAAGGTATAGTTATATGATGTAACTAGATTTACTTGGTTAGAAGGATTCTGCATTTGGACATGTAGTTGGTGAATGTATGAATTACCAATTTAATTTCTCCAGGATGCTTCCATTCATATTGTTATGTACATAAAATATATCTTAAGTTAGCTAATTTCTCTGTTAGAAAACTGGTATAATATTTATGTTAGGATTTTTTGTTCTGATGCTCATGACTGTTGTCACAAATTGGTACCCTTTGTAAATAACACAGCTACCCAGTCAATGACCTGGCAAAATGTACATTATAAGGATCATTGTTGCAGGACTAATTATACCACGATCGTCAACTAGATTTTTCAGTACTCATGCACTACATAACAAAGGAAATTCCATTCTTGAGCTGTTGCTTTAAAAGAGTTGTCAAGCTGTGGAAGAAAGCTTCATAAATTTTATCTCCTTTTTGCCATACAAAGTAAGGTAATTTTTAGGCCTTATTGCTTTTCTCAGCAGCCTTTGTATAATAGTGTAGCAGAGGTTTTATTTAAAACTGTGTATGTAATTTCTTATGTAGTTTAGTATTAAGGACATCCTGAAAGAAAGCTATCAATAAATGCCTTTGTAGTCATCAAGCACCTCCTAAAAATAACAGTTTTTACAGTCCTTTTGACTAGATGAAGACACAATTTGAAATCATGTGTACATTGTGCTTCATTTAATTAAATATATTTCACAAGGAAGGCTAGAGACTTTATAGCACTTGTCAGCTTGTGCTGGTATACAAATTTGTAGTAAAGGATAAAATTAAGGAGAATGTCTGTTGAAAAAAAAGCTACAAATTTTAAGCCCACTGAGTTTAACATAAGGGTAGTAGCTCACCTTTTGTGCTTAATTTGAGTGATGCTATACCCCAGCTAGTCTCTGGAGTTCAAACATGCCCACCTACTACTTCAGTTTATGCCCATTTGACTTCCCATCCTCTGTCTACTAATCATCTTATTTCCTGGGATTTTGAGAAAAATGAGATGGTTTTAGATTTGGGTCTATCTGTTGGGAAAAAAATGCATGTACTTACATGCTCAAAGAGAGACTGATTAACCAGAAATAAATGAGAAATTCTTTTCCCTTTTCAGGATATCAACTCTCAGATATCTAGGTCTAGATAGGCAGTTGGAATTCCTCAGTTTTGGGCTGTAGAGAATGGTCCATATCTTCCAGATCCATATCAGACTTCTTTGTCAAATAATTTGGTGGAGGCTATGAAGACAGATGAAGGCTGCCAGCCTAGCCAGATAGAATTTTGTAGATAATTCTACCATTTGTAAATGTTAATGTAAGCCATAGGCTTGTTCTCTTAAATGGGAAAAGACTGCATTGGATATTGAACTGCAAGAATGAAACAACAGTGCACTCTGCTGTAAGAAAGCTAAGTCAAACATTTTATGACTGTCTTTGATGTCAAAATTTGGAGCCGATATGTCTGGATGAAGGAATTCTGCCTATTGTTTTGAGGCCAGAGTTAATGGCTAGAATTTGCATGCATAATTCCTTTTATTGCTCTGGTTCCTGACCAGCTACAAGATCAAAGGGGCTATTAACCTCTGAGAGTCAGTTAGCCTGGGAACCAGAAAGAAATGATGTAATCTGAAATGAATCAGTGGTACTGTGTTATCAATTTAAGGACAGAAAAAATGAGAGTATTAAAGAATTTGTCTTGAGAACATCCAACTCAGCATTGCCTGTGTCTATATGTAAGTAGGATCTTAGACTTTAGTATTTCTCTTAGATATAGCTAGGAAATAGGAAGATTAGACTAACTTTTCTATGGTAAAACCACAACAGGCACCCAAAGAGGCAGAAGGTAATAATAAAACACGAGCCTGTAGGTGTAAGCAGGCTCATGTTTTATTATTACCTTCTGCCTCTTTGGGTGCCTGTTGTGGTTTTACTGGTTCTTGATTCTGTGGCACCCCTTCCTTGGAGTTTTTGGATAACTTTTCTATGGTATTATTTTAAGTATTTCTCTGTGATCTCTGAACTCTTGACTAGCACTGTGTAGTAAGAAGTATTGTCTTGTGTTTTTATTATTAAATATTTTTAAATCTTTCAACTGTGGCTGTTTTGTGTAGAGATAATTTAAGCTCTAAGAGTACATTGCATGTATATAGTGATGATACTGTACCAAGTCACTCCAAGTAAGTCGTGACTGTTTGGTTACACTTATCATTTGGATAATAATATTGCACAGTAATAATTGGACACCCTTTAATAAGGGCCTTTGAGTAGCTAATAAATATTAGCTGGGTGGTGGCAGTGATTTCTACTGTATAGTCTTGGTAAAAGGGGCACAGCTGGAGTGTCTGTGTGGGGGTCTATATTAGAAGATCGAATGTTTAGGTGATCAAACACCTAAACATCGATCTTCTAATATCAAAAACAAAAATGGCGAAGGGCCGATTTAATGCAGGGAAAGATTTCCCTTGGCCGTTTGCTGGAGTTTGCTATTTCCCTACTGTTGAGTGATCTCGGAGTTGGTTTATTTAGTTAGGGGGGATGTGGGGGGCAAAGCCCCCACACTTAATTTAGATGTAAAGTAATGTTTTTTGTGTTGTGGCCGAGGGACGTATTTCCGTGGGACATTCGACATTGTGCGGTTCGATATTAGAAGATCGATGTTTAGGAGTTCGATCACCTAAATATTTGGTCTTCTAATATAGACCTCTGTGTGGTTGTATATAACTCTTATCTCAAGGTGTGTGTGTGTCAGCTACTTGGGCAGGGACACGAAGGGCTGGTTGGGTAGAGAGGTGCTGGAGGTTTTAGCTTGCCCACTATGCTGAGATCTGAACCCTATAGCTGTGCCTGGGGGGGAGTCTTATTGGGGACCTGGAGAAAAAGGAAGAAACCAACACCCAGATTGACTGTGGTCTCTGTGTGCTCTTAAGGGAAATTGTAATTTACTGTTAGTGTATTTATTATCCTTTCCCTATATGGACTCCCCTCACTGGTGTTAGTGGTCAGGATTGAGGCTCCTTGATTGCTGGACCAGTGCACGGGCACCGCAGAGGCACCCAGGTATGATCTGTCAGTGAGGCAGGTATCTGCACAATAACTTGCTTTTTCTTTGATGAAACAAATTCCCTGATCCAAGGTTGTCAAAGCTGTGGACATCTCAGGATTGGACCTCAGCAACCTAGGCATCAGTCATGTCAATGTTCATAGATTACAGACTCATAGAACAGAGATACTTAGAGTAGGTACAAATAGCTAAATCTAGTTTTAGGGTAGAACCAAATTTCAGAACCTAAAACTGAAGAAGAAGATGATGACATTTCAGGATGAAAAATTGCAAATAAAACCAATAATATCACCAGAGGTCCAGGTGACAGCCACTGTGCATTACGTTACAGACTATGATTGCAGATTTTGTTAACTTTGTATTTCCCTCTAGAGAGCAGACCTACACACACAAAACTATAACTGAATCTGTTTATGACTATAATGCTGCTTTAACTTTAATGTTTGCTTTAGATGTAACAAGATCCTTAAGCCCCATCATCAATTGATTCTAAAATCTATGCATTGCTTTCTGCCCTTGCTTAACATGATATTACAGCATCACTTCCCCAACATGCACAGGCTTCAGAAAAGTTTGGTGTTTGTGTTTCTTCCATAGCTAAATCACTGAGCATTTTAGGAAATGTTTAGTTCAACACTTTTATGAGATTAAATATGGGTATGATGGTATGTGGTAATTGAGGTTGTACTGAGGCTGTTAGGGAGGGACTGTACGCCTCCATTAATCCTTGTACTAAATAGTGGAAAATAATAAACTAAGTAGTATCTAGAGTGACAACAGTACTATCATGAATTATTGCAAGATGGTATTAAAGCAGGATTATAGAAAATGTAGATTTGATTTCAACACAGCTGGTCCACCATTTAAAAAAAATAACTTGGTCAAAGTATACTCTGGTTTTGTTGAAAATATGTATGAGTTTGTAACCATCAGATATTAAAGGACATAGAGAAAATCTTTGTTTTAGGTGTACATCCCTGGGATGTCAGTTTGTTGGTCCAATGGAAAGACTTGGTCCATATTTTTTCCTGGTCTGTCTGCTTTTGTATCCGCACACCCTTGATACTTGCATATAATAAATGTAGTATCACTTTATTTCAAAGAAAAGTGAAAATCCAAGTATACCAGTATCTTGATTGTTAGGAAAGCCCTGGAATCAAATATGAGTGATCACACATTAGTGTGCCAATCACTACTATGTCAATAACAAGCCTGGCACCTGCTTGGTGCTAGATGGATGCAGTCTTATAATGGTTGAGGAGATGCTTTTAAATATATTATAATTCATAGGTTCATAGGTTGATACTAGGCTATCGGCCCTAGGGCCTATACAAGCCTAGCCATAACAATTCCCTGGCTATTTCTTCCCACAATATTTACTTCTCTGGACCCCTGTCTAGCAGGCTGACTGACGTGATCCCCGGGGTGAATTTCTTATCTCCCATCCAATCGTTAATGTTCCTTTTGAAGAGGGCCAAAGCGACACTCTGCTTGACATGTATGAGCAGTCTATTCCAGAGTCTGGGGAGTCTCTGGGTCAGAATCATATCCCTCCAACATGTTTTGTTCATTGTGATGACAAGGTTTAGATCCCTGGAGCTTGTAGCTCTGAGCGTTTGGGATTTCTTTAAGTGTAGCATGTCCAACAGCTCTGAGTTTGACATGGCCTTGTATGTTAAGCAGAGATTGCCTCTGAGTGGACGATATGCGACAGAGTATAGCTGGAGATTTCAGACGGTTAGCATAGGGTGTCTGCTTTAGGCCTGTGATTCTTTTAGTGAGGTATTTCTGTGGCCTTTCCAGTTGTTGCAGATGTCTTGAGAGGTACATACCAAACGGGGCGTTGTGTTTTATAATGGGTCTAATGAGGGATGAGTACAGTGGGACAATGACCTCCTTTTTTCTGGATGAAAAGCCCTTAGTGATGAGGTGTGTCACATTGAAGGATTTCCTGACTGTTGTGGCGATGTGATTCTGAATTCTGAGTCTTTCTAAAATGATCAAACAGGAAATTCTACATGACAGAAGTTGTGGACAAGTTTTTGGAGGTTTTCCCCCAAGTTTCAATTTGCAAAGAGGTCTCTAGCAGATCAATGTTCCATTGTCTTTTGAGCAAAGATGGTAGTTGTTTTGAAGGATAGAAAACTGAATCCTTTATGGTAACAGTAATTAGTACACAATCATTTGTGAGTCAGGGATAATACTAAGAAAGACACTAAAGCAGTAGTGGTTACACATCTTGCTTTCTTTAAGATGATGTGCAACTATTTTTTTTACCTACCTGAAGCTCATGTTCTTTCTTCTGAGATGACCTGATGACTTTCTGCTGTGCGAATCCAATCTATTCAGATTTTTTTTGTGTTATTTTACTACAATTTCTTGCTTGAAATTTTGATCTCTCAACAGGCTTATGGTTCATAGGTTCATACTAGGCTATCTGCCCTAGGGCATTTATAAGCCTAGCCAGAGTGTGTTTGGCTTTCGCCACCCATTTTAAATGAATTTTGCTATGCCCTTTTTCGAGGTTAGTATACTGTGCCTCTGTCTAACAGTGACACAGAAGTGATACCCGGGGTAAACCTACGATCTCCCATCCACTCATCAAGATTCCTCTTGAAGAGAGACAATGAGGGACTCTGCCTAACCTGGACTGGGATTTTATTCCAGAGTGAATGGAGCCTCTGGGTTATGAATCTGTCCCTCCAGCATGTCCTATTTATTTCAGTGCTGAGGTTCAAGTCTCTCGGCGTAGCTCGATGGGATTTGGATTTTCTGAGGTGCAGCATGTCCATTAATTCCGGGTTGGACATGGCTTTATACATCAGGCACAGATCGCCTCTGAACAGGCAGTATGCCACTGAGTAGAGCTGGAGTTTCTTTAACCGGGCAGCATATGGCATCTGTTTGAGCCCTTTGATCCTCTTGGTGAGGTACTTTTAGGGTCTTTCCAGTTGCTGCAGGTGTCTGGTAAGGTACATCCCAAAAGGGGCATTGTACTCAATTATGGGCCTGATGAGGGATGAGTAAAGAGGCACGATGACCTCCCTGATCTAGATGTGAATCCCTTCATGATTAGGTGGCTATATAAAATGTTTTTCTAACCACTTTGGCCACGTGGTTGTCAAATGAGAGATTGCTATCAACCTGGGTCCCCAGGTCCCTAATTACTTCTTCTGTACTTAATGGATTACCACCTATGTGGTAATTTGTGGGCACTTTGTTTTTGCCAAAGGGGATGACTATACACTTTTTGGCATTTAGCTTGAGGCCATGGCTCTGGCACCAGTTGTCTCTTTCTATGAGGCCCTTTTGGAGGATGCTTGTGTCGGCTGGAGAGTCGATTATGGCGCCCAGTTTGCAGTCATCTGCGAACTTGGTCAGCCACAGTCCTTCCGTGTTGGCCTGTACCTCCGAGAAATATATACCGAACAAGAGAGGTCCCAGGACTGAGCCTTGTGGGACACCACTTGTAACTGGTTTGGAGTCTGACATGGCTCCAGCAATTCTAACCATGTGGGTTCTGTCCTTGAGCCAGTTTGCAATCCATCTAGTGACATAGGGGTTTATATTTAAGCTGGTGAGCTTATCTATAATGTGGGGTATTGTATCGAAGGCTTTTGTGAGGTCCAGGTAGGCTGTGTGGACCACCTTCCCCTCATCAATGGCCTTGGTGACTGTTTCAAAGAAATCAACCAGGTTTAAGAGGCAGGATCTGCCCTTAACAAAGCCGAACTGGGTAGGATCCAGTGTTTGTAGGTCCCCAATATCTTTATTTATGAGGTCCATGATGATCCTTTCCATAGCTTTGCAGACCAAGCTAGTCAGGCTTATGGGGCGATAGTTTCCAGGATCCGTTGAGGCACCACCTTTATGGAGAGGGACCACTGTTGCTGTACGCCACTCTTTGGGCACATATCCTGTAGTACGGCTGAGATTGAACAGTAGTTTTATGTTTGGGTTTAGCTCTTCTTGGAGTTCATGTAGGTTGCAGCCGGGACACCATCTGGTCCCATTGATGCTGTGTTTTTGCTTTGGAGAGGGCGGCTCTTACCTGAGCATCTGAGATGTCAGGGGCAGTACTCTGCTGGGATAGAGATTTGCCCTTTTGGTGGGGGGGAGAAGTTTGCGCTGAACCTGTCATCTAGGATGTTGGCAATGTCTGTGGGTTCAGTGTATTTTTGTCATTTTGGACTAATTCTGAGCATATCTGGGAATTACCACCCAGGTTCCTAACATAACTAAAGAAAGCCTTGTGATTATCCTTAGTGTCCTGTGCAATTTTTCTCTCGAAGCTGGCCTTAGACAATTTTATGTGTGCCCGTAGTTTTTTGCTAATACTGATCAGTGATGCCTTCCCTTTTTGGGATTTTGCTCTATCATTTAGTAGCTTCCTCCTTCTATTGTATAGTTTGTTTATGGCTGGGGTCCACCAGACAGGGCGTCTGCCTTTGGAGGATTGGGTCTTGGTTTTATTTGGGATCGCATGATCCATGCATTCCTGAAGGTGTTCATAGAATGCGTTTATAAAGGATTCTGCGGTCTGGGCCGTATTTTCCACAGGCCCGGGGGCTTTAAAGGATTCCACCTCAGTTTTGAGGAGTGTGAAATTTGCTTTAGAGAAGTTTTTCACTGTGGTTTTCTGGACAGGGGGTGGGGTCGGGATGTGAATATCCAGTGAGATTACTTTATGGTCTGATCTTACCAGCGAGGGATACACTTCTGGTCTAGAGCATAGAGTCCCCATGTTGGTGATGATCAGGTCCAGTATGTTTTCCCCTCTTGTGGGAGTCGTAACAAGTTGTTCCATAGCATTTGAGTTTATAAATTCTAGGAACCTTTGGGCTAGGGTGTTGGAGCTAGAGTAATGCTCCCAGTCTATGTTTGGGTAGTTGAAGTCGCCCAATATAATGGTGTTTGGAGAGACCTTCATATTTTCCAGTGTTCTCAGGAAGGCCGAGTGGGGTTCCTGGGTTTGGGAGGGTGGTCTGTAGCAGGCTATAAACTGGAAGGCAGTTTTACCCACTTTTAGTTGCACATGGATAGTCTCTGATGCTTCGTGCTTTGCCACCAACCTGGAGGTGTGGGTATCTTTGATGAATATCGATACTCCCCCTCCTTTTGTGGTTCAGTCCAAGTTTTGGGGCCGAAAAGCATGGTATGAGGTATAACCTGGTAGTGCTGGGGTTCTCTCGGGAGCCCTGAACCAGGTTTCTGTTACTGCACAGATATCGATGTTCTCCATGCTAAGGAGAGTTTTGAGTGCGTGCATCTTGAGGTTTAGACTTCTGGCGTTGAGTGCATTACTCTTAGTTTCTTATCCCTTGTGATACCTATGGAGGTGGGTTTGTCTTTTGAGCCTTGCCTAAAAAAGGCACTATGGGGGTAGCAAGAGCCTTTGCCAATATCCGAAAGCCCAGGGGTGATAGGTGCAAGCCGTCCCTAGCGAAGCATTGTGGCTTGTCGAGCATGTCATCCCAGGCTGACAGGCATTGGATCCCCTTTGAATGACACCAATACTTAAGCCAGTTGTTGAAATTGATCATCTTGTCTTCATATTGTGGCATCATTCTTGGTGAGGGTAAGATGCTACTCAAGGTCAGGGTCATACCGGCCTGGGCTACATGCTCAGAGAGCTCCTTTATGTCTCTTTTCATGTAGTCCAGGGAGGTACGTCTCAGGTCATTCACACCAGCATGGACAATGACTGAGTCATATTTGTACTTGCCTTGGAGTGACCTGAGTGCTTGTGTTATGTGGCGGATCCTAGCGCCCGACAGGCTGCTCACCGTGACCCTCTCCTTGTTCAGCCTGGTGAGCGGGACGTCAGTGTGCCTGACGATAGAGTCACCTATTACAAGTGTATCAGGTGTGTTGTTTAGTCTTAAGGGCTGTGACTGTTTGGCACACTGGCTTTGTGAGATATGTGTTGCACGTGTTTTGTTGTGGGGTAGCGGCTGCTTGGGTGTCTGCTTTGGAGGTCTCTGCTGCTTCGGCAGATCTTTATTTAGAGCCTCCGAGTATGTTTTTGTGTGATTATGTGTTTGGTTTGCTGTCGTGGTAGGTCTATGTGAGACTGGAATTGTAGTGAGTGTGGTTTCCTTCTCCTCCTGACTGGTTATGCCAGTACTGAGCTGAGAGAGCTTAGCCTCCAGTTTGGCTATATGGTTGCATCTCTCACATGTGTTGGAATTTGTTGGGAGGAGGAGAGGGTTGTCTGTGTACATGAGGCAGTTGTAACATTGCCTCAAGATTCCCAGATTCACCAGCTGGACCGGAGAGGAGATTGACAACTGACCTTTGGACATGCTAGAATAATATTGGGAATTCCTTAATAATTGAAAACCAGGGCCAGTGGGGAGTGAGGGTGTAGTGCTTTTAATTTTTAGTGCTGACTTATATAATTGCTTTAGTGAGCAAGTGCCAGGTAACTTAAGTGCAATGTGTTACAGGTAACTTAAATGCAAAAACGACAAACAGTAACTTTCTTTCAAGTGAAACAAGGAAATAAGTACAGTAAGCAATGCAGTGCGGTAGTTCCTGTCTTTGTGTCATCAAATTTGTCATTTTGATGACAGTGCATGTGGGTTAGTCCTACACTTCCTGATTTAGTGTCATGCATCTTTTATTTCCTCTGTGCTTTTTTATTTTATATTTTTATATAAGTAGGTAAATATTACAGTAATATTACACATGGGCTGGATGTCGTATTTGAAACTAATAGGACAACAGGTTTTGCATTAGCATGCATTCTCAGGAGAATAAGAAGTGTGAAACTCTTATGTATGACATTGCTGACTGTAATACTCAGTGATTTACTAGAAAATTGTAAGTTTTAAGAGAGAGTCAAGACAAAAAATACGATGCAAAATCAGAGATATTCAGCAAAACTTATGGACAATTGAGCGGTATGGTTCAGTGCTCATGGACAATTGAGAGGTATGGCTCACTGTTGTTAGAATCACTGAAAATTGGGATGTGTGGACTTTGTGTTGCATGTATTGTGTTTGTGTGGCAGGTAAGAGAAACAGTTTTCACATTTATTAAGTCATAAAAAATGCTGCCACTCAGGGTTTGAAAACCATGTTAACTGACAATGTTTAAGTCATCTTAAAAATGAAAAAGAAAAAAGAAAAACAAACTTCCTTAGACTGGAAAAATGTATCTGCATGACTTTCCCCCCTCACTACAAAATAGATTCTTCTGACCCCAACATGATATCAACAAGGGGTGGGCATTATAGCTGTGGAAGGCACTTTTAAGAAGATATTTTCATTAAGAAGAATGAAAAAAAAAACATTAAAAAGTCTGGTAGTACAGTGGCATAGCACTGCAGGTAGTGCTGTCATCTCACAGCAAGAGGTTCAATTATTGGCTGGGGTGACTTCTGTTTTAAGTCTGCATGTCCTGCCTGTGTTTGCGTGTGTTTCCTCCAGTTGCTCTGGTTTCCTCCCACATTCCAAAGACATGCTGTAGTGGGATTGGACACTCTAAACTGGCCATAGGTGCGAGTGTGTGGTATAGAAAAACAGCCATGGCAGGTCTAGCCACCTGGTGTTGTGAATATTGGCTTTAAATACTTGTTCATAGGTTCATAAGTAGGTACTAGGCTATTGGCCCAAGGGCCTATGTAAGCCTAGCCAACAAGGTTCCATGGCTTACTCCACCCAAGAAAGTTATTTTCCTGTGCCACTGTCGAGCAGAGACACAGAAGTGATCCCCGGGGTGTATTTCCTATTTCCTATCCACTCATCAAGATTTTTCTTGAAGAGTGCTAATGAAGAACTTTGCTTGACATAGATGGGTAGCTTGTTCCAGGGTATAGGAAGTCTCTGGGACAGGAATCTATTCATCCAGCATGTCCTGTTTATTGTGGTGACAAGCTTTAGGTCCCTAGAGCGTGTAGCCCGGAGGGATTGGGATTTCTTTAGGTGTAGCATTTCCAACAGCTCTGGGTTTGGCATAGCTTTGTATGTTAGGCAGAGATCACCTTGGAGTAGGCGATATGCTACGGAGTAAAGCTGGAGTTTTTTGAGGCGGTCAGTGTAGGGCATTTGTTTGAGGCCAGTAATCCTCTTTGTGAGGTACTTCTGTGGCCTTTCCAGCTGCTGCAGATGTCTTGTGAGGTACATTCCAAAAGGGGCATTGTACTCTATAATGGGTCTAATGAGTGTCGAGTAGGGGGAACAATGCACTTTGACCCCATGTGCAAAAAATGGGAAAAGGGGTTGTGGTTTTATGGATTTTTATTAAAAAGAAATAAAAAAGAAAAGAGTGAGGATATGAAAGACAGAAAGCACAGTGCATGTAAATAATTAATATGGAAATGCATTTTTACAACAGATAAGCTCATTTAATTTCGTGACTGTGCACATGATCTTTGAAAGAATGGCAGTGTGGTCCAGACAGTTTACTGAACCTAAAACGTGTATTTTACATGACATGCAGTTTCCTGGTATAAGTATCCGGATCAAGTGAATTTGTCATAAGGCCATATTCCAGTATGAGGATAGGTATGTTTCAGGTATGAAGAGAAACATGACTTTCTAGGTGTATTTCTCCTGGTTTGAAATGCTGCCAGTGATTCCTTTCCCAATACTTTTTCCTCAAAGTGTTGAATGTATTCCTTACATATATATTACCTGTTACACTCTGTACGTAGTTTGAAATATATCTAATTGCAATATCTTAGCCATATAGCCAGAGGCATGGCTGGAAAGGTCTAGTACCATCCCACTCAGCTGGTTAACAAGCAATAAATAAATAAAAGACAAGTAGCTGTTAATTTTATTTTATTTTATTTTACATTTGTTAACCGGGAGAGGTTATCACAGGTCCATTTTCAGCGGAGGCCCGGGGAGAAAAGCTCCAAGTTATTTACAAGTTGGTTAAATCATTTGGTACAGATGTAATAAACATCAATAGAGGTTAATGTCAAAGTTACAAGTTGTCAGTGTGATTCTATGCAGCAAATAGTCAGACACAGTTAAATATCACATGATACATAGGTCACATAAAAATGATTGCTAGATTCTTAGTCTACACAATAGGTACTTCTAAATATTTAGCAGTTTCTTGGGGTACAGGGGTAGCTCCATGTACAGAAGTACATACTATGACAGATGTATAAGTTAATCTCATTTAGCTGAACGTAACTATACTTGACAATATTTTTATTCTTTGGTCAGCTACAGAAGAAATTTTGCAAGCGTTATAAAATATTTACATAGCACAACACATTTTTGAGGTTTACATATCACTTTGACAAGAACAAAGTTGTTTTTTGGATGCTACCATTATTAAGACTGACTGGGTTTTATGTGTAACATTTTCAGGAAGTCCACATTTAGCAATAGCTATTACATTTTCAGAAAAAAGTTTGATTAAGGGACAATTCATTAGACTTTCTAGGATGGTGTCCAACTGGGAAACTTTTCTTGTGGAAAACTCTACACTGGAAAATATGTTTTTTATAGGGGTTACCCTGATATGTTGGTTAGAGACATTAGTTCACAATTTTCCTCAGAATGGGTCAATAAATACAAACCATTATTAGGTATAGGGATGCTTCAGCTAAATATTTTTTCTTTGAATGTTGACACTAATAAGAATAAAAAAAGAGATGGACACTTTTAAGAGAATGTTTGTATTACAGTACAGTTCTGTCTCTAAGACAGTTAGAACTATTATTAACAGAAAATACACTCCTGGGATTCCACCTGTGTCCCTGCTGGACAGGGGTATCGGGTGCTGACTTGTTGGAACATGGGCTAAATTCTTGGCTAGGCTTGTAAGGGCCTCAGAGCCAATAGCCTAGCAACTTCCTATGATCCTATGAACAGCAACTGGAATATCTTTAAGACTATTGAAACTATTCTTGACACATGAGGAAGCAGCCCAATGTTGTTTTCAAAATGGCAATCATTTAAAAAAATGTTTGAATTGGTTATACCCGGTGATAATAAGTACCAACAATTTAACAATGATACTAAGAAATCTGGTTTCTCAAGCAGTATCAATACATTTTTGATTATGCGACTTTGAAACTTGAGAATGGCACTGCCAGTAAGGTAACATTCCTTAATGGGGATTCTGAGACCACAAGCTTAGTACACTTAATTAAATGCTTGTGTGTCCTGCTTTTTATGTTGGCAAGATAGAGAGAGAGCTCTCCGAAAACTAATTTATGAGCATTTATATGACATTTGTAAGGCTAATATGAACAATGTATTATACAAACAATGCATGTCGTGCTCCCATTTTAAAAGTTTTAAGTTTGGTGTCTTGGACAAAATATCACAGGATCTGAGGGGGGGAGGGCATGGGAGACAAGGCTTGAATGCAAATAGTTACTTTAACAATTTAGATTACAAGCTACAGTGAAACCAGGTATAAATGAACGTGTTTCTATTTTTCCCATAAAGCTTAGGGCAGGAAAGCTGTAATAGTTTAAAATATTAATTTTTTTTTCTATTAACTAATTATATTTTGTTTGATATTTATTTGTAAACATGTATTTATTTTGTTGCAAAATATTTATTGTTTACACTGTATAGGGTTTAATTTTTTATAAATGTAATTAACTTAAGTTTATAATTCTTAAATTATTAACACATCATTTTTGATTGGATTAAATGGTATTGCATAAACGTATCTTAAGATGCAATTTCCTTTGGTCTGACAAAATCCATTTACACTTGTTTATGGACAAAGGTGATTAACAATTCTGTATCTGGGAATAAACTTTTTATTTTATATACATTCTTATTTGGCATCCTTCATCCAGCTTCTCGTGTGCCACATTCTTTCTGGATTTTTCAGAAATAGATCTAATTGCTATATCATAGTTATATGGCCAGGGACATGGCTGGAAGATGTCTAATACCATCCCACTTGTTTGCGGTTAACAAACAGTAAATAAATAAAACACAAGTAGCTATTAAGCCAAATTTGTAGGTATTTAACAGTTCTTTGGAGTACAAGGGTGGATCAATGGACAGAACACATACTATGGCAGATGAATAAGCTAAATTGGTTTACTAGACCATAGCCATTTTGCCTTGTTTGTGTTTAAGTTAATACGGTGACACCAGACGGAGAATCTTTTCTATTTATCTATGTAAGATTTCCTACCCTCCATCATGGTCTTTATCATGTTCTCAACATGCACAAGCCTACCTGGAATCAATGTAAAATCATCAAAACTGTCAGTTTTAGAGATGGCCAGGTTGGGGTGCAAGATGGACCCCTTGTGTTGAGTCAAAAGATCTGCAAACGTAGGAATTATGTTCCACTTACCTCTTGCCAGACTGCTTGGCAGAGGGAAGCAGTATTGCTGTGGCCATAAGAGTACTACAAGAATCACTTCTGGCTTCTTCTCCTTCTCCTTGAGTTTTAGAAGTCTGCAATGGATAAAGGGAATAGAAGAGAATTTATATAAAAATAGACCTGCCCATTTGAGGAAGAAGTTATCTATTTTGCAAGCTTTCTCAGCTGCTGTCCTGCAGCAGAACTTTCGCTGTTGTCAATTCAGGACAGATAAACAGGTCTATTTCTGGTACCCTTCATATCCCAGACAAATCTAGAAAGACATTCCGGATCAGCATCCATTCATGGATGTCTTCTTTAGATCTGCACAACCTGCCAGAATATTTTGTTAAGAGGGGATGTAGGCTGTTCAAAGTGCTATGCCCACCAGGCTTGCATAGCCAGTATGAATGAATTCCATCTTGCTTATGTACCACATCACTATGATGTGTTGTTTCTCATTATGTACAGAACACATTCTCTTAAAAAATGGATGAAAGTTTCTAAAGCTGGATTAATAACCACTAAATTTTTGATGTTTGTTTTCCTCATCTTGTGATCCCATTTTCAATAAGCATGAAGAACTCCAAATAGATCTCCTAAACCAAGTCCAAAGAGTCTGTGGTGAGAGTCATAGTGGAATTGGGTGCAATGCATGGCATCCCTTGCTTCAGCATGCATTGTACTATCCACCAGGTGCTCTCCATTCTGATGCAAGGAAGACATTTTGTGACAGTCTCTAAGGAATGAGTATGTTAATGCCATTTAATACTTAAGTACCACAGCAGCTTCATTTTATGTAGGCAGGCATGGAACAGCTTTAGGATGCAGGATGCCATGTATTCCAGTAGTTGAAGGGAACACCGTTGCTAGTATTACTTCCTTCTGCAAAATGTTTTGGACATATAGGGTCAGATGTGACAGTTGGGCATCTGGAAGGAAGACTCTGTGAACGGTGATATCCAAATTAGCACCAAGGAAAACCAAGCTTGTTTGATTAAGTTATTTTTAAGTCTGATTTTTGTTGCTGGTGAGACACAAATCCCTGAAGCAAGTCAGGGTGAACTCCAAAGCCTTGAGAATCCTTTGTTGGGATCCCAATAGGATGTGACAGTCATCCAGGTTTGGGTAGATGGGGATGTTCATTGTTCTGCAATATGTAATATATACATAAACACATGCAGAGAGAATGTTCAGCAGGCCATAACCTGTTCTTCTAAAGTTTCAGACACACACACACACACACACACACACACACACACACACACACACACACACACACACACACACACACACACACAGTCACAGTTTATCTGTGAGATGTAGTTGTCATATTAAACATTCATAATGCACCCTATCTTTCCACATTGTCTTTTCTTAACCAATAAATAAGAAATGATATAGTTCCCTTTCTAGGCACAAGTGGATATTTATGTACATATTCGAACATCAGTAACTCAATAACATGATGCCTGTTAGCCAGAAAGCTGTTGGTTCAATAAAAGGAGTTACATCAGGTCTATGTACCAGTGTCCTTGTTTTTTTGTGCTAGCAGACCAGTATGCACTTCCTAATTTTTTTTTCTACCTACAAGCATTGAGTGACAGAGGCTATCAAATCAGAATTTCTAGAAACGTGGTGATTACTCTTATTTAAAGTCTTTGCTAGATCTAAAAAGAGTGGCATTTCCACCTTGCCAAGATTTACTTGATTACACGTTAACTAAATAATTTCTGACAAGGCACTATCACTTCCATGATATGGTCTAAATCATTGCAGAGAATCGGAATTGAGATTATTACTAAAATATGTTGAAGAACTCTTTTTTACGCAAGAGACCTGGGTAATACAGTACAGATTTGAGTGATTCAAGTCAAACATTTTCTCACATAGTTATTCATTTATTTGCTTGTTTGTATGTTTGTTTGTTTATGTATTTAGCATTTGTTTTCCGGGAAAGTCCAACTGGGAATGAAGACAATTTTCAGCAGAGGCCCGGGGAGAAATGTTCCAGATGCATGTCTTTATAGTTATGCAGAAGTATGTCTGCCAGTTCAGTAATAGTTTATTTTCTTTAGTGACATATGTGGTGGTTACGATCATCAATCATTATGAAGCTAGTGGGGTGGCATGTTTTGATCAAGGGCATCATCCTGTGAGTCAAAGTAACTTTTTAACCCTGGCATGGATGGGGGGGGGTAGAATATGGCTTGTGGTAACTAATTTAATATTGACTTGGGAATAACAGCATGATTCAGGATCAGGGTAAAAATAAATTCCCTCAAAGTATAAAAGGGGATGGAAGAGATAGTAACCATGGAGCAACTGGAGACGGTGGTATATCATTAGATGGTTTTATATACAATTGCTAGGTAGTATTTAAATGAAAGTTTCTTAGTGCTTTTTGCAGCCATTGTTAGTCTATTTCCTTATCTTGAGATGGTTAATGTATTGAGTCACTTGGGTTGTTTTCTGTTCTGTGTTGATGATGGCGAGGACAGAGGTCCTGATCAGAAGGAGCTTAGTATTTGAGAGGTGGCATTTTGGCAAATGAGGTTCCAGGTAAGTGGATTGCGAAATACTTAACTAGACTTGCAAAAGATGTTGTAGATATGGAGGCATATCTCTCAAGTGTACTGATTACGAGGAACGTGCCTCATTTGGGGTCTTAAAAAGTTCATGTTCCTTGAAGTTCCACACTGAAAGAGTCTGTCAAATCAAATTTGGTGTTAGGAATGTTTTTAGCTGATCATCATCATCTTTCGGCTTTTCCCGTTAGGGGTCGCCACAGTAGATCATCTTTTTCCATTTCTTCCTATCCTCTGCATCTTGCTCTGTCACACCAACCGCCTGCATGTCCTCTCTCACCACATCCATAAACCTTATCTTAGGCCTTCCTCTTTTCCTCTTACCTGGCAGCTCCATCCTTAGCATCTTTTTCCCAATATACCCATCATCCCTCCTCAGCACATGTCCAAACCAACGCAATCTCGTCTCTCTTGCTTTGTCTCCAAACTGTCCAACATGAGCTGACCCTCTAATATACTGATTCCTATTCCTATCCATCCTAGTCACACTGAGTGCAAATCTTAACATCTTTAACTCTGCCACATCCAGCTCTGACTCCTGCCTTTTTGTCAATGCCACTGTCTCCAACCCATATAAGATAGCTGGTCTCACTACTGTCTTATAGACCTTCCCTTTCACTCTTACTGGTACCCGTCTGTCACAAATCACTCCTGACACTCTTCTCTACCCATTCCACCCTGCCTGTACTCTCTTCTTCACCTCTCTTCCACATTCACCATTACTCTGAACTGTTGATCCCAAGTACTTAAACTCATCCTCCTTTACCAACTCTACTCCCTGCATCCTCACCATTCCTCTACCCTCCCTCTCATTTATACACATATATTCTGTCTTAGCCCTGCTGGCCTTCATTCCTCTGCTATCTAGAGCATATCTCCACCTCTCCAGAGTCACCTCAACCTGATTCCTACTCTCACTACAGATCACAATGTCATCTGCAAACATCATAGTCCACGGGGCCTCCTGTCTGATCTCATCTGTCAACTTGTCCATCACCACTGCAAATAAGAAAGGACTCAGAGCTGATCCTTGATGTAATCCCACCTCCACCTTAAATGGATCTGTTGCTCCCACTGCAGTCCTCACCACTGTCACACTACCCTCGTACATATCCTGTACCACTCGTATATACTTCTCTGCCACTCCCGACTTCCTCATACAATACCACAACTCTTCTCTAGGCACCCTGTCATATGCTTTCTCCAAGTCTACAAAGACACAATGCAACTCCTTCTGACCTTCTCTGTATTTCTCTAATAACACTCTCAGAGCAAACCGCATCTGTAGTGCTCTTTCCTGGCATGAAACCATACTGCTGATCACTAATCATCACCTCCCTTCTTAACCTAGCTTCTACTACTCTCTCCCATAACTTCATGTTATCCCTCTGTAGTTACTGCAGCTCTGCACATCACCCTTATTCTTAAAGATAGGTACCAAAACACTTTTTCTCCACTCCTCAGGCATCCTCTGACTTTCCAAAATTTCATTAAACAATCTAGTTAAAAATTCCACTGCCATTTCTCCTAAGCACCTCCATGCTTCCATTGGGATGTCATCTGGGCCAACAGCCTTTCCATTCTTCATCCTCTTCATAGCTGTCCTTACTTCCTCCTTGCTAATCTGTTTCACTTCCTGATTCACTATCCCCACATCATCCAGCCTTCTCTCTCTCTCATTCTCTTCATTCATCAGCTTCTCAAAATACTCTTTCCATCTACTCAACACACTCTCCTCTCTTGTGAGTACCTTTCCCTCACTATCCTTTATCACCCTTACTTGCTGCACATCTTTCCCAGCTCTGTCCCTCTGTTTAGTCAATCGGTACAGGTCCTTTTCTCCCTCTTTAGTGTCCAATCTCTCATACAACTCTCCATACGCCTTATCCTTGGCTTTCGCCACCTCTCTCTTTGCCATACGCCTCATCTCCTTATACTCATGTCTACTTTCTTCATCTCTTTGACAATCCCACTTCTTCTTCACCAGCCTCTTCCTCTGTATACTCTCCTGTACTTCCTCATTCCACCAGCAGGTCTCCTTGTCCTCCTTCCTCTGTCCAGATGTCACACCAAGCACCTTTCTAGCAGTCTCCCTTACTAGTTCTGCTGTAGTTACCCAGCTATTTGGTAACTCTCCACTGCCTCCCATGGCCTGTCTTAACTCTTCCCTAAACTCCACTTCACAATCACCCTTTTTTAACTTCCACCATTTAATCCTTGGCACTGCTTTCACACTCCTCCTCCTCTTCTTGATCACCAACGTCATCCTACAGACCACCATTCTATGATGCTTAACTGCACTTTCCCCTGCCACCGCTTTACAGTCTCCATTTTCCTTCAGACTGGCCCTTCTACATAGGATATAATCCAACTGTGGTAAATAGAGAGGAATCATATTACAAAAAAAGATATTTTAATGAATTAAGTAAGGCCTGCATATTCATAGCCTATGACCTTCTTAGTTGAAGTTGTTAATAAGCCATTAGTATGTGTTTCACATTTTGCCCATTTATTCCACATTATGATGCCTAGTGTTCCTCATTTTGGAGATGGAAGGTTGGGAGCTCTGTACATGGTGGATGCTGATTGGTTGATCTTTGAGTGTTTCATGGGTGAATATTAACAGCAAAGGTGCTTCATACCACTTATATATATATGTGTGTGTGTGTGTGTGTGTGTGTGTGTGTGTGTGTGTGTACTTTATTATGAAGAAACTTCTTTATTTTGAGTCTTAAAACATCTGCGTTCAGCACTGTTCCCCAATGAAAGGGTCTGACACACATTCATTTCTAAGAGTTATTTATTTTATTTTATTTCGTTATGATATTTATTTAAACAAACATTCGTGATAAATAATAGGGAATAATACTGAATCACATTAGTCCATAAAAATAACTATTTTTAAGTGTGAGGGCATAGTTAATAACCATGCTGTGAGTTTCATAGTTGAGGACGAAAGTGTCCCACAGGTTGTTCCTTTGTTCCCCATTTTGAGAAGGAGTGGTCATTTTAGCGATAAAAAGTTGAGACCTACGCACTTCGGATGCAGGAGATGTCTGAACCCCAAAGTGAATGTCTACATAAGGAATATGTCTCAGAAAGTATAGAAGAATGATAAATAACACATTTTTTTAAAGAAAATGTCATTAGGAACATATACTAGACAATTAAAAAAAAAATAACTGTGGCTTAAAATCCATATCCGTTTAACAAACTAGTTAAAATGCTATTTGGTGGCTTTTTTTATTTTTAACCATACTATGTTGAGAGCACTCTATGTGGAGTTGGCGAGTGTTTATCTTTGACTCCATAGGACGTAATATTGAGGTACAGCTTCTTCATGAAGTTATCAGATGAAACCTGTAGATTTATGACTTGGTGGCCATTAATACATTTCACTGGACATCCCCATGCATATATTTTAGTCGTTATGCCTCGTAAAGCACAACGTTTTGCTGTGCATGTCAATTTCTGGACTGCAATTCTTTTAATGATAGTAACCTACTCATTTAAGAATATTGGACTGCTACACTTAATTTTATTCCACGTTTAAAACACTTCGTGTCGCTGTTGGCCTGTATATACGCTTATTGAATGGTGCCTTTAGTATATATATATTTTTTTAAATAGGAGTGCCTTCAGAGGGAATATCTGCATTCGATAAAGGCAGCTCAGAGGACCACATCTCATATCAGTGTTATAGTTACTAGTAAAGGAGAGGAGACTGTTTCTTGCAGCTAAAACCATAAGGAGCAGATTGTTGTATAATGGGCTTCCTGACTTTATCCACATGTTCGGCAGCAAACATCCAAGCTGGTTATTTGCTTCTGGTTCTGTTATTTTGTAACAAAGCGGATTCCACACTGCGCTACTCTGTTAGAGAAGAACTGGCCAAAGGTTACGTGGTCTCCAATATCGCAAATGATCTGGGACTGGAGCTCAAAATACTGACCGAAGGTGGAGCGCATATAGTAAGTGAAGACACTAAGCAGTACTTTCAAATAAATAAAAATACAGGAATGTTGTTAATAAATGAACGGATAGACAGAGAACAAATCTGTGGACTGATAGCTAACTGTAAACTGTACTTTCAACTTGTAGTTGAAAATACCTTACAACTGTTTCGTGCAGAAGTGGCAATTTTAGATGTGAATGATAATGCTCCAGTTTTTCCCCAAAAGGAAATTGTTATCAGTATACCAGAGCATACACCCCCGGGGACTAAGTTCTCCATAGAAAGAGCACAGGATTTGGACGTGGGTACCAATGCTGTCCAAAACTATCTGATTACTGTGAATGAACATTTTCGTTTGGATGTTCAAGATGGGAACAGTAAAAACAAACGTCCAGAAATTATTCTTGTGAAGCAGCTAGATTATGAAAAGACATCTAAACTGTCGTTACAACTGACCGCAGTAGATGGCGGTGATCCTCGGAGAACTGGAACAGCTGTGATCCTAATAAATGTGCTGGACACTAACGATAATCCACCTGTTTTTAATCAATCTGTTTATAAGGTAAGGATTTTTGAAAATAATGCTAAAAATTATGTGGCACTTAAGGTGACTGCGACGGACCAGGATGAAGGACTCAATGGAAACGTCCTTTATGCATTTTCTCATTTTTCAGAGGTAATTAGTCGTATGTTTAAGTTAAATAACAAAACTGGTGAAATAACCGTAACTGAGGCACTGGATTTTGAGGACACACAAATGTATGAGATGGAAGTACAAGCCCAAGACGGAGGTGGCTTGACATCATTTTGTAAAGTCCTAATTGAAATTGATGATGTAAATGACAGTCCACCAGAGATAGTCCTCACATCGGTCAGAAGTTCGGTACCTGAGAATGCATTACCTCAAACGATTGTAGCTCTCTTAAATGTCAAAGACCGAGATGGAGGAGGTAACGGAGACATACGATGTTCCATCAAGGGCCATCAACCTTTCAAATTAACCTCATCTTTCAAGAACTTTTACCGTTTAGTAACAGACGGCCAACTAGATCGTGAGAAAAAGTCAGTCTACAACATTACCATCATAGCAATTGATGATGGGTCTCCACCGTTGTCATCTACAGCAGTTATACGTTTAGAGATTTCCGACATTAATGATAACCGGCCGGTTTTCGGTAAAGCATCGTACATCATGCAAATCACAGAGAATAACAATCCCGGTGCCCTAATTGGATCTGTTATGGCAACTGATATGGACACTTCTGAAAACGCTCAGGTATTTTATTCAGTTATTGAAGAAATGGTTAATGATTTCCCATTATCTCATTTTATCACAATTAATTCACACAGCGGCAATATATTTGCAGTGAGACCTTTTGATTATGAGCAATTGAAAGAATTTACATTTCTTGTTCAAGCTCGGGATTCTGGTACTCCCACATTAAGCAGTAATGCTACTATCAAGTTATATATACTAGATCAAAACGATAACGCCCCTACTCTGCTACACCCCTCCCCAAATGACAGTTCCTTTTCAGCAGAGATTGTCCCTAGGAATGCAGAAGCTGGATATGTTGTTAGCAAAGTCATTGCTGTTGATGCAGACTCTGGACAAAACGCCTGGCTCTCCTTTCACCTTCTGAAGACTTCAGATCCAAGCCTTTTTTCAGTGGGGGTTCACACAGGAGAAATAGCAACAGTCCGGGGAATTACAGAAAAAGACAATAACCGACATACATTGATTGTAATTGTCAAAGACAATGGGCAGCCCTCGCTTTCTGCAACCGCAACAGTTAAAGTTGTGATAGCAGAAAATTTGTCTGGAAACCAGCTGGAAATTGTGGAGGAGGAAAAAGCGTATGAATATGACTCACATTTAACAATTTATTTAATAATTTCATTAGCTGTTGTGACTTTTTTGTTCCTGGTGTCAGTAATAATATTACTGATATTCAAAGCCTACAGAATCAACAATTCAAAACACCCCAGTGCCTTAGATCAGAATATGCGTAGCTCAAACATTGTGAGTTTTAGAACAAGCTATTTGGATTCACTTGCTACAGAAACTTTACATCAGGGTTATCTACAGGAAGTCCGGTCCCAGGATCCAGCTAAGGCAAACGCTTGCATTGGAAAGGAACAAGTCGACCACCATGCCCTGCTAATTGACTTTACTAATAAAAACGAGGTAAGGACATTTCTGACTTAATGCTCAGCATACATCTCAAGCGTATCTCATTATAAATAATATTTTGAATCTGAAGAAGTCATAGTTCATCGCAGTTACACATTGAAAGGGTCTGTGACACATTTAGTGTTAAGAATTTTTAACTAATATGTACGGTAAATAATACTGTATCATACTAATTCATCAAAATTGTGTTTTATAAGCATAAAGTATAACGTTTTAATGGTCATGTGAGTTTCCTACTGGATGCTGATGTCACACACATTGTGGAGATGGAAGGCTGAGAGCTAGGGTGGTTAATTTGTATGTGCATGCATGCCTCTCAAATGTTCAGGATTTTCTGGATGGTTTGCAATCAGAAAGTCTAAGTTTGGTAGCTGAAAATGTTCAAGTCTGATAGGAAGATATATAGACCATGTTTGGGGCACCGAAGAAGTCAGCACTGAACTAAGTGAGAAGTAAGGTTTTATTTATGTTTTACCTTTCTGGATAGTGTTTTTAGGATTGTGTAAAGTATGAGCTGGAAATTGTTCGGAGCAGAAATTATATCTATGGTCAGTATTTAGTTTTGTGGTAGAATCTGATTAGGACCAAATTTATATGTAGTTGATGAGGCTATAATGGTTTTACAGCTGAGTTGTTCTTTTGCTAGTATAATGTATCTACTACCATTTTTGTTTCTCACTGATTAAAATTAATTTGTTTTAATTATTTATTTTATTTACATTTTGACTGTGTTAATCCACTAGGCTAATGACCATTTTTAGGGGAGATGAAAGGTGGTATTCATACTGACAAGGGTAAATTTGGTGAGAGCACCTTGGAAATTATCCTACTCTTCTCCAGAAATTCCAAGATGGAGGAGAGTGCAAAAGAGATGGAGAGAGGAACAACAGACAACTTAATGAAGGAAGGAGAAGGAAATCAAATAATTGTTACTTAGTTGGAAATCAGAGGATTTTAGGCACCAAAGTTAGTAAATTTGATGAACTATGCAGAGCCAAAGCAGGTAGAGACTAGAGAAAGTATGATGCAGTGACACAGGTGGAATGAGTATTACCAGAGGGAAAAAAATGAGACAAAGGGAAAACATTGGAGGCATTCTCTGCTGGTGGATTAGCTAGTTTTAAGAGTCTACTTACTGCAGCAGTTTTTTTTTAGTTGAAAGCACTTACACAGATACAGCAAGGAAGAATGGAAGAAGAAACTCAGAGGTGACAAAGATTTGCAGGTTTTTAACAGCCACAGAAAAGACTTGTAGTGTTTAGATTAAAAAGTAAAAACAATGACATTGTGAACATGTATGGTATTATGGTCAGTAGTGTTTTGCCACAAGGGTTTGACATTAAAAACAGAGCATTAATTCACTTGTGAGCTGAAAATTTCTGCAAATTGGCATTTGAAAGCTTCACTTTGGAGGAAAATTTTATGTCTGAGATTGAAAAAATACACAGTTTCAGACTTCAGATATGGCTGAGCATGACTTATTATTTTTCTTTGTTTCTGTAATAAAGCACATGAAGGTAAAAAATATATGCAAGTGTGAGTAACAATGGATGCTGAGGATGGGAAAGTTCAGCATGTTTGAAATATAGTAATTGTGAATAATAAGTGAGGGTTTGTTCTGTAGTAGTCCTGGGAATGAAAATCATTTGGTGCAAGACTATAACAATCAAAGGTATGGCAATATGGGAGAGAGGGTATACAGCAAAAACTGAAAGACAGTTTGTAGAAAATGTGCTTGGCCACATCTGATTTGTTTGTTCTAAATTAGAAAAGGAAAGAGCAGATGAAGAAAAAAGCTTAGAAGAAATACAAACAGTGGAACTATTACTACAGGATATGTTGAAAGAGAAGGTTGCACATGGGAAGGGGATACTGAAGAAAAGTTAGAAAACCAAGAGAGTGAGAAGATATAACTGTTCAAAGTGTGGAACAAAACAGATGTGTACTTTTAGAAGGTGATGAAGAAGATGGAAAAACAAAGAACAAGATAATGAAACAAATTGTTGGTAGACTCATGAGAAGTAAAAGAAAAACAAGATCTGGAAGTGAAACCGAAAACTGGAAAAGGATATTATAGGAATTTTAGCATTAAATGTGAATATCATTAGAAATAGTATAAGAGGTTTGGTGGAGGTGGTATGGTGTAAAAACTAAAAATGGGTGTTTTTAATTGTTGGATACCAGATGCAACAAAGAAGAAAAAAAGGAAAAATATACAGATGGTATGGGGTTATGGGTGGGAGATTGTTTGGTCAGTAGGAAATTAGATGTTTTGGAACAGTAATTCTTATAAAACATGAATAAATAAGAATACCAGATATAACAATAGTAATACCAGGAAGGGTAGTGATGTGAGAATGAGACAAAATGTATAATATTAATAGTCTGTTATGAGTACACTAGTATGATGGAGAAAGATGTTTGAAGAAATTCAAAAAAGGTGTTCGTGACCACATCAATTGAATAAAATCTTGGACAAAATTTTGGATACTTCAGAACTATGTAGTTTTTTCCTGGACTCGTAATATAGAAATGCAGTGTTTTACAAGCAGTAGTAAGTCTGTGGCTTGACCATAAGAAGTTCTTTAAAATGCCATCATTTCAAGTTTGTCAATATCTTTAGAGGTCGGGACTTAAGATCAATGGGCACTCAACCAGTGTCAAGTCTAGACAGCTTGCTCTTAGCTGAATAACTTTGGGGTAATTGACATAGAAAAAAGAGCATAGGAGAAGCAACTGAAAAGATACTGGCTGCAGAAGTAGGACAAACTAGGTATCTAGTCTTTTTCTGTAGCCACAGATATGTCATTTAATGTACATCTTTCAACTCTACCTCAAGAGTAAGATGAAAAGCTTAGAATAATCAAAGCAAAAGTCCTACATAACAGTCATTCTAAATAGTGCAATTAGTTTAGAAAGTTGTTTGACTAATAGAATTTGCAAACTCCTATTTACTGAAAAATAAGACATTTTTAACTGGTGTGCCTGGCAATTTTTTTCATTATTATCATTACAGTTGTGCCATGAAATCAGAAATTGTAGGACAAAGTGCACATACTGTTGAGTCAAAATCTAGGACATCCATGTTTGAAAGGTATAGTAATGTGATGTAATTAACTTTACTTGGTTAGAAAGATTCTCTCTTTCGACATTAAATTTGGGACCCAATGCAGAAGTTTGATACAGTCTCTGACAATAACATTTGGAGATAAAAGTATTAGTAACCAATTTAATTGCATTAGAATGCTTCCATTCACAATCATTATGCACATAAAATATGTCTTAAATGAACTAATTTCTATTTTGGTTAGGAAACTGGTAAACTATAATATTTATTTTAGGCTCTGTTGTCAGAAATAAGACACCTTTTTGTAAATAACACAGTGACCAGTTTATTGGTTCATACATGTATACTAGGCTAACAACCATTAGGGCCCTCATAAGCCTAGATGTATAATTACCAAATGTGACCCACAAATTTGATTTATGTATGGGTGATTTATTGACTACTTCTGTCCATCAGAAGCCAGACCAGGGTGAATTACCCATGCACTGCTCCAAGTTGAATTTTAATAGGGTTAGGGAGGAACTCTACCCCACATTGATGGGGAGCTTGTTCCAGAGGGTGGAAATTCTCTGAGAACATATCTGTCTCTCCAACATGTCCTGTTTATATCAGAAGCAAAATTTAGGTCTCTTGATCTAGTAGTTCTGATGCTGTTTGTTTTGTGGATATGCAAAATGTTTATCAAAGTAGAGTCCAGGGATGCTTGTATGCCAGCAAAGATCACCTCTCAGAAGTCTGTATGATACCGAGTAAAAAGACAGGGCTTTGAGTCAATTACCATAGGACATTGTGTGTACTCCCTTTATTCTTTTTGAAAGGAACTTCTGTGGACATTCCAGTTGCTGAATGTGTCAGGTCAGGTGCATACAAAAGGGGACATTGTGCTTTATGAAGAGTCTGATGAGGACAGAGTACAGTGGCACAATGACCTCTCTGGATCTAGATGCCATTCCCTTGCTTATATGTTGAGCAAAATAAAACGATTTTTCTTAATATCTTGGCCACAGGCTTGCTTACTATCTGCATGAGTTCCCAGATCCCTGACT
The DNA here is from genome assembly GCF_019279795.1 of Protopterus annectens. Lineage (NCBI taxonomy): Eukaryota > Metazoa > Chordata > Ceratodontiformes > Protopteridae > Protopterus > Protopterus annectens. Next base: position 1,093,554,419 of record NC_056733.1, read on the forward strand.
AGTGAATCAACTTTTAAGGGTGTTTTATTAATGATGTAGCTACCTAGGGTGACAGACTTCCCAAATGGTGCTATTAAGCCATGTTTTTGGCACCAAGCTTTTGTCTGTATTAGACCTTCCTGAAGGGTATTCACATCTTGGGGGGATGCAATGACTGCTCCCAGTTTAACAGTTTCAGTGACTCAGCAAAATATGCATCATAAGCATCATTGTTTTAGGATTAATTATACCACCATCGTCAGCTGTATTTTTCAACACTGAGATACTCTGTAGCCTGGAAGATTCCATTCTTCAGCTCTTGCTGTAAACAAGTGTTCAAGCTGTGGAAGACGGCTTCGTCAAATTAATTTCATTTTTTGTCTCCTGACATAAAGTGATTTTAAGCCTTTTTTTTCTCAGCAGCCTTTGTAAAACAGTTTAGAAGAGTTTTTATTTAAAGCTGTATATATAATTTCATATTTGGTTTAGTATTAAAGACACCCTGAAACAAAGTCATCAACAGATGCCTGTGTAGTCATCAGATGCCTCCTAAAATACACATTTTTAGAATATTTATGTTTAGATGAAGAGCACAGTTTGAAATTTTATACATTTTAGTTAATTTAATAAAATATATTTGACTGGGAAGGCTAAAGATTTTGTAGCATTTTCCTCTCAACTTGTACTGATATATAAATCTGTACTAAGGCATAAAATGAAAGAGAGTTTAGAACATATGTCAAAAAATGAAAAGCTGAGAAATTTAAACCCAGTTTGTTAAGAGGAAGGCAACAACTGTACTTCCCTGCTTAATTTGAGTGGTGCCACATCCCTGACAGTCTCTGGAATTAAGACTTGCCCACTTAATACCTGGGGTGAAGCCCACTCCTCTGCCCACTACTCATCATACTTCAAGGGATTCTCAGGAAATGAGATGTCTTTAGATGCAGATGCTTGTGAAAAATTGTATGCACTTAGAGGCTCAACTGCATCATAGTCCATTAGTCAACTAGGCCACTCAGCTCTTCAGTGGCCTTGTGGGCTAATGCCCTATGCTGTAATATGCTTTAGTAGACAGGCTCAAAGAAAGGCAAACCAGAGCTAAATGACAAAGTATTTTCCCTTCTCAGGATATCACTCATCAGATGTCCAGTTTAGCAGTGGAATTTCAAATGTTTTTGGCTGTAAGGACTGTCCACATTTTCCAAATCTTTGTCAGACCTCTTTTTCAACTATTTTGCTAGAGACACCCATGAATAAGTTGTCAGTGAAGCAAGTATCTGAACAAAAACTTGCTTTTTTTTCTTTTATGAAGCAGATTTCCTTCAATAAAGGTTGTCAGGACCTCAGCAACCTAGGTGTTAGACACACCTGAGTTCATAGATTACAGACATATAGAACAGGGATATTTTGTCTTGGTGCAAATAGTTCAGTCCAGTTTTGGGCAGAACCATATGTCCAAAATTAAAAAGTGAATAAGAAAATTATGACATTTATTAATGACAGAGTGGAAATATTCTGACCAGTGGTCCAGATAACAGCCCCTATATATTATGTCATATACAAAGATAACAAGGGTTCTTTAACTTATTGTTCCTTCCAGATAACAAGTGTACATACAGACAGCATGATAAGTGAATTTGTATATGACTATATGTTTTTTTTTTTTTTAGTTTAACTTCTGTTTTAGGTATGGGAATGTCATTATGCCTTACCATCAATTAATTCTAAAATTTATGCTTTCTGTTGTTACTTAACTTGGTATTACACCATCTCCGCCCTCACATGCAGTGGATTCAGAAAAGTTTGTTGTTTATATTTATTGCATGGGTAAACTATTGAGCATTTTAGATGTTTAGTTTAACACTTTTATTAGATTAGCTATAGTTACATCTGTATATGGTAGTAGAGGTTGTATCAGCGCTATTAGGGAGGGGCTGTAGGCCTCTGTTAGTCTTTGTACTAAATAGTTGAAAATAAAAAAATGTAGGGGGCTGTGACGACAGCAGTCCTATTATGAATTGTATCAAGATAGCATTACAGCAGGATGATGGAACATATAGATTTGATTTCAACACAGCTGGGCCACGGTTAAAAATATTAATTTTGTCAAAGTATCCTATAGATTTGCTGAAAAAATATAGTAGTTAGTAACCATTAAATATTCAAGGAAGCAGACAAAATATTTGCTGTTGTCTACATATGTGGAAAGTCAGTTTGTTGGACTAATGGAAAGACGTGGCCCATATGTTTTTCCAGGTTCACCTGTTTTTGCAACTCCACACACCTGATACTTGCATATATTAAATCCCAGATCACTATATTTCAGTAAAAGTGAAATTCTAGACAGACCAGTATTCTGATCTTTAGTAACAACCCTCTGGAATTGCAAATAGTGATTGCACATTAGAATGTCTATCATTAGTGTGTTGATAACAAACCTAGTATATACTTGGTCTTTATTTATAATGTATGGCCAATATTGTCCACTTTCAAAAATAATTCAATAACAAATTATGATATAGTGCACTATTCTGATAAATATAACTGTTCACACACACACACGCACACACGCACACATACACACACATATCTGTACACACATACACACACACACATATATATATATATATATATATATATATATATATATATATATATATATATAAAACGTGGATGTTCTTTTTTGCGGCTACAGTAAGCCTCTGGAGCTAAAACATGACATTCTGCACCAGATATTAAAACAGCTGTGAGGGACCTGCTTCTCTTAAATTGTTAAACTGCTTGTAAGGTGCACACCCCGAAATTTGCCATTCATCTGTAGTGATTAAAAAATGAAAAATATTATGTGAGAAACAAATTGTTTGGTCTAGGAAAGGAAACAGCAGTCTTTCACTAGTAGGTACAGCCTAACAAGCCTAACAAGGTTGCTCTGCCATAAAATGGGAACACTCAGTATACTCTACAAATTACCTAAATAAATAATGCTTTTAGATTTATTTATTATTTCATAACCAAATAGCTGAAGTTGTCCCAGGACCATTTTAAGCATGATCCAAGCAATAGTGTTTTAGTACAATTGTTGAACGTTATCACAGACTACATAGATGCTTACTGGAGTGGTAAGTTACGGAGAAGATGCTTACAACAACAAAAACAACAGGAGTGATACGTAGCAAGCTATACCTACATGCAACAATGTAATTACTAGAACAGCCTTGTAAGTTGTATTATGTTCAATGTTTGCATCATGAATTTATTCTAATATTGTTGAATTTAAGAGGAAAAAAGAAAAAGGTAAACAAACGTAGGAATGAAGAAATGCATTGGAAATGGGGAAGACTAGTACACAGAGACCGCAGACTGAGGCAGAAGGAATAAGGACTGCTTACTTGAAACAGGTGTGCCATGTTATCAGTGAAAGGAAAAATCATATAAATAGGTAAAGGCACAGGTAACAGTGTCAGATGGAACCAGCCTTGTAATAACTGAGGAAATGAGTTTTAGATGAATTATGATTCTGAGTCTTTCTAAAATGAGCAAACAGGAAATTCACCATGGATCATGGTATGGACAAGTATGCTGGAGGTCTTTCCCCAAGTTTTAATGTGCAAAGTAGTCTAGTGATCTTCAGTGGAGAGCAAAGATGATAGTTGGTTTGATGGATAGAAAACTGAATCCTTTATGGTAACAGTAATTAGTACACAATCACTCGTCATTCAGGGGGAATATTAAGAAGGCTTCTCAAATAGCAGTGCTTATGCAGACTGCTTTTTTAAATGAAAGGTAGTGGTATTCATGTGGTCAGGACACTTTAATGAACCCAAAAGTTGTATTGTACATAATATGCAGTTTCTTTGTGCATTGCACATAACATATGGTTTCTTTGCTTCAAAGGATTTATATTTTTGTTAATATGGAGAATATGCTATAAATTCAGACTACACATAGTCCTAATGCTTTGTAAAAACATATTTGTATATCTGGGTCAGGTTGTTCCTGTAATTTTTTTGCTGGTACAGAGACAATATTCCCAAGCCAAGTGAAGTAATCTCCTTAGTGAATAGGATATTTTTTTATATAAAAGTCTGAGTATATCTTTCATTTTTAAAGATTTGTATGTTCCAGTATCCTGTTTCCTTGATGTATATGTTATTACCTACTAAGACATTTGAGAATACATTGGGAAGGGCATGTTCACCAACACCAGGGATTGCGCAATCTCGCATACTTGTTGACCATCTATTTAGTCAACCAAATTCTGTCAACTAAACTGATGTCAATGTTAATAACAGTCAGCTAGGTTAAGGGTTCCTGTATAATATCAATGTATTTATAGATAATTTATTTAATATTCATCTTCAGAGATTTTAGATGAAAAGAAGTATCAGTAATTTATAATAGATATTTGTAGATATTTATATGTATATATCTTTATAGAAACAATTAATATAATTCATACTTTGACTACATAAATAAATGGTCTAGCTTTATTTTCAGTCCTTTTATTTCCTCAAGGACATTGATCTGACTTAATGAAACAGTGTGTTTTTGTGGTGTGTACCTTTTATTTGATTTGTAGATTAGTTAAATTGTTTGTTTAGCTGTTGTGTAGTTTGTTACTCTGTTTTCTAAGAAGGAAGGCGCACATGTCCAAAGATGGTGTAGTTCACTGCCTGAAGATGCCATTGACTCTTTTTTTCACCTCGCTTGCACCCTGAGTTTTGTGCATGGTTTGTTGCTGGATGGCAGTGATGGTTTGGGGAGTATTGCCATTTATTGGGTCAGCACTTTGTGGAGCTGCTGGTTATCTATTATTCCTGAGGAGTTCCAAGGAGTCTGTATGTGACGGGAGAACAGCTGTATTCTTTTTGGTCTGGTGATGCACCTGAATGGTCTTCTTGTTTGTTGAAGGTTATGTTTTGCTGGGACTGTTTTCATAACCCGGAGGAGTTCTATTGAAAGAACTTTATTGTGAATCTTTAGTGACTGGAATGGCATTCTGGAAAATGAGATGTCAGTGTTTCACTACTATGACCTCAGTATGATGATTTGTTAATTTCAATGGTTACATTGTAGCTATATTAGACCAAACTTTATTATTCTTACCACATGCAGAAAAGGTGACACATAATATTGAGCTTAAAGTTGCATATAAAGTATCCCACCTCTTAGCAAGGAAGGCCTTTGCCATCAGTATCCTATTACCTGGGCTGGAATACTCACTCCCTGGCATTGCTCTACAGTCTCAACGAAAAGCACCATTGTCTTACCATTGCCAAATGCAACTGGCTACCTGCTGTGGAAACAAGAACTGCATTCCTGTTAAATGTCTTTACCTATAAATTACTCAATGAGTCCTATTACCCACCTGTTATATAATGCCTGCCATTTAAAAGATCAAGCCTTGATCTCAGCAACACAGTTGACTGCCTACTGATAAGACCATCCTGTTCACTAGCTGTAACACAAAGAGCATTTGCTAAGGTAGCACCAGAACACTGGATCACAATACCTGCAAACATAAAGACTGAAACTGCAAACAAATCTTTTAGAAAAGTTGTCAAAAAGGAAACAAAAAAAACTTCCATTGTCAATGCTTTGACAGTCATAGATAATGTCGCCCCATCCCTACTCTGTAGTGTCTGCCCTTTCTTCTAACTATCTATCTCCTTCACATTCCTGTTCTGTACAGTTTCTGCTCCACACTGCATTCTTTGCTAACTTATTTCTCCAATTATAATTCCTATCCATTCCCCCATTATTCAATTTTTCTCTCTTCAAGACCCACGTGACTTTTTCTCACTAACCTCCCTCCAACCACTGTTGCTCATCACTACCTTTCATCATTCTGGTAGTTATTCATTCTTATCTCCTTATTACTGGATGTTGCATTGTAAGATGCATTGTACACCCCAGTCTTATTGGTATATGCTATTGTTTATATGTGTTTATTTTACTGTTCTGCACTGTACTTCACATATTTGTATGCACTGTTCAAAGCAGTTGTATCTGTCACTATAAATATAGTCAGTGCTTGTCAACCCAAAATATTGTCAATGTAAGTGTACCTTCTGGGCTTCTGTCATACCTGAAAAGGTTCCTTGGACCAGTGTATTCACCCAGTCAACAACTGTATAAATAAATAAAATAACAACATTGTTAATCTGTTGCTGTATTAGCAATATGATTCATCTGTGGAGTGCATGTTTCTTCTATTTGTATTGCTATTTTGAATCTTGGCCATAGAGAAAAAAATTTGACTTGTTCTAACATATTGGGACTATTACCTGCCTGGACTTTTGGGACTACTCTTTCTTTTAGAATAGGAGTAATCCCTCATATTATTTAGAAATTAAGAAATTCCTAGTGTATTTTCCTGTGGTTTGAATACCTGGAAGTGCCGCAGGCCAGGTGTGGAAGCATAATCAGTAATATGCATTAAGTGACTCAGGTAGCATCCACCTCTCAAACCATGCATGCTTTGTATTGCACTCAGACAGAGAATAACTACAATCAAAACTGCACTAACTATACAGAGGGATTCCTATTGCACCACAGCAAAATGGAACATCCCACAGAAATGTTCCCACAGTTCCAGCTGAAGAGGAATGACAGGGGTTCTGTTAAAGACTACTTGTAGTCCCAAGAGACACATAGAGACTCATTCTGGATTAGACATATTTAAATACGTTTTTTTTTTGTACGGAAATTCAAAATGTTATTGTTTCAAAGTATTTTACCACTCCTGTCACTCCAGGCCCTCATAGTCACTCTGGACGTAAAGGTCATGTATGCTGGTATCCCCATTGTCAAACGCCCCAGGAAGTTTTCCAGATTTGCAGTGTGTTTGGTGAGAACATTTGTTATACTATTGACCTTTGGCTAGTATAGCCTACCAAAAGTCTTTACAAAATGACTTCCTCCAATAATTGCACATTGCAGGACAAAGGGCATCCAAATCTGCACCTATATAGATGGTTGTCTCATCTTACTAGACGCTCAGCTTGGTCAGGGCAACATTGTGTTAGTGCAGCTGTTGGAAGTTACAGCAGATTATAGAAATGCTTACTGGAATGATTAGGAGATGTTCATAACAACAAAAGCAAACCGAGTGACACAGAGCGAGATGTACTTACATGCAACAGTACAAATACTAGAACATCCATATAATTTGCACTATGTTCAATGACTACTATAAGCATGTTTTGTACTATTGCTGAATACTAGACAAAAAAGAAAAACATAAAAAGGATATAGGAATGAGGAAATGAGGTGTAAATGAAGAAGGATAGTACGTAGAGACAGTAGACTGAGGCAGAAGGAAAATGAAGGACTGCTTACTGCCACGCTGGCAAAAAAAGAAAAATTATATACAGCAAAGGCACAGATCACAGTAGTAGATGGATGCAGTCTTATAATAGTTGAGGAGATGATTTTTAAATATATTATGACTCTGAATCTTTCTAAAATGAGCAAACAGGAAACTCCACATGGCACAAGTTGTGGACAAGTTTTTCGAGGTCTTCCCCCAAGTTTTAATTTGGAAATAGGTCTCTAGCGGATCAATGCTCCATTGTCTTTTGAGCAAAGATGGTAGTTGTTTTGAAGGATAGAAAACTGAATCCTTTATGGTAACAGTAATTAGTACACAATCATTTGTGAGTCAGGGAGAATATTAAGAAAGGTACTAAAGCAGTAGTGGTTATACATCTTACTTTCTTAAAGATGATGGGCAACTATTTTTTTTACCTACCTGAAGCTCATGTTCTTTCTTCTGAGATGACCTGATGGTTTCTTGCTCTGCAAATACAATTTATTCAGATTTTTGGAGTTATTTCACTACAATTTCCTCCTTTATATCCCATTATTCTCCAACTAGATCACTCCGCAACGCAGACCAAGACCTACTACTTATCTATAAACCTAGGGCTAATAATGGATGTAATCTATATGGCTACCATCCTAATATTGCTTAGAACAAGCTTCCACTTCAAATTTGATTACTAAATCAACCAAAACAATTCAAAGCAGCTGCTAAACAACACTTAGAACTCTCTGGTCCTGCCTCTATACTCACCCACCATAAACTGCCCCCCCATCCCTAAACTGCTCACTAATCGACCACTAACCTTAACTTTTATATTCTGTACTCTTACTGCTTATTACTTCTTCCCGCCAGGCCTTGCCAACCTGTCTCTTTCAAACCATGATATTCTATGCTTCAGCTTAACTGTTCTCTTCCTAAACATCTCCTCCATTTATATTGAATTAATACTTTAAAACTGTATGAATATCTTCTTTTCTCTCAAATTGCCTAATTTTAATAATGACTTGTAAACATTTGTTACATGTTATAATGTTGTTAATACTTGTCAAATAATGACTCTGACATCCTTTTGGAATACTTGGTTCTGTATTTATCTATTGTACTGTATAATGTCTTGGAGCTTTTCTCCCCCGGGCCTCCGCTGAAAAGGGGCTATTTCAGCTCAGTCAGACTATTTCCAGTCAACAAATGTAAAATAAAATAAATAAATAAAGAAACACATTTCTTGCTTGCAAATTTGGTCTCTCAATGGACTTATGAGTGCAATATCTGTCTTTGTGTCATCAAATTCATCATTTTGATGACATGCATGTGGCTTAGTCCTGCTCTTCCTGCTTTAGTATTATGCATTTTTTATTTCCTCTGTGCTTTTTTTCTTTTTTATATAAGTAGGTAAATATTACAGTAATATTACACATGGGCCGGATGCAGTATGTAAAATTAATAGGACAACAGGTTTGACATTAGCATGCATTCTCAGGAGAATAAAAGTGTGAAACTCTAATGTATGACATTGCTGACTGTAATACTTAGTGCTTTACTAGAAAATTGAAAGTTTTAACAGAGAGTCAGGGCAAAAATATGGTGCAAAATCAGGGGTATTCAGTACAATTGAGCAGTATGGTTCAATGTTCATGGACAATTGAAAAGTATAGTTCAGTGTTGTTAGAATCAGTGAAAATTGGGAAGTGTGGACTTTTTTTTGCATGTATTGTGTTTTGTGTGTCAGGATAACAGAAGCAGTTTTCACATTTATTAATACATAAAAATGCTGCAACTCAGGGTTTGAAAACTATGTTAACTGACAATGTTTATGTGATCTTAGAACTGAAAAAGAAAAAAAGAAAAGCAAAACTACCCTAGGCTGGAAAAATGTCTCTGCATGACTTCCTCTCTCACTACAAAAGAGATTCTTCTGACATCAACATGATGTCAACAAGGCTGGGCATTATAGCTGTGGAAGGCATTTTTGAAAAGATATTGCCATTAAGAAGAATGAAAAAAACATTAAAAAGTCTGTGGTAGTACAATGGCATAGCAGGTAGTGCTGTCATCTCACATCAAGTGGTTCAATTCTTGGTTGGGCTGACTTCTGTTTGGAGTCTGCATGTCCTCCCTGTGTTTGTGTGTGTTTCCTCCAGGTACTTTGGTTTCCTCCCACATTCCAAAGACATGCTGTAGGTGGATTGGACAGATTAAACCTGCCATAGGTGTGAGTGTGTGATATAGATGAACAGCCTCAGATGGTCTAGCCACCTGGTAATGTGAATATTGGCTTTTAATGCTTGTCACTTTTGAAGTTATACCCCATGTGCAAAAAATGGGAAAAGGGGTTGTGGTTTTATGGATTTTCATTAAAAAGAAATAAAAAAGAAAAGAGTGAGGATATGAATGACAGAAAGCACAGTGCATGTAAACATCTAATGAGGAAATGCATTTTTACAACAGATAAGCTATTTAATTTCGTGACTGTGCACATGATATTTGAAAGAATGGCAGTGTGGTCCAGACAGTTTAATGAACCTAAAACTTGTATTTTACATGACATGCAGTTTCCTGGTATAAGTATCCGGATCAAGTGAATTTCTCATAAGGCCATATTCCAGTATGAGGATAGCAGTGGCGGCTGATGACTTCAAATCAAAGGGGGGCTGCAGGAGACAGCTGAATGGGTGGGGTCAATGGGAAGGGGTGTGGCCAACTAGAAAGGGGAGGAGCTATGCTCAAAACCGCAAAAACTAACTAAATACACTGCCCTGGGTGCCAAACCGTCATTATGAGAGTCCAATCAAGACAAAATGAAGTGTAGAAGAATAAAAAATATTTCAATGCATTGGCTGCATAGCAGCTTACTTAATATCTAGATGGAAACAAAAAGGTTGTGAGGCATGAAAAAATAAATTACTTTTTAAATACATTAATGGAATGCCAGTCAAAATGAAGTATAAGAAAAACAAGCAGCACTCAACTCAAACTACTTCTTGCACTGCAGTTCTAATTATAATTTATATTCAGCTTTATTAAAGTACCAAGTAACATGCTGAAGGTAGAAATCTCTGATGCCCCCACTTGTAAAAATGTTTCTTATCCAAAAAAAATCCTGCTGCCTGACAACTATCTACTTGTTTCATGGGGAAAACATGATCAAAGTAAAAAATGAAAAGCAAACAAGAAATAAGCTCAAGATGCATTGCTTAAAAGGATTACTGTACAGGTTATGGACCACACGACTGGCATTCTGTTTAGTTAACGGGTAAAGCCTGCAGAGATGACTGGAAGTCTCCAAGTGTAATGAGCTTCTTAAAATAATGTAATCCTGTCCTTTATTACAAATACTGTCATATGCATTTCAATACCCAAGGCTTATATATTATCTAGTTAAGTATTCTCTACATTTCAACAACAGAAAGGCTTTCAATGTTGGCAATTCTTTAACAGTATGCTTATTAAAGCTTACTTGCATCTTACGATCTCAGCCAAGCTTACCTGATGGTCATTAAAGTATTGCTACTTAAACACAGAGCAACAGGCACTTTGAGTAATAAGCATAAATCAACAGTACAAAAAATATGACAGAAACCAGACCATTCTGCAAAAATCAAGGACAGATGAAAAGCCACTCTAGTACTTGTGTCTACCTTGGATGGGGGGGATACTCTGCACATTTACACTGCATAACTACTCCTTGCCTTGCTTGGACACATCCAGAGTCACTACATGGGGGAGTGGGGTGCAACAAGTATGTCACAATTTGAAATGTCTCTGGCTGACTGTGATGGCTCTGACACATGTCATACCTCTCAACCTCAGAACAAGAAATCTGGACAAAGCCATACAAAAAAGTGGGACAAAGGCCCAAAAATAAGGACAATTTTTAAATATTGCTCTTATAAACTTAGAAAGATAATAGAATAGGTCTTGCATTAGTATGAATTTTCTGAATGGTATGAAATCTGAAACTCAAATGTCTGTCATTATTTTCTAACTTCAGTCTTTAATGATTTGTCACTAATTTGCCAAAAAAACACAATTTTATGAAAAATGGACCAAAAATGTGATGTAAAAATATAAAATAGCCACACAATACAGCTGGGAACCTGTCAAAGAAGGGACACTTTAATATTAGTACTGCTAACTTGAGCAGCTGACAAAATAAAAGAATCTACATGCATTTCTGAAATAAAAGTAATCTATAACTCTGATTATTACAGTTATTTCTTAATTGTAAACCCTCCATGTTTTCTTCCCAAATTGCTATTTTGCAGAGGGATTATTAGGGGGAAGAGCAACATTTTGAGCCAAAATCAGGGACAGTTGAGAGGTTTGGCTATGCCTAATTCTATAAAGCAATTTATTTGCATGTACCTCTCAACCTGTTAATGCAATAAGTCTGGACAAGGCCAAATATATTGGGGGAACATATAAACAGTACTAAAAATTGCTCTTGTATAAAGTGAGACAGTTGATAGAACAACAGGTCTTACTTTAGCATGCATTTTTCTGAAGGTTATGAAGTCTGAAACTCAGTGTGTCATTATTTAGTGACTTAATTCCTACACGATTTGCCAGAAAACCACAAAATTTATGCGGAACAAACCAAAAATAAGAAGCAAAAATCTATTAATTCTTTGAAAATCTGGACAGTTGGGAGGTATAGTTCAGCTGGGGCTGTCTTTAAGTTTGCCTCCCTTCCCCCTCACAAAATCATGGTCAAATGGAGCCTCCCCCTGCAGCCATTCCAATGATCCATTACTTGGCTATTTCACTCCATTTACCATAAACACTCATGTGCATATTGATTTACTTCTATGATGATTTGGACTTCATTTGAAAGTTTTATTTTGCATTTTACAGCACAATCACTAAGACATCTGCTAAACAAACTTAGCATTAAAACTTCTCTGCCCTTGAAACTCACATTCATTGAAACAGCATTGAAACCCACATTCAAAGAAAATACATTTTACCAGTGGCAGATAAAGATTAATTCTGGGCTGTTTTCAAATCATAGGCCCCTTGCATATGAAACATACATGTGCTCTTTGATACACCTTCCTATTATTTTGAACATTTTTCCAGTAAACTATGAAACAAAACGCATGCACCAATAATGACAAAACTGCCCAATTCAGAACATCTTTCCAGTAAACAATGAAACAAAATGCATGCACCCATAATGACAAACCTGCCCAGTTCAGAACATTTCCATCATAAAAGTCTACTCAAACTTCCACAGTCCACCATTATCAGTAAATATGCACAATTCTACAGTCCACCATTATCAGTAAATATGCACAATTCTACAGTCCACCATTATCAGTAAATATGCACAATTCTACAGTCCACCATTATCAGTAAATATGCACAATCTCTGAAGAAGTAAAAAAGTCATCTAAATAATTCCACATTAAATAAATCTGTAACTAATGAAGAGGTTGCTGCTAGCAAACACCTTTATATTTCATGGTTTAATCGAAAAATAAAGTGTCTGATGCCCCTGAGGAATAAATTGCCTATATTACATTAAAAATGATAAGCTAGTAATATTGCAATAGGAAATGGATGGCAAACTGAAAACAGGCTCATAGTTAGTATCTTAACTTTTTCAGTATGGCAGCATTCACCCCTTGTGGGAGTAGAACCAACAACCTTCTGCATCAAAAGCAAGTACACAACCTGTTGTGCTATTAACAATGCAAGCTGACTTAGCATAAGCAGCATTAAACTTCTCTTCCCCTGCAGCTCTCAGCTCCTTGTAAAATCTACTCAATACTCAACTGCATCTCAACTTCACAGCACAAGAAATCTGGAAAAAGCCAAATTTATTGGGGGGTGGTCAAAAGCCCAAAAACCAGGGACACATTAAACATTGCTTGTATAATCTTGGAAAGTTGCTAGAATAAAATGCTGTGTTACCACCATACATTTTACTGCCAAGGTCCCTGTGCAAAAGAGTCAGAGCAACATACCACTATGCTAAATCAGCTGCTTTGTGAAAGAAAAATGCTGTGTTACCATCATACATTTTACTACCAATGTCCCTGTGCAAAAGAGTCAGAGCAACATACCACTACGCCAAATCAGCTGCTTTGTGAAAGAGCGTAAGACTGAAACTTAAATGGCTATCATTTAATGAATTCAGTTCTCACCATAGCTGTCAACCTTGAACCTCTTAGCACAAAACACCTGGACAAACCAAGTAATGAGGGAATACAGCCCTCAAACATAGTCAGTGAATTCAGTTCTTGCCATAGCTGTCAACCTTAGCACAAAAAACCTGGACAAAGCCAATAATGGGGTAATACAGTCCCAAAAATAAGGACAAATTTCAAATATTCATCTTATAAACTTAGGTTGTGTTACTATGTATTTTCTGAAGAATATGAAGTCTGAAATTCAAATGCCTGTCAATTTTACTTCTGACAGAACAAAAACAATTTTCAGCAGAGGCCCAGGGAGAAATACTGCAGACACATGTCTTTGTAAAATGGCAGGACACCAGAGCAAATCCACACAAACACAGGGATAAGATGCAGACTCCACATAGAAGGCACTCCAGCCAAGACTCAAACCAGAAAACCTACAGCTGTGAGGCAACAATGCTACCACTGCACCATCAAATATGTAAGGAGTTAAACATTCAGAAACCTGAAGTCTGAAATTCAAATGCCTGTCAATTTTATTTAACATTTGCTAATCAGGACAGTCTGACTTGGAACAAAAAAACAATTTTCAGCAGAGGCCCAGGAAGAAATAATGCAGACATGTCTTTGTAACATGGAAGGACACAAACGCAAACCCACACAAACACAGGGAGAAGATGCAGACCCCACAAAGAAGGCACCCCAGCCAAGAATCAAACCTGAGAACCTGCAGCTGTGAGGCAACAATGCTACACTGCACCATCAAATATCAAGCATTGCAACATTTAGAAACCACAGATATTATGAGGAACAGATCAGATCAAATATGAGGCAAAAATCTGCAATTTGTTTACAAATGGTGGTGGGTAGGGAATTCAGGTCTGTAACACCTGCATACAAGGTACAGGGTTCAAGCCTGAGGTATTCCCTACCACCACCATGAGTCTAGCCACCAGTATATAGCAACTGGGGCATTTTCACACACACAGACACTCAGACACACAGAGACACACAGACACACCTCTACCCCTTACCTGTAGTAGATCTCATAGTAGCTGCTCCAAATCCCCATCCACACATATAACCAAACCAACTCGTAGCTGCCCATCCACACATATAACCAATCCCTTCATGCCATAACATATATCCATAGCTGCCCGTCCACATTGCAAGATCTTCCCGCCCATCCAGTGTCCACATAGCTCCAAATCCCATCGCGAGATCTTCCCGTCCACATAGCTCCAAATCCCATCACGAGATCTTCCAGACTGCTGACGTTGCAGTCCGACTCCGATGAGTTTCCCAGCGAGTTTCCAGGACAGTCTATTGCAGTTACAACTGCATAGACTTCTGGGATCATGCTCTTACATGCTTCCCAGTCTGGACTGCTGCTGAAACAGTCTGCGTATGCTCCAGACTGTCTCAGGAGCAGTCCGGACTAGTGCGAATGCGCGAAAGTCTGCAAATTTTGAATTTTTTTTATCTTTTATTTTCTTTTTTATCTTTTATTTTCTTTTAATTTCTTTATTGTTTACAGCTGGGGGGCTGCAGTCCGGCAGTCCAATAGCACGGGCCGCCCCTGGAGGATAGGTATGTTTTTCTCTGTTGCCCCAAAAGTTTCAGGTATGAAGAGAAACATGACTTTCTAGGTGTATTTCTCCTGGTTTGAAATGCTGCCAGTGATTCCTTTCCTAATACTTTTTCCTCAAAGTGTTGAATGTATTCCTTACATATATATTACCTGTTACACTCTGTACGTAGTTTGAAATATATCTAATTGCAATATCTTAGCCATATAGCCAGAGGCATGGCTGGAAAGGTCTAGTACCATCCCACTCAGCTGGTTAACAAGCAATAAATAAATAAAAGACAAGTAGCTGTTAAGCCATGCTTGCAGGTATTTAACAGTTCCTTGGAGTACAAGGGTAGCTCCATGGATGGAAGCACAAACTATGACAGATGGATAAACTAAATCAGTTTATTAGACCATAGCCATTTTGCCTTGTTTGTGTTTATCAATACAGTGACACCAGAAGGAGAATCTCTTCTATTTAGCTAGCTAAGCTTTCCTGCCATCCATCATGATCTTTATCATGTCCTCAGAATGCCTACCTGGCATCAATGCAAAATCATCAAAACTGTCAGCTTTAGAGATGCCAGTTTGGGGTACAAGAAGGACCCCTTGCATTGAGTCAAAAGATCTGCAAATGTAGGAATTATGTTCCACTTACCCCTTGCCAGACTGCTTGGCAGAGGGAAGCAGTGTTGCTTTGGTCATAAGAGTACTACTAGAATCACTTTTGGCTTTTTCTCCTTGATTTTTAGATGTCTGCAATGGATAAAGGGAATAGAATAGAATTTATATAAAAATAGACCTGCCTAATTCAGGAAGAAGCTATCTATTTTGCAAGCTGCCCTGCAGCAGAACTTTCTCACTTGCCAATTCAGAAGACAGGAAAACAGATCTACTTCTGGCACCCTTCATATCCTGGACAAATCTAGAAAGACATTTCAGATCAGCATCCATTCCTGGATGTCTTCTTTAGGTTCATAAGTTGGTACTGGGCTATCAGCCCTAGGACCTATACAAGCCTAGCCATAACAATTCCCTGGCTATTTCTTCCCACACTGTTTACTTCCCTGGACCCCTGTCTAGCAGGGTGACTGACATGATCCCCGGGGTGAATTTCCTTTCTCCCATCCAATCGTCAAGGTTCTTTTTGAAGAGGGCCAAAGAGGCACTCTGCTTGACATGTATGGGCAGTCAATTCCAGAGTCTGGGGAGTCTCTGGGTCAGAAACCTATTCCTCCAGCATGTTTTGTTTATGGTGATGACAAGGTTTAGATCCCTGGAGCGTGTGCCTCTGAGGGATTGGGATTTCTTTAAGTGCAGCATGTCCAACAGCTCTGGGTTTGACATGGCCTTGTATGCTAAGCAGAGATTGCCTCTGAGTAGACGATATGCGACAGAGTATAACTGGAGATTTTTAAGGTGGTCAGTGTAGGGCATCTGCTTTAGGCCTGTGATTCTTTTAGTGAGGTATTTCTGCAGCCTTTCCAGTTGTTGCAGGTGTCTTGAGATGTACATACCAAATGGGGCATTGTATTCTATAATGGGTCTAATGAGGGATGAGTACAGTTGGACAATGACCTCCTTTTTTCTGGATGAAAAGCCCTTAGTGATGAGGTGTGCCGCATAGAAGGATTTCCTGATTGTTGTGGCGATGTGGTTATCGAAGGTGAGACCACTGTCCACCTGTGTCCCTAAGTCTCTTATCACACTTTCGGAGTTTAGTGTACTGCCACCTATGTGGTAATTCATGGGTACCTGTTTTTTCCCAAAGGGGATAATTATACATTTCTTGGCATTGAGCTTGAAGCCATGGCTCTGGCACCAAGCATTTATTTCTGTAAGGCCCTTTTGTAGAGTATCCACATCATTTGGGGATTCAATAATGGCTCCCAGTATGCAGTCATCTGCAAACTTTGTTAGCCAGAGTCCCTTAGTGTTGGCCTGTACTTCAGAGAAGTAGATGCCAAACAAGAGCGGTCCCAGGACTGAACCCTGAGGTACTCCACTTGTCACTTGTCTGGAGCTGGATTTGGAGTCAGCTACTTTGACAGTGTGGGTTCTGTCAGTAAGCCAGTTGGCAACCCATTGGGTGACGTAGGGATTAATGCCCAGCTTAGTAAGTTTATCTATGATTCCAGAGTGGGGGGTGGTGTCAAAGGCCTTGGCGAGGTCTAGATAGGCTGTGTGGACCACCTTACCCTTGTCCATGGCTCTGGAGACTGATTCAAAGAAGTCAATCAGGTTCAGGAGACAAGATCGGCCCTTCATGAACCCAAACTGGGTGGGGTCCAGTGTTTGAAGGTTACCAATGTCTTTGTTTATAAGTTCCATGATAATACAGCCCATGGCCTTGCAGATAAGGCTCATCAGACTGATGGGACGGTAGTTTCCGGGATCCAAGGTGGATCCCCCCCTTGTGGAGTGGGATAACTGTAGCTCTGCACCACTCAGTGGGCATGAAACCTGAGGTGAGGCTATGATTAAACATGACACTTAGGTGAGGTGCCAGTTCATATTGTAGTTCATGAAGTACACAGCCTGGGATGTCATCTGGTCCCATGGATGCTGTATTCTTAGCTTTGGAGAGTGCGTTTTTTACCTGTGTGGCTGTTATTACTGGAATTTGGCAATTTCCGGTATTGAGATGGGCCTTTTAGGGGGTGAGAGTGGGGTGAAGTTGGCACTGAATTGATCTGCCAGGATATTGGCAATATCCTTGGGATCAGTATATTTAATGCCATTCTGTTTTAGCTCAGAGCAGATCTGAGCATTGCCATTTAGATTCTTGACATAGTTATAGAATGCCTTGTGGTTGTCTTTGGAATCTTTGGCAATTTTATTTTCGTAACTAGCTTTGGAGGATTTTTTGAGGGATCTCTTCTTACTGAGACTGATAAGGGAATTTCTTGCATCCTGGGATTTTCCTCTTTTCTGCAACAGTTTCTTCCTTTTGTTGTAAAGTTTGTTTATGGCAGGGGACCACCAGATTGGCTTCCTTTTTTTGGAGGAGAGCATCTTGGTTCTATTTGGGATGGCACGATTCATGCATGAGTGGATGTGCTCGTACAGTGCCTTAGTGTAGGATTCAGCAGTCGAACTTTCAGTTCCCGTCTGCATGGGTGTCATGAAGTTTGTCACTTCTGATTTGAGTAGCATGAAGTTGGCTTTGGAGAAGTTTTTGATGGAGGTTTCCTTACTGGGAGGGGGTGAGGGTGGGATGTGGATGTTAAGGGTGATTAGCTTATGGTTAGACCTGACTAACGAGGGGGTGACCATAGGTGTGGAGCATCGATTTCCCATGTTGGTAATGACCAGGTCTAGGATATTGGAGCCCCTAGTGGGACTATGGATTAGTTGGTCCAGGGCATTGGAATTTATGAATTCCAAGAACCGTTAGGCAAAGGTGTTGGTACACGAGTAGTTTTCCCAGTTAATGGCAGGGTAGTTAAAATCACCCAGTATTAGGGTGTTTGGTTCTATCTTAATATTTTCCAGTATGTTTAATAAGGTGTAGTGAGAATCTTGGGGCATGGTGGGGGATCTGTAGCAAGCTACAATTTGGATTGCAGTCTTACCTAGTGTTAGTTGCACCTGGAGAATTTCAGACGCATTGTGTTGGGCAACTAGCCTGGTGGTGAGAATATCCTTGGTGAATATGGACACTCCTCCACCTTTAGTGTTTCGGTCCTGGTTTGGTGGCCGAAAAGTGCGGTAAGAGTTGTAGCCTGGTATTGCAGGGGTGCTCTCTGGAGCCTTGAACCAGGTCTCAGTTACTGCACAGATATCGATATTCTCCATTTTTTGGAGTGCCTCGAGAGAGTGCATTTTGAGGTTTAGACTTCTAGCATTGAGTAGCATTACCTTCAGATTTTGCATGCTTGTACCTGTTACGGTGGTTGTTTTGTCCTTTGAACTTTGCCTAAAAAAGGCACTATAGGGGTGGCAAGAGCCTTAGCCAGTAACCTGAATCCCAGGGGCGACAGGTGCAGACCATCTCTGGCAAAGCATCATGGTCTGTCGGTCATGTCATCCCAGGCAGACAGAAACTGGATCCCCTTTGAATGACACCAGAAGCTTAGCCAATTGTTGAAGTCAATCATTTTGTCCTTATATTGTGGTATAATTCTGGGCGAAGGCAGGATGTTACTCAGGGCTAACATCATACCTGCCTTGGCCACATGATCCAAGAGCTCCTCCATGTCTCTGTTCCACACAATCTGCCAGAACATTTTGTTAAGAGGGGATATAGGCTGCTCTAAGTGTTATACCTACCAGGCTTGCATGGCCAGTATTTGCAAAAGGTATTGATGAATTCCTCCTTGCTTATGTACCACAGCACTATGATGTGTTGTTTGTCATTATCTACAGAACACATTCCTTTAACAAATGGATGAAAGTTTCTAAACTGGATTAATAACCACTAAATTTTTGATGTTTGTTTTCCTCATCTTGTGATCCCATTTTCAATAAGCATGAAGAACTCCAAATAGGTCTCCTAAACCAAGTCCTAAGAGTCTGTGGTGAAGGTCATAGTGGAACTGGATACAATGCATGGCATCCCTTGCTTTAGCATGCATTGTACTATCCACCAGGAGCTCTCCATTCTGATGCAAGGAAGACGTTTTGTGATAGTCTCTAAGGAATGAATATGTTAATGCCATTTAATACTTAAGTACCACAGCAGCTTCATTTTATGTAGGCAGGCATGGAGCACCTTCAGGATTCAGTTGGAGGGAGCACCCTTGCTGATGTTATCTCTTTCTTCAAAATGTTTTAGGCATATTAAGGTCAGCTGTGACACTTGGACATCTAGAAGGAAGGCTCTGTGAAAGGTGAAATCCAAATTAACACCCAGAAAAAACAAGTTTGTTGAGAGTTATTGTGCAGTTTGTTTTTTTGTACTGGTGAGACAAATCCCTGAAGCAAGTCAGGGTGAACTCCAAACCCTTGAAAATTCCCTGTTGTGATTCTGATAGGATATGACAATCATTCAGGTTTGGGTAGATGTGGATGTTCATTGTTCTGCAATATGTAATATATACATAAACCATGCAGAGAGAAAGTTCAGCAGGCCATAACCTGTTCTTCTAAAGGTTCAGACACACACACACACTGAATCTGTCTCCGAGATGTAGTTGTCATATTAAACATTCATAATGCACTCTTTTTTCCACATTGTCTTTTCTTAACCAATAAGAAATGATATAGTTCCCTTTTTATGCACAAGTGGATATTTATGTACATATTCAAACATCAGTAACTTAATAACTCTTGATGAATGACTCATGCTAGCCAGAATGTTGTTGGTTCAATAAAAGGAGTTACATCAGGTCTATGTTCCAGTGTCTTTGTTTTTTTTTTTTTTTTTGCTTGCATTCCAGCAGGGCACTTCCTAAATTTTTTTCTACCTACAAGCATTGAGTGATAGAGACTATCAAGTCAGAGTTTATAGAAACATGTGGTGATGTGATTATTCTTATTTAATGTCTTTGCTAGGTCTAAAAAGAGTGACCTTTCCATCTTGCCAAGATTTACTTGATTACAGGTTAACTAAAATAATTTCTGACAAGGCAGTATCACTTCCATGATATGGTCTAAATCATTGCAGAGAATCAGAGTTGAGATAATTACTGACAATATGTTGAAGAACTCTCTGTTTATGCAAGAGACCTAGGTAGTAGAGTATAAATCTGAGTAATTAAAGTCAAACGTTTTCTCACATAGTTATGCATGAGTATGTCTACCAGTTCAGGAATAGTTTAATCATTATAGAGCTAGTGGGGTGGCATGCTTTGATCAAGCCAGGACGTCATGCTGTGGGTGGAGGTGACTATGGAGTCATGTTAGAATCCCACAACTTTTTGACCCTGGCAATGATGGGGGTGGGGGGTAGAGTATGGCTTGTGTTAACTAATTTAATATTGGGAGCATGATTCAGGATCAGGGCAAAAAAAGATTCCATCAAAGTATAAAAACGGATGGAAGACATAGTAACCATGAAGGAACTGGAGAGGGTGGTATATCATATGGTTTTATATCCAAATGCTAGGTAGTATTCAAATCAAAGCTTCGTAGTGCTTTTTGCAGTCACATTTGGTCTAGTCCCTTGGTCTTGACACGGTTAATGTATTGAGTCACTTGGTCTCTTTTTTGCTCTGTTCTGTGTTGATGACAGCGAGGACTTGGTCAGAAGGAGTTTGGTATTTACGAGATCAAATGACAAGAACCGCTATTAAAGTAATATTCTGGCATTCTGGCAAATGAGGTTCCAGGTAAGTGGATTGTGAAATACATAACTAGACGTGCAGAAGAAGCTGTGAATACCGAGGTCATAGTGGATGTCGACTGGCTGGTCTTTAAGGCCGTTTCATGGGTGAATATTAGCAGCAAAGATAATGACTAGCTGTCTTCAAACGTCTTTATTTTGAGTTTTGGAACGCCTGTGCTCCGCAATGAAAGAGTTTGACACACATTCATTGCTAAGAGTTATTTATTTTCTTTTCTTTTTTTCTTTAGTTATTATATTTATTTAAACAAATATTCGTGGTAAATAATATCGAATTATATTGAATCATATTAGTTAATCAAAATAACTCAAGTGTGACGTTTGAGGACATAGTTAATAATCATGCTGTGAGTTTCATAGCTGAAGTCGAAAGTGTACCACAGTTTGCTCCATTGTGTTCGTGATGAAAGGTGAAAGGTTGAGCGCAACGCACCTGGGATGCAGGAGAGGGCTGAACCCCAAAGTAATGTGGCAGCCTTCTTTTTCCAGCAGTGAATGTCTACTTGAAAAATATGTCTCAGAAAGTACAGAGGGACAGTAAATAACAGATGCTTATGAATAAAATGTTATCAGATGTTTTTGAAGAAAATGTTATCAGGAACGTATTTTATTTATTTTATTTCATTTTATATTTGTTTACCGGGATAGTCCAACTGGACACAGGTCCATTTTCAGCGGATGCCCGGGGAGAAAAGCTCCAAAAGATATAGTACATAATCAAAAATGTTGCCCACCATAAGTACAAGTTCTAATACACACGGTAACAATAAAAATTCAGAGACAATAGATTCAGAATTCAAAACACGTACACATTGTAGCAAAGATCTGTAGCATGTGCATAGCCGGTTTTAGGCACCAGCAAACCCTCTGCTCAGTCGGGGTCCCCCTTCCTGCCCCCCCCACCCAGCCACAATATCTTATCTTATTTGTTTATTTACATGTGTAAAACCAAAAAGCTAAGTGCGCAGTCTTGCATCTTTAATAAATTATGAGGTAATAACTCTCTTATCTTATTCTTATAAATTTAAAAATATTTCTGGTTGTAGGTTGTAGTAACAGTGTATAACAGGCATCAGAATGCCATCAGATATTTACTACTGACAACTACTGACATAGTGCTCCTGGCTTTTAGTTTTTTCTTTTTTAAAACTAATTCTAACACTATTTAGTAGTTAGAGAACCATTTACCATAGCTGCAGGGGGGCCCCAGGGGCTTTGGTCTCCCAATCAAAAGTCTGTGTTGATTGGGGAAAAAAAGGAATGATGAAAATGGAAAATGAAAATTAATTTCCTAATTGAATTATATAATTATAACGACCTATGAGGGATGGGATGAGAATGACCATGATAATGAACATGAGCAATATAAGCACTAGAGGGCACACCAGGATCCCAGAGTTACCAGGAGTGTAAACTTTGGACTTTTTGAGAGCTGATAGCTTCTTTTTCATCAGGATAGTTTCTCTTTAACTAGTTCTATAACTATAAATGATAAACTCACATTTCAGATACTATAATTTCTTTTCTTTGCTTTAAAAATACAAACATACCCAAAAATATAATACATCAATCATAATCATAAATATGTTTATGTCTAATTAAATTAAAGTAAAAAGAATAACATATTTTGCATTTGCATCTACTTCTATTTTTGGAAAAAAAAATTAAAGATCAGATGATTGGAAGATTTGACTGTAATCGTTTACGAAGGAAGGAAAAAAAGAAAAATAAAAAGGGAAAAAAAAAAAAAAAGTAGGGAAAAAATGGTGTGGGGACAGTGAAAGTAGGGACAGTGACAAGTATGCATTAAATGGCGACTGCTAACTGTTGCTTAGCCGCTGCTGCTGAAGTGACTAAGCTAAACGGAAGGCAGTGTTGGGTGGGGCAGTACCCTGCTTGTTTGTAGGCATTGCTGTTGTGTGTAATAATGCTGTGTGTGTGTGTGTCTGTGTGTGTGTGTGTGTGTGTGTGTGTGTGTGTGTGTGTGTGTGTGTGTGTGTGTGTGTGTGTGTGTGTGTGGTGTGTGTGTGTGTGAGTGTGTGTGTGTGTGTGTGTGGTGTGTGTGTGTGTGTGTGTGTGTGTGTGTGTGTGTGTGTGTGTGTGTGTGTGTGTGTGTGTGTGTGTGTGTGTGTGTGTGTGTGTGCACTTCTGTGTATCCACGTGCATGCACCCAGCAAACACAGACATTATTCTTCATATTATACATAAAAAAATCAGTAAAAAACCAGATAAAACATTCTTCAGTATCAAACCAAACACTTCTAACTAGAACATTCAAACACTTAGATATTCTTGGAGTCTGGGACTCTGTCCACTCAACTCACTGTAGCTTCAATATTGAAATAATGGGGCTCCTTTTCCTGTACATAGACTTGTTGCAATGTATCACTGTTGCAACTAAGCCAGTAACTAAACTCTAACTGCCCCTTTGTTAGGCAACATAGTGATAGTGTGTGATATAGGGCTGTTGTGTATGTAAAAGATTGTAGCTGCAGGTCTGTCTGTGGTACTACTGTGAAAAGTTTGCAGCATGAAATAAAGGGTGAAATAAAGGGGATGGCATAATTGTATGGATACTTATGGAAGTACTGAGGGAGGGGGTGCAACTTGCCCCTTGCGGGGGCCCCAAAATGGGCCTGTAGCATGTGATACTTGCTTCTGACGACAGATGGTGTTTCTTGAGTATATGATAATAAGATATCTACAGTAGTGATACATTTTGAAGTCTGATCAGAAATAACTATCTTGCCAGGGAACTGGAATCCAATAACACTATCAACATTACAATATACTAGGAAATTAAAAATACCTCAACGTGGCTTAAAATCCATAACAGTTTAACAAACTAGTTTTGTTTTCAACCAAACTACGTTGAGAACACTCTGTATGGAGTAGATGAGTGTTTATCCTTGATTCCATAGGGTGTAATATGGGTTTACAGCTTCTTCATGAAGTATCAGATGAAGCCTGTAGATTTATGACTTGGTCGTCATTAGTCCATTGTTTTACTGGACATTCCTGAGCATATATTGCAGTCATTATGCTTTGTAAAGCGCAAAATATTGCTGTTCATGTCCATTTCTGGATTGCACTTCTGTTAGTAATCTACATTTAAGTAATACTAGACTCGCATACACTTAATTTTTATTCCACATTTAAAACACTTCGTGTCGCTGTTGGCCTATATATACGTTTACTGAACGATGCCTTTAGTATTTTTTTTAAATAGGAGTGTATTCAGAGGAATACCTGCATTCGATAAAGACAGCTCTGAGGACCACATCTCATTTCAGTGTTATTGTTACTGATAAATGAGTGGACATTATCACTTCCTGCTGATCTATACAGAGCGGATTATTGTATAATGGGCTTCCTGACTTTATCCACATGTTTGATTGCAAACATCCAAGCTGGTTATTTGCTTCTGGTTCTGTTATTTTGTAACAAAGCGGATTCCACACTGCGCTACTCTGTTAGAGAAGAACTGGCCAAAGGTTACGTGGTCTCCAATATCGCCAATGACCTGGGACTGGAGCTCAAAATACTGACCGAAGGTGGAGCGCATATAGTAAGTGAAGACACTAAACAGTACTTTCAAATAAATAAAAATACAGGAATGTTGTTAATAAATGAACGGATAGACAGAGAACAAATCTGCGGACAGATAGCTAACTGCATACTATACTTCCAGCTTGTAACTGAAACCCCTTTACAACTGTTCCGCGCAGAAGTGGAAATTTTAGATGTGAATGATAACCCTCCCGTTTTTCCCCAAAAAGAAATTATTATCACCATACCGGAGCAAACACCACCGGGAACTAAGTTTTCCATAGAAAGAGCACAGGATTTGGACGTGGGTACCAATGCTGTCCAAAACTATCTGATTACTGTGAATGAGCATTTTCGTTTGGATGTTCAAGATGGGAACAGTAAAAACAAACGTCCAGAAATTATACTTGTGAAGCAGCTAGATTATGAAAAGACATCTAAACTGTCGTTACAACTGACCGCAGTAGATGGCGGTGATCCTCGGAGAACTGGAACAGCTGTGATCCTAATAAATGTGCTGGACACTAACGATAATCCACCTGTTTTTAATCAATCTGTTTATAAGGTAAATATTTTTGAAAATAATGCTAAAAATTATGTGGCAGTTAAGGTAACGGCCACGGATCTGGATGAAGGACCCAATGGAGACGTGCTTTATGCATTTTCTCATTTTTCGGAGGTAATTAATCGTATGTTTAAGTTAAATAACAAAAGTGGTGAAATAACCGTAGCTGAGGCACTGGATTTTGAGGACACACAGATGTATGAGATGGAAGTACAAGCCAAGGACGGAGGTGGCTTGACATCATTTTGTAAAGTCGTAATTGAAATCGATGATTTAAATGACAACCCACCAGAGATAGTCCTTACATCGGTTAGAAGTTCGGTACCTGAGAATGCTTTGAGTGAGACCGTCGTAGCGCTTTTCAATGTCAAAGACCGAGATGTGGGTAAAAGGGACATCCGATGCTCCATCAAAGGCCATCAACCTTTCAAATTAATGTCATCTTTCAAGAACTTTTATCGTTTAGTAACAGAAGGCCCACTTGATCGTGAGAAAAAGTCAGTCTACAACATTACCATCACAGCAATTGATGGTGGGTCTCCACCGTTGTCATCTACAGCAGTTATAAGTTTAGAGATTTCCGACATTAATGATAATCGTCCGGTTTTCGGTAAAGCATCGTACATCATGCAAATAACAGAGAATAACAACCCCGGTGCGCTAATTGGATCTGTTATGGCAACTGACATGGACACTTCTGAAAACGCTCAGGTATTTTATTCGGTTATTGAAGACATTGTTAATGGTTTCCCATCATCTCATTTTATCACAATTAATTCAAACAGCGGCAATATATTTGCAGTGAGATCTTTTGATTATGAGCAATTGAAAGAATTGACATTTCTTGTTCAAGCTCGGGATTCTGGTACTCCCACATTAAGCAGTAATGCTACTATAAAGTTATTTATTACAGATCAAAACGATAACGCCCCTGCTCTGCTACACCCCTCCCCAAATGACGGTTCCTTTTCAGCAGAGATTGTCCCTAGGAATGCAGAAGCTGGATATGTTGTTAGCAAAGTCATTGCTGTTGATGCAGATTCTGGACAAAACGCCTGGCTCTCCTTTCACCTTCTGAAGACTTCAGATCCAAGTCTTTTTTCAGTGGGGGTTCACACAGGAGAAATAGCAACAGTTCGAGGAATTACAGAAAAAGACAATAACCGGCATACATTGATTGTAATTGTCAAAGACAATGGGCAGCCCTCCCTTTCTACAACAGCAACAGTTAAAGTAGTGATAGCAGAAAACTTGTCTGGAAGCCATTTGGAAATTGTCGAAGAGCAGAACACGGACGTATTTGATTCACAATTAACAATTTATTTAATAATTTCATTAGCTGTTGTGACATTTTTGTTCCTGGCTTCTGTAATAATGTTATTGATATTCAAAGCCTACAGAATCAACAATTCAAGACATCCTGAAGCATTGAATCAGAATTTGCGTCGTTCAGACATTGTAAGTTTTAGAACAAGCTATTTGGATTCACTTGCTAGAGGAACTATTCATCAGGGTTACCTGCAGGAAGTCCGGTCCCAGGATCCAGCTAAGGCAAACTCTTGTACTGGAAAGGAACAAGTAGACCACCATGCCCTGTTAATTGATTTTAATAATAAAAACGAGGTAGGAACCTTTCTGACTTTTTGCAAACATCTCAGGTGTATCTCATTATGAATAATATTTTGAGTTTTAAGAAGTCATGGTTCCTCGCAGTTAAACACTGAAAGGATCTGTGACACATTTAATGTTAAGAAATGTCAACTAATCTTTATGGTAAATAATACTGCATCATACTAATTCATCAAAATTATGTTTTATAAGCATAAAGCATCACGTTTTAATGGTCATGTGAGTTTCCTAGTTGAAGCTAGTGCCACGCACATTGTGGAGATGGAGGATTGAGAGCTCCTGTGTTTAGTTAATTTGTATGTGCATGCATGCCTCTTAAATGTCCAGGATTTTCTGGGTGGTTTGTAATCAGAATGTCTAAGTTTGGTAGCAGAAAATGTTCAAGTCTGATAGGAAGATATATAGGCCATGTTTGGGGTACTGCGGAAGTCAGAACTGAACTAAGTGAGGAGTGGTGTTTTTTTTTTAGCTTCCTGGCTAGTGTTTTTAGGATTCTGTGATGTATGACCTGGAGATTGGTGGGAGCAGAAATTATATCTATGGTTAGTATTGTCTACTACCATTTTTCTTTCTCACTGATCAAAATGTATTTATTTATTTTTACTTATATTTTGTTGACTGTGTTAATCCACTAGGCCAATGGCTATTTTTAGGGGAGACCCAAGGTGGTATTCATACTGACAAGGTGAAATTTGGTGAGGGCACCTTAGAAATTCTCCTACTGTTCTCCAGAAATTCCAAGATGGAGGGGAGTGCAAAAGAGATGGGGAGAAGAACAACAGAAAACTTAATGAAGGAATGAGAAGGAAATCAAATAATTGTTCTAGAGTTGGAAATCACAGGATTGGAGTCAACAGAGTTGGCAAATTTGATGAACCAGACAGACTCAAAACAAAGAGAGAATGTATGATGCAGAGACATGGGGTAGAATGAGTATCACAAGAGAAAAAAAACAAACAAAAAAAATGATAGGCTGGAAATAGAAGTAGTGGCTAGCAAAGGGAAAACATTGGAGGTATTCCCTGCTGGTAGAGTAGCCATTTTTAAGAGTTTACTTCTGCAGCAGTTTTTTTTTAGTTGAAAGCACTTACACAGATACAGCAAGGAAGAATGGAAGAAGAAACTCAGAGGTGACAAAGATTTCCAGTTTTTCAACAGCCACAGAAAAGACTTGTAGTGTTAAGATTAAAAAGTAAAAAAACAATGACATTGTGAACAAGTATGGTATTATGGTCAATAGTATTTTGCCACAAGGATTTGATATTAAAGACAGGGCATTAATTCACTTGTGAGCTGAAAACTTTTGTGAATTGACATTTGAAAGCTTTACTTTGCTGGAAAAAATTATATCTGAGATTGAAAAAATAAATATAGTAGCAAACACAGTAGAAAGACTGTTTATTTCAGAGATTGGAACTGCAGTTAAAAAGAAAATAAATGTGCAATTTGAGACTTCAGATATGGCTGAGTATGACTTATTCTTTTTCTTTGACTCTGTAATAAAGCACGTGAAGGTAAACAAAATATATGCGAGTGTGAGTAATAATGGATGTTAAGGATGGGAAAGTTCAACATATTTGAATTATAGTAATTGTGAATGATAAGTGAGGGTCTGTTCTGTATTAGACCAGCTTAAAGCATGTTATTTCTGTGGGAATGAAAATCATTTGGTCAAAGAATATAACAATCAAAGGTGTGGCAATATGGGAGAGAGAGTATACAACAAAAACTGAAATACAGTTTGTAGAAAATGTGCAGAACTTGGCCACATCTGATTTGTTTGTCCCATATTAGAAAAGGAAAGAGTAGATAAAGAAAAAAAGCTTAGAGGAAATACAAACAGTAAAACTATTACTGCAGGATATGTTGAAAGAGAAAGTTGTACAGGGGAAGGGGATACTAAAGATAAGTTAGAATATCAAGAGGTAGTTAAGAGAAGACATAACTGTTCAAAGTGTGGAACAAAACAGATGTGCGCTTTTAGAAGGTGAAGAAGAAGAAGATGGAGAAACAAAGAACAAGATAATGAAACATAAATTGTTGGTAGACTCATGAGAAGTAAAAGAAAAACAAGATCTGGAAGTAAAACAGAAAACTAGAAAAGGATACTATAGGAAGTTTAACATTAAATGTGAATATCATTAGAAATAATATAAGAAGTTTGGTGGCGGTAGAATGGTGTAAAAACTAAAAATGGGTGTTTTTACTTGTTGGATACCAGATGTAACAAAGAAGAAGAAAGAAAAAGTATACAGACGGTATGGGGTTATGGGTGGGAGATTGTTTGGTCAGTAGGAAATTAGATGTTTCAGAACAGGAATTCTTATAAAACATGAATAAACAAGAATACCAGATATAACAATAGTAATACCAGGAAGGGTAGTGATGTGAGAATGAGACAAAATGTATAAGATTAATAGTATGTTATGAGTAAACTAGTATGATGGAGAAACATAGTTGTTTGAAGAAACTGAAAAAAAAATGTGATTGTGAACATATCAATTGAATAAAATCTTGGAAAAAAAATATGGATATTTGAGAACTATATAGTTACTTTCTAGACTTGTAATGTAGAAATGCAAGGTTTTCAGGAGCAGTAGTATGTCTGTGGCTTGAACATGAGAAGTTCTGTAAAATGCCATAATTTCAACAGTCTAGCAATATCTTTAGAGGTCAGGACTTAGATCAGTTGTTTGGCTTATAGAATTTGCATGAACTCCTATTTACTGAAAAGTAAGTCTTTAACTGGAGTGCCTGGCAATTTTTTTTCACTATTATCATCACAGTTGTGCCATGAAATCAGAAATTGTAGGACAAAGTGCACATAATGTTGAGTTAAAATCAAGGACATCCATATTTGAAAGGTATAGTAATGTGATGTAATTAGCTCTACTTTGATAGAAAGATTCTCTCTTTTGACAGTAAATTTGAGACCTTCTGCAGAAGTTTGATACAGTCTTTGGCAATAACATTTGGAGATAAAAGTATAAGTAACCAATTTAATTTCACTGGAATGCTTCCATTCACAATCATTATGCACATAAATATGTCTTAAATTAACTAATTTCTCTTTTGGTTAGAAAACTGTTAAACTATAATATTTATTTTAGGATCTGTTGTCAGAAATAAGACACCTTTTTGTAAATAACACATTGACCAGTTTATTCGTTCATACATATATACTTGGCTAACGACCACTAGGGTTCTCATAAACCTAGATGTGTAACACAAATGTGACCCACAAATTTGATTTATGTAGGGGTGATTTATTGACTACTTCTGTCCATCAGAAGCCAGACCAGAGTGAATTACCCATGCATTGATCCAAGTTGAACTTTAATAGGGTTAGGGAGGAACTCTGCTCCACATTGATGGGGAGCTTGTTCCAGAGGATGGGAATTCTCTGAGAACATTTCTGTCTCTCCAACATGTCCTGTTTATATCACAAGCAAAATTTAGGTCTTTTAATCTAGTAGTTCTAATGCTGTTTGTTTTCTGGATATGGAAAATGTTCATCAAAGTAGAGTCAAGGGATGCTTGTATGCCAGCAAAGATCGCCTCTCAAAAGTCTGTATGATACTGAGTAAAAAGACAGTGCTTAGAGTCAATTAGCATAGGACATTGTGTGCACTCCCTGTATTCTTTTTGAAAGGAACTTCTGTGGACATTCCAGTTGCTGAATGTGTCTGGTCAGGTGCATACCAAAGGGGACATTGTGCTCTATGAGGAGTCTGATGAGGACAGAGTACAGTGGTACAATGACCTCTCTGGATCTAGAGGCCATTCCCTTGCTAATAAGTTGAGCAAAATAGAAAGATTTTCTTAATATCTTGAACACATCTTGGCCACAGGCGTACTATCTACACGACTTCCCAGATCCTTGACTAGTGAATCAACTTTTAAGGGTGTTTTATTAATGATGTAGTTACCAGGGGTGGCAGAGTTCACAAAAGGTGCTATAAAGCCATGTTTTTGGCACCAAGCTTTTGTCTGTATTAGACCTTCCTGAAGGGTATTCTCATCTTGGGAGGATTCAATGACTGCTCCAGTTAAGCAATTCCAGCAACTCAGCAAGATGTACATCAGAAGGATAACTTTTTTAGGATTAATTATACCACCATCGTCAGCTGTATTTTTCAACACTGAGATACTCTGTAGCCTGGAAGATTCCATTCTTGAGCTCTTGCTGTAAACGAGTAGTCAAGCTGGGGAAGACAGCTTCATCAACTTAATTTCCTTTTTTGTCTCCTGACACAAAGTTATTTTAAGCCTTTTTTTTTCTCAGCAGCCTTTGTAAAACAGTTCAGAAGAGTTTTTATTTAAACCTGTATATATAATTTCACATTTGGTTTAGTATTAAGGACACCCTGAAACAAAGTCATCAATGGATGCCTGTGTAGTAATCATATGTCTCCTAAAATACTCATTTTTAGAATATTTATGTTTGGATGAAGAGCACAGTTTGAAATTGTGTACATTTTATTTCATTTAATAAAATATATTTGACTGTGAAGGCTACAAATTTTGTAGCATTTTCTTCTCAATTTGCACCGATATATAAATCTGTAGTAAGGCATAAAATGAAAGAGAATTTAGGACATGTTAAAACAATGAAAAGCTAAGAAATTTAAGCCAAATTTGTTAAGAGGAAGGCAAAAGCTGTACTTACCTGCTTAATCTGAGTGGTGCCAGATCCATGACAGTCTCTGGAATTAAGGCTTTCCTCCTTACTACTTGGGATGAAGCCCACTGCTCTGCCCACTACTCATCTTACTTCAGAGGATTTTAAGGAAATGAGATGTCTTTAGATATGGATGCTTGTGAAGAAATGTGTGTACTTACAGGCTCAAAGAAGGGCTGACAAACTAAAGCTAAATGACAAAGTATTTTCCTTCTTAGGATATCACTCATCAGATGTCCAGTTTAGCAGTTGAAATTCAAATGTTTTTGGCTCTAAGGACTGTCCACATTTTCCAAATTTCTGTAGACTTCTTTTTTAACTATTTTGTTGGAGACACCCAAGAATAAGCTGTCAGTGGGGCAAATATCTGAACAAAATCTTGTTGTTTTTCTTTTATGAAGCAGATCTCCTTCCCTAAGTTTGTCAGGACCTCAGCAACCTAGATGTCAGACACACCTGAGTTCATAGATTACAGATTTATAGAACGTGTGCATAGATTACAGGCTTATAGAACAGGGATACTTTGACTTGGTGCAAGGGATACTTTGACTTGGTGCAAATAGTTCAGTCTAGTTTTGGGCAGAACTCCTTTCTTCTTCTTCTTCTTCTTCTTTCGGCTTTTTCCTGGTTAGGGCTCGCCACAGTGGATCATCTGTCCGCTCATGATTGGCAGTGGAGTTTTACGATGTCGAGTTGCCAGCCTGGCGCCCAACCTTCCACAGAAGGCACACACTCACACCTAGGGCCAATTTAGTGTGTCCAATCCACCTACTGCATGTCTTTGGGATGTGGGAGGAAACTGGAGCACCCGGAGGAAACCCACGCAACCACAGGGAGGACATGCAGACTCCGCAGAGAAGGCACCCCAGCCGAGAATCGAACCGGAAAACCTCTTGCTGTGAGGCGGCAACGCTAACCGCTGCACCACTGTGCACCAGTTTTGGGCAGAACTATATGTCTGAAATTAAAAGCAAATAAGAAAATGATGACATTTATTGATGAAAGATTGTAAATAATCTGACCAGAGGTCCAGAAGGAGTCCTTATACATTTTGTTATAGGCTATGATAACAATGGTTCTTTAACTTATTGTTCCTTCCAGATAACAAGTGTACATACAAATAGAATGATACCTGAATCTGTATATGACTATATGTTTTTTTTTATTTCTGCTTTAGGTATGAGAAGATCATTATGCCTCATCATCAATTAATTCTAAAATTTATGCTTTTTGCCATTACTTAACATGGCATTATACCATCTCCTCCCTCACATGCAGTGGATTCAGAAAAGTTTGTTGTTTGTATTTATTGCATGGGTAAACTATTGAGCATTTTAGATGTTTAGTTCAACACTTGTATTAGATTAGCTATGGTTACATCTGTATATGGTAGTAGAGGTTGTATCGGTGCTATTAGGGTGGGACTGTAGGCCTCTATTAGTCTTTGTACTAAATAGTTGAAAATAAAAGATGTAGGGGGCTGTGATGACAGCAGTCCTATTATGAATTATATCAAGAGAGCATTACAGCAGGATGATAGAAAATATAGATTTGATTTCAACACAGCTGGACCACAGTTAAAAATAATAATGTGGTCAAAGTATCCTATAGATTTGCTGAAAAAATATAATAGTTAGTAACCATTAAATATTCAAAGAAGAAGACAAAATATTTGCTGTTGTCTACATCCATGGAAAGTCAGTTTGTTGGATTAATGGAAAGACATGGCCCATATGTTTTTCCAGGTTCGTCTATTTTTGCAACTCCACACAACTGATACTTGCATATATTAACTCCCAGATCACAATATTTCAGTAAAAGTGAAATTCCAGACATACCAGTATTCTAATCTTTAGTAACAACCCCCCTGGAATTGCAAATAGTGATTGCACATTATAATGTATATCACTAGTGTGTTGATAACAAACCTAGCACCTTCTTAGTCTTTATTTATAAAGTATGGCCAATAGTCCACTCTCAAAAATAATTCAATAACAAATTATGGTATAGTGCACTGTTCTGATAAATATAACTGTTCACACACACACACACACACACACACACACACACACACACACACACACACACACACACACACACACACACACACACACACACACATATATGTGTGTGTGTATGTGTGTGTGTGTGTGTGTGTGTGTGTATATATATATATATAAATATATATATATATATATATATATTTATATACACATGTTTGTTTGTTCTACTTTCGGCTTTTCCTGGTTAGGGCTCGCCACAGCGGAACTCCGGTCTGCTAATGAGTGGCAGTAGATTTTTACGGTGCTGAGGTGCCAGCTCAAAGCCCAGCCTTCAATGAAGGCAGGCCCATTCATGCATGTCATTTGAATGCCACTCGACCACTGGGAGGACATGCAGACTCCACACAGAAGACGCTCCAGCCAAGAATCGAATGGAAGAACCTGTTGCTGTGAGGCGACAACGCTACCGCTGCACCACCGCAGTCTTCATATATATATATATATATATATATATATATATATATATATATATTTATATATATATATATATATATATATATATATATATATATATATATATACATATTATGTGGATGTTCTCTTTTGCTGCTACAGTAAGCCTCTGGAGCTAAGACATGACATTCTGCACCAGATATTAAAACAGCTGTGAGGGACCTGCTTCTCTTAGCAAGTTCTTAAACTACTTGTAAACTGCACATCCTGAAAATTGCCATGCATCTGTAGTGGTTAATACAATGAAAAAAATATTATGTGAGAAACAAGTTGTTTGGTTTGGAAAAGGAAACAACAGTCTTTCACTAGTAGGTACAGCCTAACAAGGTTGCTCTGTCATAAAATGGGAACACTCAGTATACTCTACAAGTTACCTAAATAAATAATGCTTTTAGATTTATTTATTATTTCATAACCGAATAGCTGAAGTTGTCCCAGGACCATTTTAAGCATGATCCAAGCAATAGTGTTTTAGTACAGCTGTTGAACGTTATCACAGACTACATAGATGCTTACTGGAGTGGTAAGTATGGAGAAGATGCTTACAACAACAAAAACAACAGGAGTGATACGTAGCAAGCTATACCTACATGCAACAATGTAATTACTAGAACAGCCTTGTAAGTTGTATTATGTTCAATGTTTGCATCATGAATTTATTCTAATGTTGAATTTAAGAGGAAAAAAGAACAAGGTAAAAAAAATGTATAGGAATGTGGAAATGAGTTGGAAATGGGGAAGACTAGTACACAGAGACCATAGACTGAGGCAGAAGGAATAAGGACTGTTTACTTGAAACAGGTGTGCCATGTTATCAGTGAAAGGAAATATCATATAAATAGGTAAAGGCACAGGTAACAGTGTCAGATGGAACCAGTTTTATAATAACTGAGGAAATGAGTTTTAGATGAATTATGATTCTGAGTCTTTCTAAAATGAGCAAACAGGAAATTCCACATGGATCATGGTATGGACAAGTGTGCTGGAGGTCTTTCTTCAAGTTTTAATGTGCAAAGTGGTCTAGTGATATTTAGTGGACCAATGCTCCAGTGTCTTTTGAGCAAAGATGGTAGTTGTTTTAATGGATAGAAAATTGAATCCTTTATGGTAAAAGTAAGTAGTACACAATCATTTGTCATTCAGGGGGAATATTAAGAAGGCTTCTCAAACAGTAGTGCTGATACAGTCTGCTTTTTTAAAATAAAAGGTAGTGGTATTTATATGGTCCAGACAGTTTAATGACCCTCAAAGTTGTATTGTACATAACGTGTAGTTTCATTGTGCATTTTACATAATATACAGTTTTGTTGCTTTAAAGTATTTTTCTTGTTGTTAATATGCAGAATATGCCATAAATTCAGACTACACATAGTCCTAATGCTTTGTAAAAACATATTTGTACATCCGGTTCAGGTTGTTACTTTAATTTTTGCTGGTACAGAGACAAGATTCCCGAGTAACAGAAGTAATGTCCTTAGTGAATAGGATATTTTTAATATATAATTTTGAATATGTCTTCCAATTTTAAAGTTTTATATGTTCCTGTATCCTGCATCCTTGATGTATACATTATTACCTGCTCAGACATTGCACAATACACTGGAGGAGCATATTCACCAACACCAAGGATTGCGAAGTCTCGCATACTTGTTGACGATCTGTTTAGTTAACCAAATTGTGTCAACTAAACTGATGTCAATGTTAATGACAGTCAACTAGATTAGGGTTTCCTGTATCATATCAATGTATTTATAGATAATTTATTTAGTATTCATCTTCAGAGACATTAGGTGAAAAGAGGTATCAGTAATTGATAATAGATATTTGTAGATATTTATATGTGTATATCTTTATATAAACAATTAATATAATTCATACTTTGTTTGACTACGTAAATAAATGGTCTACCTTTATTTTCAATTCATCTGTTATACAATGCCTGCCCTTTAAAATCTCAAGCCTTGATCTCAGTAACACAGGTAATTACCTACTGATAAGACCATCCTGTTCACTGTAGGTAATCACAAAGAGCATTTGCTAAGGTAGCACCAGAACACTGGAACAGAAAACCTGCAAACATAAAGACTGACATTGCACATGAATCTTTTAAAAAAGCTGTCAAAAAGCAAACAAAAAAAACTTCCAATGTCAATGCTTTGACAGTCATAGATATGTCACCCCATCCTTACTCTGTAACGTCTGTCCTTTCTTGTAACTATCTATCTCCTTCACACTCCTGTTCTGTACAGTTTTTGCTCCACACTGCATTCTTTGCTAACTTATTTGTCCAATTATAATTCCTATCCATTCCCCCATTATTGCAGTTTTCTCTCTTCAACACCCACGTGACTTTTTCTCACTAACCTCCCTCCTTGTTGCTTCCTTACCACTGCTGCTCATCACTACCGTACCACTAATTTTCATAATTCTGGTAGTTATTCCTTCTTATCTCCTCCTTATTGCTGGATGTTGCATTGTAAGATGCATTGTACACTCCAGTCTTATTGGTATATGCTATTGTTTATATGTGTTTACTTTACAGTTCTGCACTGTACTTCACATATTTGTATGCACTGTTCAAAGCAGTTGTATCTGTCACTATAAATATAATCAGTGCTTGTCAATCCAAACTATTGTCAATGTAAGTGTGTCTTCTGGGCTTCGGTCATACCTGAAAAGGTTCCTTGGACCAGTGTATTCACCCAGTCAACAACTGTATAAATAAATAAAATAACAACATTGTTAATCTGTTGCTGTATTAGCAATATGATTCATCTCTGGAGTGTATGGTTCTTCTATTTTTATTACTATTTGGAATCTTGGCCATAGAGAAAAATTTTGGCTTGTTCTGACATATTGGAACTATTACCTGTTTGGACTTTTGTGACTTCTCTTTCTATTAGAATAGCGTAATCCCTCATATTATTTAGAAGGTAAGAAATTCCTATTGTACTTTTCTGCAATTTGAGTACCTGAAAGTGATGCAGGCCAGGAGTGGAAGTATAATCAGTAATATGCATTAAGTGGCTCAGGTAGCATCCACCTCTCAAACCATACATGCTTTGTATTGCACTCAGACAGAGAATAACTACAATCAAAACTGCACTAAATATACAGAGGGATTCCTATTGCACTACAACAAAATGGAACATCCCACAGAGATGTTCCCACAGTTCCAGCTGAAGAGGAAGGACAGGGGATCAATCAAAGATGATTTTTAGTCTGAAGAGACACATAGAGACACATTCTGGATTAGTCATATTTAAAAAAAAATTTTTCTTAGAACCAAAATTTAAAATGTTAATATTTCAAAGTATTGTTACCACTCCTATCACTTCAGGCCCTCAGAGTCACTCTGGACTTAAAGCACATGTATGCTGGTATCCCCATTGTCAGAAGCCCCAGGAAGTTTTTTAGATTTGCAGTGTGTTTGGTGAGAACATTTATCATACCATTAACCTTTGGCTAGTGTACTTCACCAAGCATCTTTACAAAATGACTAGCTGTAGTAATTGCATATTGCAGGACAAAGGGCATTCAAATCTGCACCTGTATGGATAGTTGTCTCATCTTACTGGTTCATAGGCAGATACTAGGCTATTTGCCCTAGGGCATTTATAAGCCTAGCCTGAGTGTATTTTGGCTTTCGCCTCCCCTATTAGATTAGCCTACTGTGCCTCAGTATAGTAGGTCACAGAAGGTAGCCCTTTAAGATTAGTTTACTGTGCCTCTGTGAAGCAGGGACACAGAAGAGATCCCAGGGGTGAATTTGCGATTTCCCATCCACGCGTCCAGATTTCGCTTGAAGAGGGTCAGCGAGGGGCTATGACTAACATGAATTGGGATTCTATTCCAGAGTGAGGGGGGCCTCTGGGAAATGAATCTGTCCCTCCAGCATGTCCTATTTATTTTTGTGCTGAGGTTTAAGTCCCTGGAGCGTGTAGCTCTAAGGGATTTGGATTTTTTGAGGTGGAGCATGTCCATTAATTCTGGGTTAGACATGGCTTTGTACGTCAGGCATAGATCGCCTCTAAGTAGGCAGTAAGCAACTGAGTAGAGCTGGAGTTTCTTTAGTCGAGCTGCATAGGACATCTGTTTGTGGCATATGATCCTCTTGGTGAGGTACTTTTGGGGTCTCTCCAGTTGCTGCAGGTGTCCGGTAAGGTACATCCCAAAAGGGGCATTGTATTCAATTATGGGCTTGATGAGTGATGAGTAGAGGGGCACAATGACCTCTCTTGATCTAGATGCGAACCCTTTCGTGATAAGGTGGGCTATATAGAAGGTCTTTCTAACCACTTTGGCAACGTGATTATCAAAGGAGAGATTACTATCTACGTGGGTCCCCACAACTGGGTATTATCAAGGCTTTGGCATTTGCCCTGACTTGCTTTAAGGATTTTGGGTTTCACCATCAACAAAGTCAAATAAAATCAAACATAACACTGTTAACAAACTTGGTTTTCCTGAGGATTGCTTGGACACAACCCTTCACAGGGCCTTCTCCTCAACGTACCTCATCTGACCATATTTCCAAAACATTTTGAAGCGGGAGGCAATATCAGTAGGACAGATGCTCATTATACTGATCACTGCTGCAGCAGCCTTACCTTTAAGGGGCATAACAGCAGGCCAGCTTGCAAAGCTTAAGGGCACCTTGCAAGCACCCAAACTGTCAGGTAGCTTGAGCTGAGCTGACTAAAAGCAAGTTTGGATGTGAAGTGCATCAGAGTTTTATTGCTGCCAAACAGTATACGCCTCTGAGACTTTCAAGCATCAGTGGTTGGCTTGTGCTGTTTTATTTCTGAGCAGGTAAGTTCATTTTTGGGGAAAAACTTCCATTTTTTTATTTGTGTTGCTGTTTTATCACTTTCCTCTTTGAGAAAGTTATTTTAAAGCCTGGAGTGTTGTGTTTTAATGGCTGGTCATGAGACTGCAATGTACTTTTAAACAGAGTGATCATTTGTCAGTTTAGAAGTGGTGTAAAGTAACCGAAAATGCTCAGGGTCTAATTCAGGCTATTGATCTTTCTTGTAGTTTCTGGTAAAAGAATTCCTGAAGAGATTCAAAATTCTGAATCTGAACATTAAGATTCAGGAGAAATACAGAATTTTTCCCCTCAGATTTCTGATTTAGACTCAGAGGAGAGCTCAGTTTCTGATGCTCCATTTGGGGGTTTCCCTTTCTCTGAGGCTATTGCTGGAACATGCCAGTGTTTTCAGTAGGAGAACATTGATGTTTCTTAGTCCCTCAGAAAATACTATGAGTTGTTACTCAAGGATGTTCCAGATCTTATGACCATTCCTCCTGTTCTGTTTGCTTTAGAAGATGTGTGTCCTACAGTCTGCAGTTTTTCTGATAGTCAGCCAGCTGTCCTAAAAAGGCAGATAGAATGTCTAAAGATCCTCAGTTTTCATACACTATTCCAAAACCTGACTCAGCAGCTATAGCTGTAGTTGATCACACTGCTATTAAGCACCTAGTCAATTCCAATCCTACTCTTTCTGATCAGGATGGGAAAAGTATTGACCAGTATAAGAAAAAGTACATGCTTCTGTCTGTCTGTGATAGTGCCCAAATTCAAAATTATGTCACTTTGCAACCTGTTACTTCTTTCCCTTTCAAGTTTGCTGGTAACCCTAGACTTAAAATATGCTTGTCATCACATCCCTTTTTAGCAAGACTTCAGACTTTCTTAAGGTTTTGTATGTCTGGAATACATCACAGGATAATAGGCAGTCACTAGGCTATTGGCCCTGATGCACTTATAAGCCTAGCCAAGAGTTTAGCCCATGTTTAGACAAGTCAGCACCCAATGCCCCTGTCCAGCAGGAACATGGGTGGAGTCCCAGGGATGTATTTTCTATTTCCCATCCATTTATCCAGGTTGTGCTTAAAAAGAGGTAAAGAGGTACTCTGCTTGATGTGGAGAGGGAGTCTATTCCACAGATGGGGAGTCTCTGGGACACAAATCTGTCCCGCCAACAAGTCCTATTAATATCGCAGAGCATGTTGAGGCTGCATGTGTGGGTTACTTGAGTGGAGCTTGACTTGTGGGTATGTAGCAGTTCCATCAAGGCAGGATCCGAGATCACCTTGTATGCCAGACAGAGGTCACCTCTGAGGAGTCTGTATGAAACTGAGTAGAGGGATAGGGCTTTTAGCCTATCTGTGTATGGTAGATTTTTGAGGCCCTGGATGATTCTGCTGGTGAGGAAACTCTGTGGTCTGTCCAGCTGCTGCATGTGCTTTGTGAGGTACATGCCAAATGGGGTATTGTACTCAATAATGGGCCTTATAAGGGAAGAATACAGAGATATTATGACCTCCTTTCATCTGGATGAGATACCCTTACTTATGAGGTGGGCCATGTAGAAAGCTTTCTGTACAATGGAAGCAACATGGTGGCCAAAAGGTTGGTATCAATCTGGGTGCACAAATCCCTCACGACTGATTGCATGCTTAAGACATTGTTATTAATGTGATAATTTCTGGGGACATCTCTCTCCCGAAAGGGAATGATGATGCATTTTGTGGCATTCAGTTTGAGCCTCTGTTTCTGGCACCAATCATTTGTTTGGGTGAGATCCTCTTGGAGGATGCCCACATCATTAGGGGAATTGGTGACAGCACCCAGCTTGCAGTCATCTGTAAACTTGGTCAGCCATAGCCTACTGGTTTTGCCCTGCAACTCAGAAAAGTATATCCCAAATAACAGAGGCCCCAAGACCAAACCCTGGGGTATGCCGCTCATTACGGATCTACTGCTTGAGGTGGCTTCCCCTATTTTTATTAGGTGGGTTCTATCAGTGAGCCAGTTAGCTGCCATCTGGTAACATACAGATTGATGCCTAGTTGAGAGAGTTGATCTATTACACCTGAGTTGGGAATAACATTGAAGGATTTGACCAGGTCAGGGTAGGTGGTGTGCACCGTCTTCTCCTCATCCATGCTTTGGTGACTGTCTCAAAGAATCAACCAAATTTAACAGACATGACCTCCCCTAGATGAAGCCAAACTGTGTGGGATCAAGTGTTTGGAGGTTGCCAATGACCTTGTTAATAAGGTCAATGAGAATCCATTCAATGGCCTTGCAGATGAGGCTAGTTAGGCTGATGGGTCTATAATTTCCTGGACTGGAGGATGCTCCACCTTTATGCAAAGGGATGACAGTGGCTGTCTTCCACTCAGCGGGGACAAAGCCAGTATTCAGGCTCTGGTTGAATAGGGTGCCTAATAGTGCTGCAAGTTCCTGTCTAAGTTCATGTAGGATGCAGCCTGGGGTATTATCAAGTCCCATGGAGGCTGTATTTTTTTACTTTGAGAGAGCAGTGATGACCTGTTCCCTAGATATAAGGGGAAGGGGCAGGTACTGGGAATGTCCTGATTTATTGATGGGGGGACAGTGGGGTGAAATTTTTGCTGAATCTGTCAGCCAGCAAGTTTGCTATATCTACGGCATTTGTATATGTGGTGTCTTTGACTCCTAGTTCTGAACAGATCTGGGTGCTTCCTATAAGATTGCAGACATATGTGAAGATGGCCTTATGACTGTCTCTAGTAGATGTGGTCAATTTGGATTCAACGTTTGCTTTGGAGGATTTCACTAGTTCTCTTATTTGCTTGCTCAGGCTAAGGAGAGATTGCTTCCAATTGGGCACCTGCTCCATCTTGGTCCTGGACAGCAAATGTTTACTTTTGTTATAGTGTTTATTTATTGCAGATGTCCACCAGACAGGTTTACTGTTCCTCGCAGAGGATGATTTAGTCCTTTTGGGTATTTCTGATTCCATGCATCTATATAAATGCTCATATAGTGCTTTTGTATAGTTTTGGATACTGGTGCCAGTTCCTAGAGAGGGGGTGGGGGTTGTGAACCTGTTTATTCCATTGCTCAGGAGGCTGTAATCAGCTGTGGAGAAGTTTTTTTTACCCTAACTAGAGGGGGGTCAGGGGAGATGGTGATTTCAAAAGTGACCACTTTATAGTCATATGTTATCAGGGAGGATGATACTACAGGGATCCTGCAGTGGTTACTCATGTTGGTTAATACCAAGTCCAAGATATTATAACCTCTTGTGGGGGTATCGACTAGCTGTTCCAAAGCATTTGCATTGACAAAATTGAGGAATCTCTAGACATTTGTTTTCTGGCATGAGTAGTTCTTCCAGTCTGTGTTTGGGTAGTTAAAGTCACCCAGGATCAGGGTAATGGGTTGAGTCTTGATAGATTCAACAGGGTTCAGATAGGCGGATTGGGCATCTTGAGTCAGATTTGGGGGCCAGTAGCTAGCTATGATTTCTATAGTGGTCTTGTCAATGGTTTACTACACTTGGAGTGTCTCCTGTGTGTCTTACTGTTTAACAAGCCTGGAGGTGTGTATGTCTTTAATATATATTGAAACTCCACATTCTTTGGCTTTACTACCCACAGTTTGAGGTCTGAATGTATGGTAGGATGAATAACCAGGTAAGGCTGGGGTGCTCTCTGCAGCTTTGAACCAGGTTTCTGTCACTGTGCAAATGTCAGCATTGTCCAGGGTTAAGAATGCTTGCAATGAGTACAGTTTCATGTTTAGACTCATAGTGTTTAGCAGTATGACCTTTAATTTGTGTTTTGTTGAAAATGTTATGTTGGTAGTTTTAACCTCATCACGTTTCCTAAAAAATGCTCTATGGGGGAGGCAAGAGCCTTTGCCAGAAGTGTGAAGCC
Organism: Protopterus annectens; assembly: GCF_019279795.1. Lineage (NCBI taxonomy): Eukaryota > Metazoa > Chordata > Ceratodontiformes > Protopteridae > Protopterus > Protopterus annectens. The sequence goes on from NC_056733.1 coordinate 1,093,597,382, forward strand.
CAAGTGAGACAGATGCAGGCCATCTCTAGCAAAATATCATGGTCTGTCAATCATATCTTCCTAGGCTGTCAGGTACTGGATCCCCTGGAATGGCAGCAGAAACTAAGTCAATTGTTAAAGTCAATAATTTTGTGTTTGTATTGAGGCATCATTTTGGGTGATGGTAGAATGCTGGTTAAGGCTAGGGACATACTTGCCTGGGACACATATTCAGTGAGTTCAATCATGTTTCTCTTTATATAGTCTAGGGAGGTATGTCTCAAGTCATTCACACCAGCATGGACTATGACAGAGTCATAACAGTACCTGTTGTTAAGAGACTTGAATGAGTCTGTGATATCATGGATTCTGGCCCCTGACAGACAACTAACCATGGGTTTCTACTTATCCAGCCTGGTGAGAGACACATATGTGTGTCTCACAATGCAGTCTCCTCTGACTAATATGTTGGGTTTATGGTTAAGCCTTAGTGGTTGTGAGGCACAGGTGTGTGAACTATGAATGGTATGTAGTTTGGAGGGCTGTGGAGATTGCATGTGTTTTTGCCTCTGAGATGTCCTTTGTTTGGGCATGTTTTTGTTGAGGACCTCCACATATGTGGGTATGTGTTATCTAGGTGTGGGTGGTGTTTGAGGTGTAGTGAATGTGTTGCCAACCTTCTCAGTGCCGGATATACTCACTTGTGAGGGAGAGAGCATAGACTCTAGGTTCCTAATGTAATTACATCTCTCACAAATTGTGTTCCTAGGTGGTAGTAGTAGTATGTGGTTGTCTGTGTATATGAGTCTGTTGCTACACTGTCTCAGGATGTCCTTATCAACCAGACTGGTGGGAGAAACTGCAAGAAACTGTCCATCCATATTTCTCAGAATCTGAGAGAGAAAGGCCAGGGAGAGCTAAGGTTAGGCCTAAAGCCCAAATGCTTAAACCAAAACTAAGAGCCTTAGAATAACACAATTTAAACAGGCTGTAAACAAGCAATAATAAATGCATTAGAAAATATGCAATTGAACACTTTAGAGGACAAGCCAGAGCAAGTAGCAGAAAAAGCAAGATGAAGTAATAGAGTAGGAGGAGGAGGAAACACTAATACAGTAAAAGCAGCTGAATATTTTTATTTAGTAAAGTGGAAAGGAGAGAGGAGGAACAGAAGATAATTCAAGGTTAAGGAACTAAGGGGTTTGGTCTTCCCAAATGATTTCTCTGTTAGGTAGAATGAGCTAATGAGATGGGACTTGGAGGAGTGTACCAGACCAAATTTACAGTAGGGGCAGGCAACAGCAAAAGCCACCAAATTTAAGTATACAACAGCAGCTGCGTGGGAGAAAAATAAAAATTCAACCAAGGGTCAGCAAATATATAAATACAGACACAGGAAAGTAAATAATTCAGTCAAGCAAATAAATGAAAACAGTGCAGTACTGTTAAGCAAATAAATGAAAACAGTGCAGTACTGTTAAGCAAATAAATAAAACCAGTGCAGTACTATTAAGCAAATAAATAAAAAAATAGTGCAGTACTGATAAATAAATAAATAAAATTAGTGCAGTACTGTTAAGCAAATAAATAAAATTTATCAGTTCCATGCCTTACCCTTTGGACAATCCACTGCACAAAGAGTGTTCACAAAGTGTCTGACTCCAGTTATAGCTCATTGCAGGCTACAGGGTATCCACATTTTCCAAATTTAGACAACTTGCTTATCTTTGCAGAGTCTTTTTCAAAGTATCAGGAATCTCCATCTTCAGTGACAGAGCTCTTAAACAAGCTGGCATTCCAAGAGGAACATTCAAAAGTCTTTCTTGACTCCTTCACACAGGTTTGTGTTCCTGTGATGTCAACTTGATACCTCATTCCGAAGAGCTTTTCTTCCACAAAAAATATATAAATATAAATACACACACACACACACACACACACACACACACACACACACACACACACATATATATATATATATATATATATATATATATATATATATATGGGTCTAGGACATATACTCAACTTCACTAAATACCGAATGGCTAAATCACTCTCACTAATGCATGAAGTCATAAAAATCATGAAAACTCAATTGATTGAATTTAATTTAACCAAACAGCGCATATCAGTTGAGACCTTTACTCTCCCTTTAAATGGAACACATAGGTGTATTCGTAGTACTAACGTACTGCTACAATGGCAGAAATCTACAGACTTGCACCTGGAGTGTTAGGACAGATTTACAACACTGTAAAGTCACAGAAAGGTGGAGAAATATTACTTATAGATGGCTATATTTATCAACTGGAAAAGAAGACAAAAACTAGAAAGTACTGGAGCTGTAAATATAAGGTAACTGAAAAATGTAAGGGTAGAGCAGTAACAATTGCAGTTACCTCTGGTGAGGAATTAGTTAAGAGTGTAGACCATTATCATTCTGGTGAACCTGATGAAGTTGAGATGTATCGGGTTAGAAGTGAGCTGAAGCAAAGAGCTACTCTTTCTAGAGATTCTCCGTGTGTTGTGGTTGACGACACTGTAGCTTCTAGTTCTTTGGAGTGTGCATCTTATTTACCCAGCCGAAGATCTATGGTGCAAACAGTTAAGTGTGTTCACTCAAAGAGTAGGAGTGGCTTACTTTGTAGAAACGTCAGCTTAACTGATATCAAAGTGGATGATTTCCATTTGAAAGACAGCATATTTGTAAAGAAAGAGTTATCGGATGCAGTTAAGCAAACTACTGTTGTGCTGTTTCGTATACAACCCAACTTAAAAGATCTCAGTTCTACAAACATGTTAATGGATGGTACTTATTTTCAAAGGGGCTCAGAGTGTAGACAATTGTATACCATACATTCTGTTGTCAGATATGGTGGGCACAGTAAAAGTGTACCACTCCTTTACTGTCTTATGAATAAAAAGTCCTATCGAGCATACAATCTTATGTGGAAAGGCATATTTGAGTTACTGTCTGAGTTTAACCTTTTACTAAGTGCATCATTTATATTGTGTGATTTTGAGCCTGCAGTTATACAAAGTGTGCATCGGAATGTAAATGGTGTTTTGTGTAAGGAGTGCTTTTTCCACTTTGGCAGAAATATTTGGAGAAAAGTACAAAATTTAGGGCTCTCATCACGTTATAACTCAGATATTCAGTTTCAGCATAACGTTAACATCTAGTTGCTTTAGCATTTCTTCCAGAGGAGAAAGTTTTGGAAACTTTTAACTTATTAAAGGAAGAGTTCCCTTTAGAAGGACAGCCATTAGTTAAATACTTTATGGAATTGTACTTGTTGGGTAAACCTAGATTTCTGAGAACTAGGATGTCAACAGAAATGAGATTTCCACCTCTTTTTCCAGTGAGTTTCTGGAATATATCTGTGCTGAATGAGTTGAATTTGCCCAGAACGCAGAATGCAATTGAAGCGTGGCACAGGAGGCTATGCTGTATAGCAGGGAAGCACTTTGATGTTCTCAGCATTCTACAGAGTATATGTCGTGAGCAAGACAGAGTTGATGAGGTTCACTGTAGGTTGTTGTCTGGTTGTCCTCCTACCCCGAAGAAGAGGAAGCAAATATGAAGAGAGGAACGTTTTGAAATCATAATGGAAAACAAACAAGAATACACAAGCTTGCAATTTGTTAAACCTATAGCTCAATTATTGAAGATTTAAATGAAGTTACTGTATTTTCATTGTACTGCCGTTAATACAGGGAATCTGTGAAAAGAACAGATATTAATGTTAACAGGCATTAACTAATCTTTACGTCATTTGTTGCCACTGGGTGTTTCTGCACTTTCTGCCATTATTCTATTTTCGGTGTTCCTAGATTCGGTTATTTGCGTTTTTGTGATTTTATGACTTCGTGCTTTAGTGAGCGTGATTTAGCTGTTCGGTATTTAGTGAAGTCGAGTATATATCCTAGACCCACATATATATATAATATATATATATATATATATATATATATATATATATATATATATATATATATATATATCTAGGACTTTTGAACAAAAGTTCAAAAACCTGAATCCAAAACCACCAAACACACTTTAACGAAAGCTCTTTCATTGAAAAAGTGCTTTCGTTAAAGTATGTTAAAAAAAAACACTAAATCTACTTGAATGCAGGGGGGAAGCCCCCCTGCACACCCCCATACTTTAATATTCTCACTCTGAGGTTGCACTACAGTGAGGAAAAGGGAATTTTCCCTTACCATACTGTAGTACGACCTGAACAACAAGTATACTTACGTGAAAGTGCTGCTTCAGTGAACAGCACTTTCGCGCAAGTATGCTCACCAAATTAGGATTCGGTGAAAGATGCAGTCAAGCATCTGTATGGATCCCATAGATGTATATATATATATATATATATATATATATATATATATATATATATATATATATATATATATATTAGATATAGATATAGATCTGGTTTCCAACTTGGACATCAGTCACTGCTGTTATGGAATACCTCAGGATTTTGAGTTTTATAGCATCTATGATTCTCATGATATCCCTGGCAAGACTCTCCATGAGAAAGATACAGTGGTATCTGAAATGTCTTTGGTCCCAGCACTGACATCCTTTATCTTTTGAAATCCCAGTGGTAGGTTTTGTCAGAAGAGAAATCATTTGGTGGAGACAACAGATATCCTTAAATCCAGGTCTCCCCTTCTCCCTCCCAGCTCCAAAGCAGTCAGTCACATCAGACACCTTGGACTTTGTTTGGGGAGCAGCTTCATGAGGGATAAAAGTGCAGGGTTTTGGACACCAAGGACAGATGCAACCACATAAATATCAAGGAGATGCTTGCCCTGATCAAGGCTATTAACTTTCTGAACCATCTTTGGTCCCTCTGACCACAATCATTTTAATACATCAACAACAAGGTGGAATTATGTGGTACCCCCTTTGGAGACTAACCATTTTAGCTTGGGATATAGCTTCATAGTGCAGTCTTACTCTACAGGCATCCTACATTCCATCAGAGCAAAATTGTGTAGCTGTGCACTAGGGCAGATCCTCATGAATGGAAACTTCATTGAGGGGGGGTGTCTTCTAAGATTAGAGCCATCTGTGGAGAGTTCCTTATGTAGACCTCTTTGCCTCTTCTCTAAACAATCAACTGTCAATTTCTCTTCCAGGACTCCATGCAAGAAGGTCTGGATAACAGGTTCCTTTCTTCCTTGGACAGGAATGTTACTATATGCATTTCTACCTTTTCCACTGATATCCAGGGTACTTCTGAAGATTCAGAAGGAATTCCCAAGATCATTGTGATGATGCCCTTCTGGCCCAGGAAACCATGGTTCTCAATTCTTTTGGAAATGGCCAGGGGCAATTACCACAAGCTTCCTCACAAACTGTTTTTGTTAAGATCCTCAAGTCAGACACGTTGGCCAATTCAAATAGAGCAAGTTTGGCTTCTCTAACACAAAATTAAGATGCCAAAGAAGGGCCACAGGTTTTCTTAGAGGCCTGCTATGAGAAATCCCTTTCAAAAATATCTTGACATTAGACTGCATTGAAAAAGAAGGATCCATGAGCAGACATGTTGAAGTAGCTGAAATGTGAATCTTGATAGAGGAATAAGAAAGGCCATAGGATAGTAACCCACACAAATATTGTAAAACCAGGGAATAACTAGCCCTGAATGGGTGCTGGTTATGTTATGCTGATGGCACCAACTAAAAAACTTTTCTATTTGCTAATATATGATTTTCTAGTAGCAGGCTTTCTTGCCTCCCTCCTTTAGTACTGCTGTAAGTCTTCAGTAAACAGATGCTAAAAAGGAATTGAGACCCTATCATCCATTCAGCCAACTGAAGCTATCTGAGTTGCAAGCTCTTATGGTGAGTCAACCCTTTCTCATTTTCCATAGGAACATGGTTTATTTGAGAACTAATCCTTTTATGCCTAAAGTGACATCTGAGTAAACTTTAAGCCAAACTATCCAGCTCCCCCTTTTCTTTCCTGAACCTAAAATGAGGGAGAAAGGATACTCCATACCTTGGATGTACACAGATATCTGAGATACTTTCTTTTCGGCTTTTCCTGGTTAGGGGTCGCCACAGCAGAACTCCGGTCCACTAATGATTGGCAGTAGATTTTTATATTGCTGAGTTGCCAGCCCGATGCCCAACCTTCAGCAAAGCACACCCATTCACGCATATCTTTTGAATGCCACTTGACCGCAAGGAGGACATGCAGACTCCACACAGAAGGCACTCCAGCCGAGAATTGAACAGGAGACCCTCTTGCTGTGAGGCAACAATGCTACCACTGCACCACCATGGCTGCTAGATATCTGAGATACTATCTTGACAGAACTAAATCATTCTGATCTTCAGATCAATTGCTTATTTTCAGTGAAGCTAAGAAGAATGCACAACCTGTGTCAAAACAGACTATTTCTAAATGTATGTCTAAGGTTATTACCTTTTGCTGTACTCACGATCACAAAACTATTCTAGGCAGTGTCAAGGGCCACTTTTCAGGGCCTTGGCTATTTCTATGGATTTTTGGAAAAATTTTGATTGTAGAAGTATTCTGCAAGCTGCTAATTCATCCTCTGTACACATTTTATAGAGCACTATAAGCTGGATTTCTTCTCTAGCTCCATATCAAGCTTTGCTAGGATTATTCTCCAGGGGATCCTGGACTCTTGTCCTTTCATCCGCTTAGGTAAGCTATCCATATAGCTAAGGCTACTGCAGCAGCTATCAATGTGATGAACATAGCACAGCTGGGTAAGTAAACTTACTATAGCAGTAGAAGTTCAAATGATCACAGCTGCAGCCACTCCCTCCCTCCATCCCTTTGGTTCTTGGTGTACTTTTTATGCCAGGATATGGGCATTTAATTTTTGTTGTTCCTAGCTTTGCCCTTTCAGGACTCAGCCTTTTTCTCTCTCTGTTGGTAAGAAAGCTCTGAAATGCTTTGTGCCCAAATGTGTCCTCGTCAGCTCAGCTCGAGTTGCCTGACAGTTTGGGTGTGTAGAAGGTGCCCTGAGGCTTTGGAAGATGGCTGGCTGTTATATCCTTGGCAGGATATAACTCCATAGAGCTAAGGCTACTGCAGCAGTAGTCATTTGAACATCTACTTTTATGCTAAGTTTACTTAGATAACTGCTTTCCTCAGATTATTGGGTTACATGGCATCTTGAATCCTAGTAGTATATTTGCCTGCTTACACAAGACAAATCTTTGGTGGTACGTACGAAACAGATAGTGTAAGCATTCTAATGTCTTATAACTCACCATCTCACTTCTCTCTTGCATCAGAGTGGAGATTGCAATGAAAGCTAAACCAGAGGATTCTTTTCAAAGCACTCCAGTCAGCTATGACCCCTTATGCCCCTCACCACCTCACCACAGACTCTTCAGACCTAGCTTGAGGAGTCCATGTGGAAGGTCTCCTAATTCAGGGAAGGTGAGACTGTAAGATGAAGAAAAATACAAAAAGAAAAAAAAATGACGTCAGTCATTATAGCTTTGGAAGTCTTTAGCCACATGTCATTTTATATATAAAACAATGAGAAACTCATTTATATGTTTTGTACAGGCTGGCTACATAAGCCTTAAACATACCTCCTTAGAGGCAGACGTGACTCTAACAGCAGCCTACACCTCTTCTCAACAAAATTTTCTGGCAAATAGTCTGAGCAGATCTCAAGAAGATCACCATGAGTTGATGATGAACAGGCATACATCTCAACCTCTTAGTGCAAGAAGTCTGGGCAAAGCCAAAAATAATGGAGTTACAAAGGCCCAAAACTAGATACACATTTTAAATATTGCTGTTATAAACTTAGTTGCTAGAATGATGGTTTGCTTTAGCATACATTGTCTGAAGAATATGAAGTCTGAAACTTGAATGTCTGTCATAATTTAGTTACTTTGGACTTCTGTGATTTGCTATAAAACCACAAATGTTATAAAATGTGGACATTCTCTGAAAATCTGAGCATTTCAGAGTATGTGAACAGGGATGTATTTCTGGATTTGTCTAGGATATGGAGTATTCCAAAAATATTACCTCTCCTCTGGAAAGGTATTGAGAAAGTTCTGCTGCAGGGCCGTAACTGCATAAGCTTAGGAACAGAGGCATTCTTCATGAACTAAACAGTCAATTTGATACATCCTTGATCCCCAGGGTACTTCCAAAAGTCAAGGAGGAAAAGTCGCAAATGATTTTAGCACCCTTTTGGTCAAGGAAACACTGGTTGTCTGCTGAACAGCTCATCAAGGGGAAAGAGTAAAGTACTACCTCAGCATGCACATCAAAAGAAAAGGTTCCTCTTGCACCGCAGCTTGACAACTCTATGGCTGATGGTCTGGATGATTTACATTGATTCCAGATATGTACTTGTATTATGAGACTTTTCTAAAGATTATGGGGAAGGCTAGGAAGCTAAACACAAGGAAATCTTATCTGGCTAAACTGAAGATATTCTCCTTTTGGTTGCAGTCAATGAATCTAGACCCAAACATGGCAAAGGTAGCTGTGATTTTGTAACATGTCACACCTCCTCCATGTTGGATAAACCCATAAATCTGTAAATGTGCATGGTTTTGCCATTTTAGCCTGTATACCCATAGATCCACCCATGTGTTTCAGGCATTCTGTAAAATCGTTCCTAAAAGGGGGGTTGCCTTCTACTTAGATTGCCAAGAAAATGAATTGCTCCAGTATGAGATTTTAGTTGTGTTCTATAAAAGTTGACCTAAAAGCATAGTCTACATTTACTTTCATTGAAGACACTGTTATTGGTGGCTGTTACTTTGCTAGGAGAATTTCTGAACTTCAGGATTTAAACTTCAAAGAACCCCTCTCTAGTATTCCATCAAGATAGCTTATCCATTGATGATTACCCTTCTTTTTTGCCTAAAGTGGTGTCTGGACTGTTTCTTAACCAAAATTGCATGTAATTACCAGGTTTCTTTTCAAATCCATAGAACTGAGTAGAAAGGCCACTTCATTCCCTTGATGTGCATAGACAGCTTAGATTTTCCTTGCACAGGACCAAAGAACTCAGAAACACTAAAGAGCTACTTGTCTCCTTTGCAAAACAGAAAGAGGGAAACACAGGAAATATTCATTTGTACATAGCTTGCCCTTAGAGTTCTTTTTTTTCTTTTTTTTACATAGCTCATGACAAAACTGTTCCCAGAGTATATCAGTTCCCATTCAACTACAGACATATTGCAGGCATTCCTTAGAGAGATCACCATGCAGGCTGTTTTTGAAGCAGCAACTTGGACTTCTGTTCACACCTTCATTCATCACTACAATTTAGAAGCAGCCTCCAGAGGCAGAGCAGGATTTGCTGCTGCTATCCTGTAGGCTCTTATTTCCTGATTCTATCCTTTCAAACTTCCTATGTCTCTGTGCTTTGGGAATTTTCCCAAAAGTGAGGACTGCAAAGACTCCAGTGAATATCGTATTGTGTGGGAGCATGTCATCTCATCAAAGATAGTTTTGCTGAATGCAAATAAACCAAAATCAGTTCACCACAACCACTTTCTTTGACAGTGAAGATTGTCTTTTTCTCCAGTATTGAGCAGCCTCAGATCTGGTCTAAATAATATGAAGGGTGCTTGCCCCCCAGCAAAAAAAAAAAAAAAAACTTTTAGTTTTAGCAAGGTGATTTTGGTGAACTGGTTTTGGTTTCTGTGGGTTTGCTGAAACCACCTTTGATGTATTAACATGAATTCTGTTGTGTTATGAACTTACCATAAATGTAGATGCTCACGTAGATTGACTGTTGCAGTGCAACCACCCTCCCACATATCCCATTTCTGACTTCTTTCCTTATCCACATGGGTTGGGGTGGCTTCCTAGTCACTTTTCTCCACCTTCAGTCTCATATCACTACCAGGGCCTACTCTCACCTCTGGCATGGACCTGGAGTACATAGGGCTGTTTCTATCTGGTCCACTAAGACTTTGGTACTGAGGCCTTCTACCTGGCTGTACCCAAGGCAACATACCTCTTATACCACTGATGTCCTTGTGTTCTGGTGGCTGAGCCCTGGCAAAGCCCTGATGAAAGGTAAAGCCCTGTAAGTATGGATGTTCAGTTGTTTTACTTGCATGCAGAAATCCCAAAAGTAAGGAATGTAATAGTTAATCTACTTGGAAATCTACATTTATGGTAAGTTTCTAACACAACTGTAAATTCAGTCTTCCAGTGTAACTTTGCAGACTAGATAAATAAATAAACAAACAAACAAATGAATTCATTAATTAATGAAATAAATATTTTGACTGTAAACATTGGCTGCATTGTTGATTTTGTTATTAGTTAGTCTGAAAAGCACAGTTAATAAATAATCTGTTTCACTTTAATTTTCTGTGTATTACTAAATGTGAAGCATATATTCATGTCAGAGCAAATTCTCCACATTGGAAAAAGGTGTTTTGTACATAAAGGAGTACAGAGATGTCGCACTAAGATTATTGCAATGTCACTATATAAATGAATGCAGAGATGTCAGACTAATATTACTACCATACAGTATGTACTAATTGTTTGCTTTCATATTGTTACAATTTCTCCATCTGTAATGACTATAGATTGATTTTCCATAACAAATAGACATAGACTCTCCATCTGTACTGAATGTAAACTATTTCATATCCAGTAAATGTAGATTATCCATCTAAGATGAATGCAAGCTAGTTCCAGATGCAATTGACATGCATTTCCAATTTGTAATGAATATAAACTATTGTTTTCATACCTAATAGTTGTGTGAAGCTTATTCGTCAGGATCAAGGTCTTTCAATATCCATCAAAGGTTCTTGTCTACAGAACTATGTAATTACATAAGTAACATTGCTTGATAATGTGCCTAGCTAGCAGAAAATAGCTGAGCTTTCCAGGTTTGCTTGTACAGAGGTATCAGCAACACAATGTCTAGCATAAGTCTGTAAAAGAAATCCATCTAAACATTTCTGCCTAAGAAATCCCACTTACAAGCAGAGATGGACAGTAACAGGTGGCCAGTTGTTTGGCCTAAGAATAATGCAGTGATGCTCATGCATGTCTGTTAGGTGTATAAATTGTATAAATTGAAGTATTTTATTCTCACACAAGTACTGATGCACAATTAATTATGATTTTCACCAATTAGAGGAAAATACTGTGGATTTAGAGTAGCTGTAACATATACATCATTGTAATCAATATTTCTGTTAATAAAAACAGGAATGGCAGTGCATCTGTCATAGTCACAATATTTCAGTCTAGTCAAACGTATTCAATATTTTATTGTTTGCCAATAAAACTATTCAACATTCCTGCCAAATAATCAAACAGTGAATTCCCAAACCCCTGAAATATCTCCCCACTTTCCTTTAGTCTTGCAGGGAATCTTTCTGGACTTAGGTGCCTGGAAATAACTTTAAAATGGTAGCAGTAATGCTAATTATTTTGTAATGTGTTTTGCATGTCACTCAAAATGTATTGGTTCTAAACATAAAAAATTACACATTTCTGTATAAATGCCATCACATCAAGTACATATAAGGTCTACATGTGTATTTGAGGAGATCAGATAGGGCCAGCCTTTGGTCAACTGGTGCCCTAGGCAAAAGGATTCCACAGCCCCACCCACCTCCACCTGGTGCCCCCATCCTAGTCTACCTACACCACCCAGCTTACATTTGTTTCTACATTTTCTCACAAGTTGTCTTACTCTTCAGTTTTTTTCTGTTTTCATTCAACAGATTTTAAAGAAACCATTTCATTACTACAAAAAATAAATTCTGGAAAAGTGCTCCTGCTAGAGCGGCACCATAGGCAGCTGCCTAGTTGGCCAAAGCCTGAGGCCAACTATGAGATCAGGGTTACATGTAAATGTACAAATGCTAATTTTGCAGGGAGGAAAACTTTGTTGCACCCCACCCCACTCATTACTTACATTTGCCTACTGTGAGATCATTCAATCTCAGAAAAAGAATGGTAATTACTAAAACATATGATTGCCCCTTCTCTGGTACAACTGATTTTTTGAATAAAGATAAATAAGATGCCTTTGAGCCTGCACAGAATAAGTAGCTTATGAACAGTTGCTGAGTCAAGAACAACTTGAACAAATACAGTTTGAGCAACTGAAGATGAAGCAGGCAGTGCCTGAGAAAGTTATTGTAAACCTGATTAATCGTAGTGGAATCAGTCATCATGAACTTCACAGAATTATGAATAATAAAGGATATCATGCTAATTTCTACTCTTTCCAAAATGAATATCCGAATTATAGAATTAACATCTTCTAAATACTCCTGAAGTATGGGGCATACCACACAAAAATGTAGTAATCATTGGCTGGCAAAACATAACTTACTATTTCATGAACTAGTTGTTATATGTATCCAGAAATAATTTTTAGCTACTTTCAACATATCATCCCTCCACAAGGAGGAATTTGCAGCTTGGAAAAATCAGGAATATTATATCAGCTTTATGTGTGTGTGTGTGTGTGTGTGTGTGTGTGTGTGTGTGTGTGTGAGAGAGAGAGAGAGAGATTGTATGTTTGTATATCTAGGCAGATGGGGGCAGACCTAAACTTTTTTCACATGCTCATATCACAGAAAATGTATGAGAAGATACTGGTATGTAATGTCGTAAAGCGCTTTCCCAATAAGGTGAAGTAATAATTTTATGCCATTCTATTTACACACTAGCTAATCTTTCTCAGTAATCATTGTCTATAATTGTATTTACCTAGTAGCTAGTCTTTCTCACAAGCTAGCTCCAAATCCAATATACCTGCATTCCCAATCTGTGATGAATATAAACTATTGTTTTCATACCTAATGGTTGTATGAAGTTTATCTGTCAAGATCAAGGTCTTTCAATATCCTGCAAAGGTTCTTGTCTGTAGAGTTATGTAGTCCAGAATGAAACTGTTGGATATCTATGATCATCAGCAAATAATTAAGACCATCTATGTTAGAAGTCTTCCTTTAGGAAATATTTTACATGCCCAAGATACATCCTTGGCATGCTTGTCCTTGCAGTACTCTTTTATCTTTTTATCTTAGCCCCTGTGTTCAACAGACAGGTGCAATATCAACCAGCAAGTGAGAGAGAGGGAGAGGAATCCAATGTTTTAACATTTTATTTGGTTAACTTTTGGTCTTCATTATATTATCTGGAACTGATTGCCATTCTATAAAGTGTTCCAAGAAAATAGTCTACTTTAGGTATGCATTTCTAAATATGTGTCTTTATGCAGAGGTGTTACTAGTACCCTTTATAATCCAGAATACATTTCTTTTTTGACAGGTCCATTAACTCAATTCCTGTATGGCTTAAATCTACAGGGGGCAGCAGTGTCTGGGATGCAGAGCTTAGTCTGTCTCTGTCCTTTATTGCAAGCTTAATATATTTGACTGAAAGCCTTAATATAGATTAGGATGATGTGCTGGACAATGCTTTGAATGAGTCCAGAATCTGAGAAAACAGAATAACTGCTCATTATTGTAAATCTGTTGCCATATGGGGCTAATACCACTGCCTCAGAATTTCCCTTGGCTTCTGTAGTTTATCCAACTGCAAATATAACTGATTTGTGAGTATAATATAAAGAATAATAGGGATTGAGAAGTGTCCTGGTGTTACTCCCTTCTCTATGCATAATAACTAACACCTCATTATCTTTGTCTTCATAATTTGCCACCTACACAAATAAAATCCCTCTGATGGATGGCAGTATTGACTTAGAATTTTCCAGGCAGTGAATAGCAGAGCCTTTGGAAAGATTACCTCAGACTGCTTTCATCAGGAAAGGTAATGCCTAGTTCTCCTTTCACCCAGAGTGGACTTTCATAAATTTTAAGGAAACCAAATTGGGAGAGGATGCTCTAGTCTTTGCTCTACAAATAATTTGAAGATCATGGGAAAAGTTGAGTAGCAGATAAGTAGAATATTTTGTTACCAAAAATGTTGTCATGCTGTCTGCTCTTTCTAGTGTGTTACAGTATTACAGTGCTGAAGCTGTATTTCATTGTCTTTCAGTTGAGGATTTTTGTGTTTGCTTTTGATGTGGGTTATTTATATGAATATCTCAGGATAATCATGGGTTTAGTCATAGGTTTTGTTAGTTTCATTTTGGCAGAATAAATGTAAGTTCATCTATGTCAGTTTTGAAAGCAAGTATTTATTTACTTATTTTTTATTTACCCTTGTTTTGACTGGATTAGTTCCTCTAGGATAGTGACCTCTTTTCAGGGGAGACCCCGGGTGGTATTTATACTACTAGGGGACATTTGGCAAGGGCATCAGGGAACTTCCCTCACTCTTTTGTTCTTCATAAGTGTAAGATCAGGTTTCATTTAAATGTAGTGTGTTAGACAAAAATACAGTATTCTCTATGCATAAGTCTAGAAATGCAGCCATATTAAGGCAGACATAAATCTCCATTTTACTTTTTACATGCACATTCAATAAGAAAGGAATGTTTTGGTAACCTTCAGCTAGGAATACTGATAAGAATAAAATGTGATAACAGAGTATGCAGTACATTAAGTACAAAGAGGCTTGGGAACCAAAGTTAAAGAGGCATGTACAAATTTGCAGGGTTTGGGTATTTTTAGGAGATACTTCAGGCTCAGTTAGCTCATTCAGACTGATATGCAGAAAGTCTTTGCAGTGCAATCCACAGAAGTTTGGTACAGCCATTCAAAAGTGTGTTGTACAGATGTCAAGTTGAATATCCAGTATTCCAAAATATTTGATTATTTAATTTTATTATATTATTCAGGAGGAAATGAATAATTCTGAGTATAATGAGTGCAGAAACTACATACATCATAATTCAGTCTATTTCAGTTTATCATCACTGTTATTTGAGGCAGTAAGATTTGATTCAGATATTGTTGACATCTACCTTCATTGTACATAATAAAACATTCTTAACCAAAATTACAGTGTTTGCAGACTTTTATTCTGAAAGAAGATTTGGCACATAAGAGGGAGACGGGTACCAGTTCAGCACAGTTCTGGATAATTAAAAGATAAAGATATTCATTCCAGTTTCATTCCAGTTTCTTCCAGTATTTCTACATCATTCCAGTATTCTACAGTCCTATCATTTCTTACAATGCCAAACCACCTTCAGTGGGGGGACAATAGTTATAGTTTAAGTAATTCCCAAAACCCCACCTTGCAAATCTATCAGTAGGAAGTTTATTCCAGTATTCTCCAGTTCTATCAGTTCTTACAATTGTGAGCCACCATAAATGGGGGGGGGCAGTAGTTATAGTTAAAGTAAGTCCCAACACCCTGTAGCAACCTTGCCAATCTATCAGCAGACACATCAGGTGTCATTTTATAGAACAACAGTGTTCCTCCAGAACATTATTTCAGAAAATCTGCAGCAAACTCTCAAAGAATTTCAGAATCTCCAAGGTACCAGTCTAAATGACATTATCCAGTTAACAGCAAATTATCAGAAAACATCATCTCCAAAGCAGATGACAGACGTTCAAGTTTCCAGTGTGACTTCACAGAGCCAAGGGAATCCTTAGAAGAATGAGTTTGAAAAAGCTGCAAGATGCCTGGCTACTTTCTCAACACAACTTCAACTTTCCTTATTTGAACATTCATTTTTATTACAATGCTTTTTCTTGTTAAATCAGACAGTAAATCTAAGAAAAGTTTAAATACATCAGTAAATGTAAATTGCAGAGATATGTCAGACAGTATTCTACAATAAAGGCAGCTGTAAATGCTTGGTTTAAAGTTAAAATTGGTTAAAGTTGTCTAAACACTGTGTTCTAGAAATGCTCATTTAAATTTCAATATTGTTAGTTCAGGAATGTTAAATCTTTCTGTATGCAAAAGGTTTAAACACAGAAGCACACTGTAATATCTCATAACTCACAGTATGACACATTTTCTAATATCAGTATGGTTTTAGACTTAAATAACATGCAAAGTGTAACAAATTCTAGTTCACAGTCTTCAGAAATCAGTGTAAATGCTACGACACACATAATTCAAAATACAGAGTTAAGTTGCAGTATTGCATATACAGATGTAAACACAGTCAGTGTATGCAACATACAGATTTCCAGACAAAACCCAAAGGAAACATTTGCAGTATCTCAAGTTTACATTATTTCAAATATGAATGTTCAGAATACAATAAATTCTAGTTTATTATTTTCAAAAGTCAGTGCAAATATTACACTCGGGGGGATAAGAGGGATCAGAGTGCAAATTTTGAGTATTTGATAAAGTAAACACCAGCATAAATGATGCACAGACTCCAGATAGCAAAATAAAGAAGAAATCCATACCATAGTTCAAGTCAATGTTATTACTAGTATTTTGGGGGCAAAATAAAGAAGAAATAAATACCATAGCTCAAGTCCATGCTGTAGTTAGTTCTATTAGAAAGGATTTTCAGCTTACCTATAAAGGGTGTGGCAGTCCAGTGCCAAACCAGATTGTCTGTTATTGTTTAAGTAAGAAAGAAATGACAATATTTCACTGTTTACAGAAAAAATGGAATAATGTACTGATTAATACAGACACATCAATTTCAGTTACAAATAGACCTCTAATAGAGGAGACAAGAGCAGCTATGTCAGGATTTGAAGGATCAAGGTTACCACAGTGAGCTGAGCAGTTCTGAGTATAACAGTACCATACTGGGAATGGACATGTCATCAGAGTTGCTTCTTGTTTTGGACTTCAGTAGAGATATTTTATGGAAAAATAAAAATGCTACAAAATATACAGAGTGCACAGAGATGACACTTGTAAGAATTTGTGTGCAGTACATTCTGCAAATGATATATAGAGAATTTGAAAAATCGGTTATGACAGGAACACACAGATCCATGGGTTAAAGATAAAATACATTCTAGTTCAGTTGCCACAAAGTGCAGGCAGTCAAGTTACAACTTTTTCAGAAACAATATCTTACTCTCAGGAAAAGCAAAGACAGACCTGAAAGGAAATTGCAATTCACCTTTATGGCCAGTAAGAAAAAAAAGGTAACAGTTTCAGGCTAGGACTAGATTTAAAATTGGTATATATATTTACCACTCTGGAAGCACATGTTGTGTATGGTTTACCAGAAATGACACTCAAGTTAATTTACAGAATAAGTGATTTACAGTTACAGATCTGGCAAATTAGTTTGTGTTATTGTTTTGTTTTAGCATACATTGTTAAGACCTTTGAATTATGGTAATAGTGTTGCAATCCATAAATAATATCTTGGTACAGACAGATACAGAAGAGCATTTAGAGATATTAAATACTGCTTTGCTAGTTTTGCAAAATGTAGAATTTAAAATCAATGTAATATTTTAAAAGTAACAATACAATCTAAAGTTCAGATCCCAAGCAAGACAAGAATGCAGCATAAATATTATGTGCCATTAAAGCCACTGGTTTAAATCTCATGACAGGAAAATAATGCAATGTAATTTTACTACATGAAAAAAACGTTACATACTTGTAAAGGACATACAAGTAAAGCTCCAGAATCAGATCAGTTTGATTCTAGTAATAAATGTGTATATGTAAACAGTCTGTGATGTATATATTTCATGCAGAAATTGTAGTTTACAGCAGCACACCAAAGGAACAGACTTACATAACTGAGTTATGGTATTACAGGCCAGCTCTGTGAGCTGAATTAAAGGCAGTACTGTATGCCATGACACAGTATGGTAAAATCAGTTAAATATTATTAATGACAGTTTATGTAGTAACAGTTCTTACTATTTATCCAAGAGGATTGTAGACAGTAATCATAAATCCTTGCAGCATTCAGTAGTTTTTAAGACTTGCAAGAATTTATTTATTAGTAAAATAAGTGTATTTTACTATAGTACATTATCAATTTTCTTGCAGATACAATGAGTTTATTAGTAGCATATGTTTATTTCATGCAGAAAAATGTAAATAAAGTCAGGACAAAAAGCAATGCTACTGGTTTATAATTGTTGAAACTGCAAATGTTATTTAAGGACCTGTTGCTGCTTTTTTATGCTTTTCAGATATTGCTACAAAAAGAAACAATGTCAAGTTTGAATATTTAAATAATTTCCAGTTTGGCATTCCAGAATGCATGTTTTTCAACACAGTCAGGAAAAATCATTAAATTTGCCACTCAGACTTGTACCAGAGATGGGGGGGGGGGGCGGGTATATTGAAGAGCCTCATTTTAAAGGCTCATTAGGAGATCCTTGGTCATTAAGGTGGCTCTTCCAATACCTATGCAGTGACTAGGGCAATGCAGAGTAAGACCTAAATGTGGGAAGGGCTATGGTATGTAAATCAAGTATCGACAAAAACACCAGCCCACCAAACCAAGAAGTAAAAGTAAACATTCTTTTTCTTCAATGTTTGTTTACTCAGAACATATGCAGTACATGTGTTGTAATTATCTAAAAAAGTATCCTTTACTGTTAAATTATATATACAACAGATGTGCATTTATGCAGATTACAGTTAAAGCAATTATGCAGAAGTTTCCGGACAACTGTATAACAGTGCTAGTCTTCAGTTTATGTTTTTATCTATGTTCAAATTATACTGACAAAAAAGCACTAGTCCTTTACTAATAGTTTAGCTTCCAGAAGATAACATTTGCCACATTTCAGTTTATTATCTGTGTTCAGATAATACAGACAGAAAATATACTCTTTTAGTATGAGTTTAATTTCCAGAATATAACATTTATATACCACTATTTTAGATGTTTAATATAAATATGTATCACTTTAATGTAAATTTCAGTCAAGTATAGAATACTGAAATTCATAAACACCAAACAAACTTTAAAATCCACAATAAAAAGTGGCATGACCCAGAAACAGCAACTAATCCAACTTTATTCACTAAAACAACCACAATTAGTGCTTTCATCAGTGATGAACAGACTTCATCAGATAAAATTCCATTTATATACTCCACCATATTTAAACACATCCCATCATCATGTGACTTACAAGGGTCTATATCACCACATCGAATGGTGATAAGTTTGAACGCCCTTTGTTCAAACCTAAAAGTCCGAAAACCCTAAACAGTGAACTCACAGAACAGCGATTTTTTCCCAGGGAACCGGAATATCATAAAAGTGCACTTTCATTGAAGTGCACTTTCACAAAAGTGAGGTCATACCTTTGTTGTTCAAAATAATGATATTTCAATCAAAAAAGTAGATCCAGATAGATATATGCATTGGGTCTATATTGAATGATCAAACTTTCAAAAGTTCGACTGTCTTATGGTTGACACATGATCAAATTTTTGAAAGTTTGAACATTTTAACAGAGATCTTCATACACCGCAGAATGGGAAGATTTCCCTTTTCTGCATAGTAGTGCAATCTTGGAGTTGATATATTTAAACAACAGGGGATGTGGGGGTTGCAGGGGTGCTTGTCCCCCTGCTTAAAATGTTCAGGTAGGTTATTTGTATAGTTTATTTTTTTTATTAGATTTTTGAACTTTTAAAAGTTTGATCATATGGTGTTGACCATATGACACTCGAACTTTTGAAAATTTGATTATCTAATATAGACTCTATATATTGTTGTTAATTATTTAATGTCTGTTTAGTTATTTTTTCATGTTTTCTAAGTATGTTTTTAAGTGGTTTCTGTTAGTATTATGTGATGCATTACACAATGCTTACAACTGTGTGTGGGTTCTTTAAATGTGATACATTGGAACTCACACGATGATGGGGTGTGTTTTAAATATGCTGGAGTATTCAAGTGTATTTTATCTGATGAAGTCTGTTTATCACAGATGAAAGCGCTAATCACGGTTGTTTTAGTGAATAAAGTTGGACTCGTTGCCATTTCTAGGTCCTGCTGCTTTTTACTGAAGTTTCAGAATATGACATTCATACTCAATTATGAGTCCATTATAGTACATTAAAGACAGATTTAAGAATATAACATTCATACTCAGTTATGCATTCCTAACAGCATTACTACACAGTTTACAACATGCAATTACATCATACCTCACATTACTCAGTCATTAGTTTTAAAGGAAAAGTGGCAGAATTATTTGTAACAGATGTATTAGGATACAATTATCTAAAGAATAAGTAGTAATAGTTATTTAATCTGGCTTAATTTGTTAACTGATTTACAGAATAAAGTGCACATTACATAATAATTATTTCACATTAGAGAGAAAGTTAAAAAGACAGTGACAGGGTATGCAAAGGGATCTTTAACACAGACAACATAGGTTTTAGCAAATGTACTCCTGCTATTACAACACATAGAAAGTAAAAGGTAAATAGATAGGATTATTAGTAACAAGTCTAGCTGAAGATTTATAGAAACAAATTATTACAATATATGGTAATTTTGCTTAAACATACATTTATTATAGGTGTAAAAAAAGTTTACCAGTTATAATTAAATCATAAAATGAAGGGGCTTCAGTCCAAAAGATTTTCAAATAATTAAAAGACCATAAATGCTCAAGTGACACCTATTGGTCAAATTTAAAATTGCAAGTTTATTTAAAAAGTAAAGCAAAACTATTTTATAACTGTTATGTTAGTTCTAGTGAACATTATAACATCCTTTGCAGACTATATTAATAGATAAGTAATTACAGGATGAAATCCCATTTCAGTACTTTCAGAGACAATTGTTACAGAATAAATCCTACATAAATATAGTTAGTAGAATATACAAGCCACGGTGGTACAGCGGTAGCATTGTTACCTCACAGCAAGAGGTTCTCTCGTTAGATTCTCAGCTTGGCTTGGGAGTGCCTTCTGTGTGGAGTCTGCATGTCCTCCCCATGGTTGGATAGCGTTCAAAAAACATGCGTGCATAAATGGGTGTGCCTTCGTTGAAGGTTGGATGTCGAGCTGGCACCTCAGCGTTTCATAAAAAAATCTACTGCCAATCATTAGCAGACCAGAGTTCCGCTGTGGCAACCCCTTACTGGGAAAAGCCGAAAGACAAACAACAACAAAAAATACAGTTAGTAGAATGGGCTTTGCATAAGCCTGAAAAATGTAACGTCAGGCCTAGGTCTTTATTTTATAAGTAACTACAAAAATAGATACCTGTTCAGATATCTGAGGAGGAACTGTAAGATCAGGTTTCATTTAAATGTAGTTTATTAGATGCAAATACAGTATTCTTTTTGCATAAATCTAGAAATGTTGAACTTAAGGTATTGAATAAAGGCCTTTCATTTATCCTTGGTTTCTTTGTGTCTGAAGACAGTTTGGTGGATGATGTTTTGAGTTTTTGTAGAAAATTAAATTTGAGATTGTTTTTAAATGATAAAGAAACTAGTGTTTAAGAACATGAATTCAGATATCATAAATCAACATTTATGCCACTGATGCATAATACTGTATCTCTATTTCAGAAATCCATTCTTAAGGATTTACATTTTCATGCTAATGTAACCAGGTTAAAACCCAATAACATAACTAGGGTGGAATGGAGGTGATTTCAAGTATGGCCAGCAATCATCAACTAGTTATACTTACGGCCAACAAGGGGGGTGCTGTTGTGGTCCAGGATTGGACCCAATATGACATGGAGGCAAAAAGACAACTTTTGGATGGTAGGTATTATTCACACTTGGTTACTGACCCCACCAAGTCATTTAAACAGAAAATTGATACATTTTTGTTATCCGCTAAGAATGAGGGTGTAATTAGTCATAACACTTTACAACATCTTATTGTGGATGAACTAGCTTTCCAATACATATATTTGTTTGCCAAAAATTCATAAGGATGTCAAAAACCTCCCTGGCAGACCGATTGTTGCAGGTAGAAAATCCTTAACTGAGCCTCTTTCTATATACCTAACCAGATATCTGAAGCCCCTTTTTAAATGGGTACGTTCTCGTATCCAAGATACCACGTAATTTCTAAGGGTTATTTCTGACACACAATTGGGACCAGGTTGGTTTCTGTGCACTCTTGATGTTAAAGCTCTTTATACTAACATCCCCCATTGAGCTGGCATTGATGCACTAGAACATTGGTTAACAATATCTGAACTATATCCACCTGGTTTCAATGCTTTTCTCATTATTCTTTGTGAACATATCCTTACCAAAAATGTCTTTTTTTATCAAAGTGAATGTTATCTTCAAAATAAGGGCGCCGCCATGGGTGCCTCATCTGCACCCATTTATGTTGATTTATTTATGACCTATTTTGAGGAACATATAATCTATGATCGATCTCATAACCTTTACTTCGATGAAATAGACATTTGGAGAAGATATTTGGATGATTGCTGGATGGTGTGGAGGTCTGATGTTGAATATCTACACGAGTTTGTTAACTATCTCAATGAAAACAAATGGGGTATTGAGTTTTCAATCAATTATGATCTAAATAACATCATGTTTTTGGATGTTAGTATAACCAGGAACACTGATCATACTTTGTCTACTAAGGTACATTGCAAATTCTTCCAATATAATTCACTCCTCCATGCCACCAGCTTTCATCCTCCTCACATTTGTCATAACATTCCAAAATCCCAGTTTATACGTGGTAAACGTATTTGTTCTGATGAACTGGCTTATAGTTTTTATAAACATGACCTCATCACTAGATTTAAGAATAGGGGCTATGGTACTGGTTCCATAAACAATGCTGTATGTCATGTTGATGGTTTAGATAGGCCTGACTTGCTTCAATACAAGGACAAAAATTGTACTGATGATACAGTCATCTGTTTTTTGACTACTTATGGCCGCAATACCAATTCATTAATTTATAGTGTTAACCATCATTGGAATATTTTGTTGGCTGATTCTACATTATCTACAATTTTACCAACTAGATGCCCCTTTACCTACAAGAAAGGCAGAAAGCTCTCTTTTCAACCATTGCAAACACTTCCTACCATCCAATTTGTCTTTGTCACAATCAATTATTACAGGTGGATGATTAGTTGGTTGTTTCCCCTGTGGGCAGCAGAAACACCACTAAAGTTTTTGATAGAGGGTTTTATGCCAACTGCCAATCCGATTGGGTTGTTTATCTTGCCACATGTCATTGTTCATCCTTTTATGTGGGACAAACCTCTCATCCGGTCAAATTTAAAATGGGTGAACATTTTAGTGAGATTAGACACCACAAACCAACCAATGCACTTTACAAACATACTTTGGCACATCCAAGTGCTTCCTTTAATTGTATTATTATTGACAAAATTACTGCACACAGATCAAACAAAATGGGCTGGCATAACATTTTGAATAGAAAAGAAAAAAAGTGGATTATCAAACTCGGTGGATTATTCCCTCCGGGTCTTAATGAGCACCTTTAATCACTACTCATGTGATCAAAAAATTGTATTATATAAATGAGTATTGCATTTGTTTTCTTTACACTGATGAAGGCATTGTTATTTCTGCCGAAACCGGTCTGATCTATACTCATTTGTTCCATATATAGTTTATATAACATTTAAATAAAGTAATTTTGGTGCTACAGCTGCTGGTCTTATTTGTGTTTTGGAATCTGTTTATATTGAGTCCTTGCCGCTGCCATACCTGCAGACAGTTTCATTTCTTCTGTTATTCATACCTGTCAACTGTACAGATTTTCACAGAATGTCCAGATTTTTGCCTCATAGTTTTGGCCTTTTTTTTTTTTTTTTGTTTTGTTATATATAAAATTGTGGTTTTCTGAAAAAATAGTGGCAAACCATTAAAGAATAAAGTTAGAAAATAATGACAGATATTTGAGTTTCAGACTTCATATCCATCAGAAAATAAAAATAATGACAGACATTTCAGTTTCTGTTTTCATATCCATCAGAAAATCCATGTTAATGCAAAACCTGTTATTCTATCAACTTTCTAAGTTTGTAAGTGCAATATTTAAAAAAAATTCCCTGTTTTGGGGCTTTTATCCCCCTTTTATTTTTAGGTTGCAAGGTATGGTATTTTATATATATATATATATATATATATATATATATATATATATATATATATATATATATATATATATATATATGTGTGTATATATATATATATATATATATATATATATATATGTATATATAAAGGGAAAAAGAATTATATTAATAGCTGGAGGTCAGTTAAGTAAAATAATTCTGATTACAAGATATTTATGAAGGTTATTCAAAAAAGATGTTAAAGTGTATTAGAAGTCATTCTTGATGGTATATATATATATATATATATATATATATATATATATATGAGATTAAAGGTAGAGATAGCCAGGTATTATTAATTTTTACAAAGGAAATTGTAGATAATATGTTACAAATGGAAGAGGAAGTGAGAAATTTGGTAGAAGATGTAAATGAAGTGTTTAAAAATGTGAAAATTAAGCTTTATGGAATATTGTAGCAGTATGTGGTGTAGAAGAAACATGTTTAATATTTTAATATCTTGTATTATATTTATAATAATAATAATTA
The DNA here is from genome assembly GCF_019279795.1 of Protopterus annectens. Lineage (NCBI taxonomy): Eukaryota > Metazoa > Chordata > Ceratodontiformes > Protopteridae > Protopterus > Protopterus annectens. The sequence continues at coordinate 1,093,621,828 of NC_056733.1, forward strand.
ATTAATAATGAAGCAATGGTCTTGATAAATGGATAGTTGTCAAATACTATAAAGGTTAGGAAGGGGGTGCATCAATGAATAGTGTTTTATTTACTTGGTTATGAAGGGTAACCTGTTGGTGGACAAAGCTCAAGCTTCAATTGTCAATGTCAGCCTGTCAGCAGGCAGATTTCAGCCACAGGAAATCACTGTCAGCAAGTTGTGCCAGAAGTGATTCCCTTTTCGGGGAAATGTCAACCTTTTTGTGTTGCTGTAACCATGGAGATGGTATATATAAGTTTTAAAAGTGATTTCCTGCAGTTTTTCTTTTTCTTTTTTTTTTTTTTTTTTTGGTAAATGCAGTTTGAGGATTCAGATCCTCAGTGAATTCACTTTAGTCTACTCATGATAGAAGCGATTTTGAATGCTCCAACTGGTAAGGTGTAGATGGATATGAGGGATGGAGGTATAACATAGATGATAGAATTGATTTAGCATATTTTATGTCTTAGGCAGATGATATTGCAGTTATAGCAAAGAATAAAAAGTGGATGAAATAAATGTTCAGTTGTTTTGTAAATCCTCTTAACTACGTGGGTTTGAGTTTGAATATAGAAAAAAGTGTACATTTTGGTGAGAATTATAGAATTAGGCAGTATCTTCCTTTAACTGGTGAAAATCATAGTTAATTGTGCAGTCTAATAAAGAAGAATTTACTCTGTTAGCTATACATTTTAGGAGGAGGGACGTAGTGGTGAAGAAGTGGGAAGAAATATTTTGTTGCATTAAAGACAGTATTTTTTTTCCTGGAGAGCATTAAGGTTATCTTTCAATATGAATGTGTATGTAATTAATTCTTATATGGTAGGGAAAATTGCTTATTTGGCAGAGATATGTTTAATACTTGAAGACAGAGAAAGAGATATTTATAATTTTATTTTATTTATGCATTTATTATTTATTTGTTTATTTTAATTGTTTATGTATGTATGAATGTATGTATGTATTTATTTATTTATTTTGTGGATTCAAGATTAAACTCAGTAAAAAGAAGAGTTCTTTATTATAAAAGGGGAGGGTGGTTTGGGTTTGAAAAAACATACTATGTATGGTACACCTATGTTTATGTATCCTTGTGTTTACAAGAGGTAAGCACCTAGTTGGAAGTAACATTACAAAGTCCAAAAGCATGTTCATAACAATGCTAAAATTACCATGCAGTAGCACTTTTCCTTGTCTCTGTTCACTAAGCATAATATAGAACTTTGTGAGAACCTGAACAGATGGTTAAAGGGGAAACTACAGTTACTAAAGCATTAGTAACATTATCATTGTAACCCATCAGTATGGAATAACCACTCTCAGGATTAAGAAAAAGCTAAGTAAAGGCAACGTACAATGTAAAAACACACCAAACTGTAACAGTTCCAGAGTACTCAGTGAAAAAAAATTGAAAACTCTGAAGTTATGGTTCCAAAAATCAACTTGATTGAGCAACCCTCTGCTAAGTCCAAAATCAACAGACTTCATAAGACCACGACCTTAACCCTCATCTATATTAAAAAATATATATAAAACTACCTACTCAAAATCTCTCAAACAAATCATATGATGAAAAAAAAAATCACATGATGGGGAGATAAGGAATCTCACAAATATTTATAACACATTATAATCATAGTAGGTGGTATGAAACCTTCATTAAGTGACAAGTGATCATTCACAACTAACTGTAAACTTTCTAAGTACAAGAAAAATACTTAATTTATACCCATTGTGATTTTTTTCATCATGTGATTTGTTTGACAGCTTTTGTTTGAGTAAAGGTTTGTATATATTTTAATATGGGGGAGGGTTAAACTCATGCAGTTGATTTTTGATGAAAACACTAAACATAAGGTTGCTCAATAAGTTGGTTTTTGAAATCATTCCTTCAGATTTTCCAGTCTTCTTTTCACCAAGCACTATGGAACTATTACAGCTCTCAGGACCAGTGCACACATAGCATCAGCTGTATTCAAAATAGAAGGTTGTATGATGATAGTCATTCCCTTCTTCTGCCATTAAACAAGTCAATGCTGACAAAAACAGTCTTCTACACAGTCGTCAGTGTGAGATGCTGTCTATAGGTTAAGGTAATTTAAATAAACAGTAGGTTAGACAATGAGTCTCAGCTTTCCTAGCAAAGCTATACTCTTAATTCAGCTATAAGTAACATTACAGAATATTGAGATCAAACTTCCCAGAATATGCAGCCCTCCATGTGTGAGCACTTACCTCAGCCATGATCACTAATTAGGGTGCCCCATCCTCCTCCCCCACACTGATGTACCTTGCACTCCAAACCTGACTGAAAAAATATGTGAGGTATTAACAATTAATAGCACTTTTAAAATATATGGCCAAGGTTTGTAACATGATACATACACCTTTTTGTAAAAACATAACACAAAAGAAACTATAAACAGTAGTAACAAAAAAGACTGGGCCACAACACCACTGAAAACATTTCTTTTGCCATATACAGTATTGTGTTGCTAGTGTATACAGTTGTATTAAGCATATGTAGAATCAGCAACACTCAGTAATGTGTGTAACCGAAGACTCCAACATCCCCTGAATGCTCAGAATGCCCAGGCTGCACACCCAGCACCATTAGCTAAATTGAATAAGCAAGTTCAAACTAACAGATAGTAGTAATTCTGTCTATTGTTGCTCACAGGAGTGAAAAAGACTGTTAGGCAGCCATGTAGTGCAGTTCCATACTGACTTCTACTGCCAGGGCACCTATATACTGACAATCAGTCATAAAGCTGTTGTTGAAAAACAAACCTTTAAGTATATTAGATAAAAATAGGTAGTTATTTAATCTCCTCTTTCCACACTAACTGAACACAACTCAAAAGTTGTATAAGGAGGGAGGGTGGCCTAATGGTTAAGGTGTTTGCCTTACAAACACAAGGTGCAGGATTTGAGTCTTACAAGGGATAATTAGCTAGGCTTAAAATGACTTACAAGGGCAGTTAGCTTAGTACCAATCTATGAACCTATGAATCTATGAAAAGACACCACCATTAAAAACATGACTACAAGTGCTTTTCCACTGGACACATCACTTATATCACTTCTCCTTCCACACTCTGTTCTCACCTGCTGCTTATATCCTATATTTACTACTAAAATTAATCCACATTTCTTTTTCTCCTGTGTTAATATTTGCTAATTGTTTCTGTTGTCTGCTGGACTTTGCACATTCTGCGATTTGTCCATGTTTGTGAAATGGTTCTATTTTATGTGTTTGTTTGTTGGTTTATTTGTGATTTTTTTCATCCAGACTGTACTGGCATGTTGGGATCAATGTACTACCATGGTAAACAAACTTAAATAAAATAACATTGAGATTCCATAATAAAATGATGGACAAAGATTTATTATAAACATTGAAAAGCCCAGTATGTGTGTATATAAAAGTACAAAATTACAATGCAGATATTTTATTAAAGTTTGTAATCATATGACAGTAGCAATACCTGGAAAAAGATATGAGTAAACCAGAGTGGAGGATTGAAAGTTAAAAATCTATTAAAGGTATGACACTCCTAACATTATACATTTCTTTAACTTTGGTGACCATATAGCTCAAGCACAGATGATAAAGACAGTGGTTTGACTATATGTACCCCTCAACATAAAATGACTGGTTTAACAGTGGCTCTAGGTGATGCTGACAAATCCTAAACTAGCTCATCAAGCAGTGTAACTTGATTCACTAACTCTCCTTGTCTTCATCTAAGAGGCCAAAAGTAACACATTCCTCACACGTGCAGTATTTTCCCTTACATGAATAAAGAATTAGACAGATGAAGTCATTCAAATGTCACTGAGATTAGACTGTCTTAGTCCTTTTGTAATGCAGCTCTATATTTCATTAGTTATACAACATTCAAGTCACTGTTCAGAGCAAGTGATAGCAACTCTTTCCTCCTCATTTCCTTCTCTCCACTCTATCTTTACCACCTCTCCTTCCACTCCACCCACTATAACCGATACAGCTGCCACTCTTTGCTATTCTCTGCCTCTTCAGTTATTCTTCACTGTTCACTCCACTCCACTTAATATTCCTCTATTTTGTTCTTTTCTCCTCATTTCCTTCTCTCCACTCTATCTTTACCACCTCTCTTTCCACTTCACCCACTATAACTGACTCAACTGCCACTCTTTGCTGTTCTCTGTCTCTTCAGTTATTCTTCACTCTTCTCTACACTACACTTACTATTCTTCTGTTTTGTTCCACCAACTCTACCTCTATCATTTTGTTGTACATGCACAGAATGCATACTTTTAATGATTTCTACAAGCCGTTAATGTTGTTACTCACATGTCTCTTTATCTTGCCATTTTAATGTTCCTAAACTTGCAATGTAACTTGGTAATGTTATGATATATGTGTATTATTTTTTGGTATCATATTTTTTATCATGTGTTTGTGTGGAGCTTTGTTGATACTTTTAACGATTATCTGCAAGACATTAATGTTACTCACATGTCTTTTTATCTTGCCCTTTTTTGTTTTCAAACTTGCAATGTAACTTGGTTTTTGTTATGATATATGTATATTATTTTTTGGCATCATCTCTTTTATCATGTGTTTGTGGAGCTTTTCTCCTCGGGTCTCCTCTGAAAATGGGCCCCCAGCCCAGTGGGCTAACCCAGTTAAGAAAAGGACAAATAAATAAATATAAATAAATAAGTAGTCAGCCATGAGATAAATGCAAATGACTCACTCAACACATAACCATTTGGTAAAGTCAGAATTTTGCTGATGGAATCTCAAGCTGGTGTGGAGTATAGTCATAACCATGCAAAACTGGCTGCAGGTCATTTAAAGCCGTATTGTATACAGGTTCATAGATTAGTAATAGGCTACCTGCCATTGTGGTTCATTTTAAGCCTAGCCAATTACCCCATGTGAAAATCAAACTCTGCCCCCTGTGGCTGTAAGATAAACACCTTAACCATTATGCCAACTTTCCACCATATGACATTTCAGAGGCAGCTGGCTTCCAAATATCAACACTAGAAACATGCAGGATGGCAACCTGCTTTCCTATTGGTGCAGCACATATTCGATTTAAATTAAAGTGAATCAAGCTTTACAAGAACATTCTGTGCCAATGACAATCTCACCAGTGATCATATGAATACATACATTAAATAAGATACTTGTTTATTCTTTTAACCACTTAAATATGGAAAACTTATCAAGTTGCATGTTGAGTCATTGCTTTAGTGCTGAGGGACAATTCGGGGCTAACAGAAGTGTTAATTGAAGTACTTGTGAGACTGTTTCATCCCTGTCTCACATTTGCAAATTTGTAAATACATCCTGACCTTATCTAACCTGATGTGATGTCATACAAGATTACTTTTAGTAAGGAGGAGCATGACACAAAAACAGCTGCATGTGTGAAGGGAGGCTTGGCTTTCCTTTACCTCCACCCCTCCCATATTACCCAGGTCATTCTTATCAAGTTACTTTTGAGCTTTTCACACACAAAATGGTGCTGCGGTTAGCACTCTCACCTCCCAGCAAGAGGTTTGTCAGCTCGATTCTTGGCTGAAGTGCCTTCTGTGTGGCGGCTGCACATCCTCCCTGCATTTGTGTGGGTTTCCTCTGAGTGCTCTGGTTTCCTCCCACATTCCAAAGATATGTATCTGAAATGTTCCTCCCTGGGCCTAGTCTGAAAATGGGGTTCTGTCCCAATCAAACTTTAAAGGTAAACAAATGTAAAAAAAAAAAAAAAAAACTTGAGACAACAACAAAATAGACTTTAACTTTACAGTGAAGTCTATTAGATGTGGATGAAAGAGCTTAACTGATTTTAGTTTTGCTCTAAATAAAAGTTTTTTTCTACATTCGGTTCCTGATTGGGCTTTGTTGGAACTGTGATACTGTTTTTACAGCGATAGTCTTGCTTGTTTTACATTTTTGGAGTTATTTCGCTGTATCTTTTTGTTTTTAAGTACAGGAACAAGGTAGATAGAATGCTGTCAGCCACATCAAGAGTTGTGTTTCTTTAATTAGATTTGACAATGACTACTCTTCTACAATAATTTCCAAAACAAAATAGTTTTTACCATCATGAAAGAATAAAAGAAAAAACAGATTAAAGTGAACTTGTTTTTTCCAGCTAAATTAAAAATATTTCTATCTGTTGAAACAAAAACTTTTGAGGACATAGACTTTGCACTTTCCTTTTTAAAATCTAAAAAAGTTATTGAACAGCCTGAAGAAATGAATTGGAGCAACAGTTCCTTGAAAAGACTTGCTGAGAAAAATGGTTGGAAAGCACAGGAGAAGAAAGAAACTAAAAAAGAAATGACAGTCTAATCAGTTAATTATTAATATCCAGTTACAGACTGCTTCCTAATTTTACTGAATTAACATTTGCAAACCTTATCAATATACTCACGATATTATAAAAAATAATATTTCAAGTTCCTGATCAAAATACTGATTACTGCATACACAAGGTAATTCTATAAATAATTATTATCTGATTCAAACTGTATATTTCTGCCTAAAATTAGTAGTTATAAATGTTGTGTTAATTTACTTTTGAAGTACTTATGTTTGGGATATAACCTTTTGAAAGTTTACTCTTTTTCTTAATCAAGGCGTAATTATTAAATTGGAGTGCTTTGTCTTTGGCTCCCACTTGGGCTGTCTTTGGAGTATGTGATCTGGTTTGTTGTGATGCAGACATGGGGTATGGTCTAGTGCTTGCATCGTCATTTGTTAATATCCTTTTGTATATTTTCCAGAAACACTAAGCCTACAGAAGTTGCTTCCTGGTCATAAAAATAATTAGTTTGCTTGGGTGCCATGAAGCATGTCCTAGATATTGGATTACTGTGCAGACTGTGACATTTTTTCTTTCCTTTTGTTGTGTTTCATTAATATTTGGCCAAGTTCCAGTCCATGATTCTTTGGATGTTTTTCTTTTGTTCAAGATACCCGGTCTTTCAGTGCTAATATAGGGAAGCTGAGGATGAAACTGTAAGAGTGGAGCTTCCTTTTAAACTCTAGGAAACCCATTAGATCTGAGGTAAGCTTATATACTATGAATTAGCAAAAACGGAGCTCTTGTTGCAAGTGATAGACTCAAATTGAACTGTCGGGTCTGATACTGTGCTATATAGAAGCAGCTTCTTGAACTGAGATTGGCGCTGCTAATAAATAGTGGTGTTTAAGATTGATTTGAACTATTAACAGATGGCTTTTCACCATGAGTAAATTGTAAGTGGGCTTCTGCTTCTTTTGTCAAGCTGGGGGACTGGATGTGAAGCATTCTGACTTTTGGAAGAACATTGGCTGTTTTACGGAGGTATGAAGCTGTCTCGGGTTTTTGGCTGAGGCCCTGATATCTTGTGGTTTTGTGATACGATCCTTGAATGGATGTTTTTATACACCTTTTCTTAATTGTTTGTTTCTTTTGAAGGGACTGACTTTGATTTGTTATTTGTTTGGGAGAAGTGTGCACTGAGCAATGATGGCTTACAGAATCTTGTAGCAATGAGTCTGTTTTCACTACTTGTTTCGAGCAGTTGGAGTAAGGAAAAAAAAAAGAAAACATATAGTGAAGCTTTTGACATAGCTCGAGTGATAGTTATTTTTTTTTCCTCTTTTCTTCCCACCTTAATCAGTATTGGCTAGAAACAAAGTGATATGAATGTCTTGGAGAAGGGGGAAAGTGTGGGCATGTTGGACAGAGTGAGCCAACATATGCCGTTAATTAATTACAGAGTGATGTAATTAAACTCAACAGTTAAACTAGTTTGAACCTTTCAGACTGATAGAAATATAAGCAGCTACCAAAAAATCTATTGATGTTAAAACAGTCATGATAATAACTACCATTAGTTAAAGCCTGGTATTGTATCCTGCATCTAATGATCTTGTACATCCTCAGCTATCAAATATTAGTGTTTATCACCAGCTATCTGAGTACCTTTCCACTGACATCAACAGATGTGACATTAAAGAAGCATGTAGTGACCCACCTGGTCTTTGGCTAGTTTATATAGAGTAATAAGGGTGCCTGATGACCTCGCTACAGTTCTGTGTTATGTACACCTTAGTGTGCCAAGTCTGCCCTACTGCAACACATGCATGTCCCCATGGTTGGCACACCAGCTGTAGCATGTGTGTCCCCACCATCCTGAGAGTCAAGTACTGTGTGTGTCTGCATCCCAGCAGATATGTTCTCATCACTGCTGCTGCTCTGGCTTTCACTGTTGTCTGTATACATTTAGTCAACTCAATCATAATACTGTCAGCAGGAGCAGCATTAGCACTGTGACAACGTATTCAAACTCACAGATGCTGGCTGAGTTTGCTCATCATCCTTAAAGTGATAAACAGTTTATTCTGTAGCCACCACAGCTGAGAGAAAGCATGAAACAGCAAGGCATAGTATGATATTCAAGATCCTCCTTCTAGTAGATAAAAGAGTAACTTAATAACACATACCAGATGCAGCATGTAGCTTTTCCTTTGACGCACTGAGCCACTCAGCCTTGTCTTGTCCATCTGCAGAAAATACATCAGCAGCTATACCTGCATTGATAAAGCTAATTGTACAATACTCATTTCCACAGAAATATAATGTGATACAGACATTAACCTCCTGTTAAAGCACTTAGCTGAAGCAATTCTACAGAGAGAACACACACACACAGATCTATTGTGTTTACATTTGGCACACAGTAAGTGGAAAACATAATTCTTTAGAATTTAGTTGGGTATTTAAGCCCTTTAAGTTGCCAACATGACCTCTCAAAATAAATGCTTTATGATTTGATGCCATTTACTGTTTTAACATGTAGCCGCTATATAACTAAAAACTTTTTATTCTGAGGATCTGTATCTCTCATCACTGTTTAATTAGCAAGGTTCTTACTACCTTCTTCCACTGGCATCTGATGGAAGTGTGAAAAGTCTATCAAGCCATATTAACTGTAGTGTAAAAACATAGAACAGAAAAGTTAGATATTGAATGGTACAAAAGATACATTTTACTGCTAGTGTGCGCTATAGTCATGAGGTTTTGTATACTGTTTTGTGATCTCAGTACACTGACAAAATATGTAAGCATATATTGCACAAATACCTTAGATGTCCAGACTTTCACAGAGTGTTTAGATCTCTATATAATATTTTGGTCTATACTATATGAAAGATTGTGGTTTACTGGTGAATCACTGTAGGTTGAGAGCACACTAGATAAAGACATGCAATTCAGTTTTGGACTTCAAGCGCAACAAAAACTACAAGCTAGCACAAATATTGAAGCTATAGCAACTTCATAAGTCTATAGTTTTCTAAGTCTATAGAAGCAATGTTTAATTTAAAAATATGCCATATTTTTTACTTTGACTTTCATAATTGTAGGTTTTAGATTACATTAAGCAAGTTTCAGTTTGGATGTTTTTGGTAACAGTACAGACATCTATTATGGAAATGACTGTTGATATATTAACAGACTGGGAGGGCATTAGTGTATGAACTTGAGATGTATGTATGAATATATGTTTATATATAATATTTCCTGTGAGCAGTAATTTATAACAGTCTTATATCAAAAAACTGAATAGGCAAAGTTTCATATTAAGGATTGCTTCATATTAGGGAAACAGCACTTTGGTTTAAATCTTTTGCATACAGGAGAAAAGGGGTAATGGAGTTGGACCAAGTTAATTACCCATGTAAAGCTGGAGGACTGAATTATATGAATTAATGTATATACAAGCATAATAATATATATAACACCTCTGACATAAGGTGGGAAAGTATCAAATAAGAGAAAATAAATTTCACCAGTAATTGGAAGTAGGCAAGGCATCCTTGTTAGGTTCAGTTGTACAGTTAGAATTGATGACTAGAGACCTTGACATATTGGTTGCTTAACTAAATAACACATTTTTTTTTCTTGGTGTGTTAATAAGACAATATGAGACATAACTCTTAACATGACCAGACATAAACTGCAGTCACATTTATATGTTTCAAATTTTATAACTAAATAATAATTTTGATTAGTTTTATCTTTTATCAGCCTATATTAATTACCTATTTTAATTTTTGGTATTAGATTGACATCTTAGATAACATATTCATAGAGAGCTAGAGATAGAAACACACTATCTACATACAGATGTATACCATTAAGACTGCAACTTCATAAACAAGTTTTAGTGTTACATAAAATATTACAAATATAGAATGGTTATGGTATAATTATGTGTGGAGCACAAAGAATAGTACCAGTATGATTGGGTGGATTGCTTTAAATTCAGAGGATATAGAAGCATCTGATACTAGTACAAATAGTTTAACATGTTGAAGTGTTTGTCAACATTCTGTCTTTAAATGGTGTTGTATAGCAATCAGATCTCACCTTAAAGTGCTTATTCTAATAGAAATTTAAGTATTCTATAAATGAGTCAATGAACAGAGATGAAACAACTGGAAACACCATTTGGATTAATCATGGCTCTAGAAGTTGAATGTTGAGAGATTGTCTGGTGGGTTCAATCAACCTCTTTCAGACCAACTATATAATTTTGACTTTCTAACTGAAAGTCATCCAAAAAAGTGCTATATGCTAAGAAATGTTATAATGATACATTGTAAATCATTTACTTTATGTACTATTATTTGATATCATAATTCGTATTATAGCAGTTACTTTAATACCTACTTGCTAATAGATAGTTTGTTTCACTGCTTCTGGTTCAACTTAACGGGTCTATATAATTAATCTTTTAAAGTCAAAATGTTTTTATAGTATATCACTATTTTGTAACATAGACAATAGTTATGTTGAGGTGCAGAATTTGATGTACTAGTCATCTACACAATCAAAATTATACTACTGTTGCTATTAAATCTTACTCTTAAAACATCTACACTGATTGCTGTTGCACATTGGACACAAGACTTTTGTTTAACAAGAAGAACTAACAGAACAATAGTTGAATTAAGAGCAATATTTGGTTATATATTTGAGAACATAACTCATAAATTTAAGCATTAAACTGTTGTGAAAGCCTACAGAATAGCATGGTTAAAGTTTGCAGACAGAAACAAAGAGGCTGTGTGAATTTCTGTAATATGAAAAGAATATTAACATTGCCTTTTTTTCTTCTTACTCTTCCTCCTTAATTAAATTGCCATTTCAAAAAATATATTAATCTTGATTATAAATTGATAAGCAATTTGAATGATATTAGATTACTTAATCAAAATATAACTTATGTTCAATATTAGAACTTCACAAATATTTTATAAGGTTGTACCAACAATGAGAATTATTTAAATATAATTTTTAATAAGTATAAACTTTTTCTCACTAAAATCTTAATACAAAACCATAAATACTGAACTGTTGAGTTGAATTAGTTCTGCTTCATTTGATAGAATGACTTGGATGGAATTTTTGTATAAGTCTGGAGTTGTTTATTCCATGTGGGGATGGATTGTTAGACTGTTGTTACATTATACAATTTTCGGTATAACTCTTTTCATTTTGGTGTCTACATTTATATTTCAAGAGTTTGTTATGAAAAGATCAACCTTTGCAGTATTATTAATAAATTACAAAAATGTCTGAAGTGATTTATATAAAAACGTTAAGTATATAATACAAAAAAATCATTTATATGGAAAATATTGACTTTGTCAGGTGACAAGTTTAAAATATATTTCAGTTAACATAAATGGTTTAAATAATGGTAAGATAGGCAGTTTTTTTTACAAATATTTAAAATTATTTTCACCACAAATTGTATTTGTTCAAGAAACATAGCTAATATCAACAGACATAAGTAGAATGAATAACACACAATACACAGTCATAGCTAGTTCTCAGTTTAATCAAAAAAGGAGAGGAGTTGCCGTATTATGGAAGAATCAATAACCTTTACACATATTCTAAGCACCCATAATGATGATAAAGGCGTGTTTTCTTTAGTTAACATTTTAATAAACAGAAAAATATATTCCCTAGTAAACATATATTGGATTCCTGCATTAGGAGTTAAACAGTTAAGTCTCATTAGATCTAATTATGCAGTACTCAAAGGGTAGCCTTATCATTGCTGGGGATTTTAATTGTATATTACATGAAAAGGATTCTAATACCAGGGGAAGATGAAAAATATAATCTACTGCTAGAGCATTATTAAACTTTGTTAATATATTTAATATTAAAGACTCTAATGAATTATTAGATAAATACTTGCTTCAGTTCACTCACTTTTCAAATAGACATAGAACCCAATCTACAATTGATAGAATCTTTGTCGCAAATCATTTAATCTTAAAACTAGATAAAGTTAAAATAATTTCATGCCCAATTTCGGACCATAATGGCATAACACTTGATCTTTTTTATGAATTTTAATAATAGCATTCTTATTAAAAACATTCAAACATACATTACAGCTATGAAAGACTTTAAAGAATTTTTAACAAAGAGATTAATACTTATTTAGAATTTAATAATTCAACAGAAATCTCAGAAGCTTACATATGACATGCACTCATGTCAAACTTATATGGAAGAATTGGAAACTGGTATTCAATAAAAGAAAACAATGGGACAATGACTTAAAAGACTTGCAGGAAAAAGATAGCTACGTTAAAAATAGATCTTCAAACTAATCATAACATTCAGCTAAAAAATAAATGAATTACAAAGTAAATATTAAACGAATTACAAAGTAAATATTTAGAAATACTAAATCATAAGGTTAAAATTAATATGGAAAAGATAAAATTAATAAAGCATTCAATAAATCCAAAATCATTACATAAAGTAGTTTCTTGAACTAAAATGAAAATAAAATCAAACCATATCAAAGAAATATACAGTACGGAAAAAAAGAAAAAAGTCACCACTATAAATGATATACTTAATGAGTTTAGATCATATAGGTTCATAGGTAGGTACTAGGCTATCTGCCTGAGGGCATTTATAAGCCTAGCCAGAGTGTGTCAGCTTTTGCCACCCCATTGATTAATTAACTGAGCCACTGTCAAGCAGAGTCAATGAAGTGATCCCAGGAGTGTATTTTCTGTTACCCATCCACTCGTCAAGGTTTCTCTTGAAGAGTGTTAGTGAGGGGCTCTGCCTAATGAAGTTATGAATTTTGTTCCAAAGCATGGGGAGTCTCTGTGACAGGAATCTATCCCTCCAGCATGTTCTATTTATTGTTGTGGCAAGGTTTAGCTTACTAGAGCGCGTGGCTCGCAGTGACTTGGATTTCTTTAGGTGGAGCATGCCCATCAATTCTGAGTTGGACATGGCTTTGTAAGTCAGGCAGATATCACCTGTGAGTAAGAGATATGCCACTGAGTACAGCCGGAGTTTTTTCAGTCGGGCTGCATAAGACATATGTTTGAGGCCAGTAATCCTCTTGGTGAGGTGCTTTTGTGGTCTTTCCAGCTCTTGGAAGTGTCTTGTGAGGTACATCCCAAATGGGGCATTGTACTCTATGATGGTTCTAATGAGTGACGAGTAGAGGCGCACTGTAACCTCTTTATTTCTAGATGCAAACCCCTTAGTAATTAGATAGGCCACATAGAAGGATTTCCTAACTACTTTGGCAATATGATTGTCAAAGGAGAGATTACTATCTACCTGTGTCCCCAGATCTCTTATTACCTCTTCTGTATTAAGGGGGCTGCCACCTATGTGGTAATTCATGGGTGTTTTGTTTTTCCCAAATGAGATGACTATGCATTTTTTGGCATTTAGCTTGAGGCCATGACTTTGACACAAGGTGTCTGTCTCAGTAAAACCTTTTTGAAGGATGTCCGTATCAGCCAGAGAGTCAATTATGGCTCCCAGTTTGCAGTCATCAGCAAACTTAGTTAGCCATAGTCCTTCTGTGTTTGCCTGTACTTTTGAGAAATATATGCCGAACACTAGGGGTCCCAGAACCGAGCCTTGCAGGACACCACTTGTGACTGGTTTAGAGTCTGATCTGGAGCCTGCTGTTCTTACTGTGTGAGTTCTGTCTGTAAGCCAGTTGGCAACCCATCTTGTGACGTAGGGGGTTATGTTCAGGCTGGTGAGTTTTTCCTATAATACCCGAGTGAGTAATGGTGTCAAACGCCTTGGTGAGATAAAGGTAGGCTGTGTGAACCACATTTCCCTCATCTATGGCCTTGGTGACTGTCTCAAAGAAGTCAACCAGGCTTAGTAGGCATGATCTGCCCTTAACAAAGCCGAACTGGGTCGGGTCAAGTGTTTGGAGGTTCCCAATGTCTTTGTTAATGAGTTCCATTATGATGCGCTCCATTGCCTTGCAGACCAGGCTAGTCAGGCTTATGGGGCGATAGTTACCAGGGTCAGTTGTGGCCCCTCCTTTGTGGAGCCAAATAACCATTGCTGTGCACTATTCTATGGGCACGTAGCCTGTGGACAGGCTGAGGTTGAACAGTGTGTTTAGGTGAGGGGTTAGTTCATTCTGTAGTTCGTGCAAGACGCAGCCTGGGACACCATCTGGCCCCATTGATGCTGCATTTTTAGCTTTTGAAAGGGCTGTTTTCACCTGTGCTTCTGTGATTTCCAGGACATTACACTTTTCCGGTATTGTTGTAGGCCCTTTTGAAGGTGAGAGGGAGGTGAAGTTTGCACTGAATCTATCTGCCAGGATGTTGGCAATATCAGTAGGTTCAGTATATTTTGTGCTATTTTGCACTAGCTCAGAACATATCTGTGAGTAGCCACTTAGATTCTTGACATAGCTAAAGAAGGCTTTGTGGTTATCTTTTGAATCCTTGGCTATTTTTCTTTCGATTTTAGCCTTGGATGATTTTATGAGGGACCTTAGTTTCTTACTGATACTGATCAGGGATGTCTTTCCTTCTTGGGATTTGCTTTTTTTCTGAACTAGTTTCCTTCTTTTGTTGTATAACCTGTTTATGGCAGGGGTCCACCAGACTGGTTTCCTTCTCTTAGGGGAGTGAATCTTGGTTTTGCTAGGGATGGCACAATCCATGCATCCTTGTAGGTGCTCATAGAGTGCAATTGTAAAGGATTCTGCATCTTGGGCAGTGTTATCCTTTAGCTTGGGGGCTGTGAAATTTACCACCTCTGCCTTAAGTAAGGTAAAGTTTGCTTTAGAAAAGTTTTTCACTGTGGTTTCCTTGGTTGGGGGTGGTGGTGGGGTGTGGACATCCAGGGTGATTAATTTATGATCTGATCTAACCAGTGACGGGTTGACCTCCGGTACGGAACACCTGTCGCCCATGTTGGTGATGACCAGGTCCAATATGTTGTGGCCTCTGGTAGGGGAGTTTACCAGCTGATCCAGGGCATTTGAGTTGATAAATTCCAGGAAGCGCTGAGCCTGGGAGTTTGTACTCAAGTAGTTTTCCCAGTTAATGGTAGGGTAATTGAAATCGCCCAATGTCAGGGTGTTTGGTAGGACCTTCATGTTTTCCAGTGTCTCCAGAAAGGCGGAGAGGTGGTCCTGGGTCATGGAGGGTGATCTGCAGCAGGCCACAATTTGCATTGCAGATTTGCCCTATGTTAGTTGCACATGGATGATCTCAGAGGTATCATGCTGTGCCACTAACCTGGAGGTGTGGGTATCCTTGATGAATATGGGTACACCCCCTCCTTTTGTGTTTCAGTCCGTGTTCTGTGGCCGAAATGTGTGGTATGAGTTGTAGCCCAGTAGTGCTGGAGTGCGCTCTGGAGCCTTGAACCAGGTTTCAGTTACTGCATAGATGTCGACGTTCTCCATACTTAGGAATGCTTCGAGTGCATGCATTTTAAGATTTAAACTCCTGGTGTTGAGTAGCATAACCTTCATTTTTTTACTTGTGCTGTTTACGGAGGTGAGTTTGAATTTTGAGCCTTGCCTAAAAAATGCACTATGGGGGCAGCAAGAGCCTTAGCCAGTATTCGAAAGCCAAGGGGCATCAGGTGCAAGCCATCTCTTGCGAAACAATGCGGCTTGTCGAGCATGTCATCCCAGGCTGACAGACACTGGATCCCCTTTGAATGACACCAGAAGCTTAGCCAATTGTTGAAATTGATAATTTTTCTTTATACTGAGGTATTATTCTTGGTGAGGGCAGGATGCTACTCAGGGTCAGTGTCATACCCGCCTGGGCTACATGATCAGAGAGCTCTTGCATGTCTCTTTTCATGTCATCCAGGGAGGTACGTCTCAGATTATTCACACCAACATGAACAATGACAGAGTCATATTTGTACTTGTTCTGGAGTGACCTGTGTGCTTGTGTTATGTGGCAGATTCTGGCTCCCGACAGGCAGCTAACAGTAACCTTCTCCTTGTCTAGCCTAGTGAGTAATCAGTGTGCCTGACTATTGAGTCACCTATTACTAGTGTGTTAGGTATACTATTTTGCCTTAAGGGCTGTGATTGTGCGGCACATTGATTTTGTGTTTTATGTGTTGTCTGGTTTGTGAATGGAGGTGCAGGTTTTGTGGGTATCTACTTTGGAGCTCTCTGATGCTTTTGCAGGTTTTTATTTAGAGCCTCCAAGTATGATTTTGTCTATTTATGTGTTTTTTTTGTCAGTACTGGTTTAATAGGTCTATGTGAGGCTGGAGGTGTGGTGCAAGTGTTAAACTTCTTCTCTTGACTGTCGGTTCCAGTCTTGGGTGGAGAGACCTTAGCCTCCAGTTTGGCTGTATAATCGCATCTCTTGCATATGTTAGTGTTTTGTGGTAGGAGGAGAGGGCTGTCTGTGTACATGAGACAGTTGTAACATTGCCTCAGGATACCCAGATTCACCAGCTGGACTGCAGAGTACACCTGAAGTTGCCCTTTGGTCATGCCTGAATAGTAGGGTGAGCTGCTTAGTCGCTTGGTTAGTGAGGGGTGGATAAAGAGCCTTGCCCTGCTGGGCAATCCAGTGTTGGGGTATATTAGTGCTTGCTATTAGGTTTGAGCAAGTGCTGGACTGTAGGATGCTTTTTGAGTGCTTAGGTTGAGAGTTAGACTAGTTTCAAGTGAAAAACTGAAGAGGAGACTTAGTGGAGCCGGGAATAATTTAACCCTAGCTAACCGGTGCTGACCAGGTGCACACAACCATGCAAATGCATTTTTTAAACTACTAACTTCTGGGCTGGAACCACTCCTCCAGGGACAGATGGCTACTCAAAGTTCCCCTCTCTCACAGGTGAACAGAGAAACTTCCAGCTATCCAAGTAAGGTATGGGCAACTCAGAAACTTGTAACACATCCCTGAATTCAGCACTAGCCTGAAAACTGGACTATACTAGCTTAGAAAGGTGGGAAACAAGAATTTTTTTTTTTGTTTTTTTGAAAAGATAAGGCAAAAACAGTAAAAAGTACACTTAAAACAGCTTTAAATGACTACAAGCGACCAGAAAAGGCTATCGCACTTTAGTGTGTAGCCTACAACAGTTAAACAATTTATTTAAACAAAAAACAACTTTTTAAAAGTGCAGGCAGTCAAATAAGTACAATATGTGAAAAAACAAGCTTTTAAATCACAATAAGTGCTAGAAAATCAGCGTTTAGGTGGAAAACAGTTAAGTACAGCAAGAAAATACAGAAAACTGATAATCACTCCAAAGTCTCTCTCTTAAGCTAGAAGGCCTGTATCAGTTTAAGGCTTTCTAGTGCTTTCCAGTAAGTTAGTTACAGGAAAGATGGGAAACAAGTGCAGATGTGATATTTCAAAACAATTAATAAAGTAAACCTGATATGGACTCTCAAGAAGTGATAAAAATATTTATCAACAAACATACTAAAAACAGACTAATGGAGCAGCATTTGAAAATAATTAGTAAACCTATAACTGTGAATGAGCTTACTAACCAAATATCAAAATTGAAATCATATAAGCACCAGGTAATGACAGGATAACATTGCAACTCTATAAATTGATGCCTGAAAATGTACTAATATCTCACTTCATACTTTTCAATTAAAGACTTAGAGACAATCCCACCTTCATGGAAATACACACTTAGTTCACCTATATTAAAATCTGACAAGGATCCAAGAGAATGTATTTCATACAGACCTATTTCATTGTTAAATGCTAATTATAAAATATTTATGTCCATCATTGTGAACAGAATTCAACAATTTTTATCATATTTAATTAATAACGATCAAACTGGTTTCATAAAGAATGGGAATACTTACAATAACACCAAAAGAATATTAACCATAATTGACTATACTAATAATATAAAAGAATAGTTAACATTAGTAAGCTTAAACATTAATAACGCTTTTGACACAGTTAGTTGGGATTATCTTTTATTAGTACTACAAGGGAGTAATTTTCCAATAGGTTTTCAATATATTATCAAAAATCTTTATGAAAAATCATTAGCTTATATAAATATTGGCTCATATGTATCACAGTCATTTCCTATTATGAAGGATACAAAACAAGGTTGTCCCCTGTCACCCCTACTGTTCACTTTAATTATGGAACCTTTGCAAATTACATTAGAGAGAACACAGAAATTAAAGGAATTCAATTTGGACATAATTTAAACTTGAAATTACTATTATTTGCAAATTATATTTTATTAATGTTAAAAGATAATGCTAATTCACTTAATACTCTTTTTAAAACTATTAAAAATGTTCACTCCATATCGGTTTAAAATTTAGTGAAGATAAGACAAAAATCTTATGCACCAATTCTAATATTACTAACATCTCAGAAGAATTTTCTAAATACTTAGTTAAAGATGGCAAAATAAAATATCTTGGAATAAAATTAACTAAGAACATTAAAGACATAATCAGTATAAATTATAATGAAAGTCTTGAAGAAATTAAAAATCTTATAAAATGAAATAAATGTCTATTTACAATGGAGGAGAGAGTCTTGAATATAAAAATGATAATATTACTCAAAATATTATATATAATACAGTATTTAGCTTTACCCGTCCCAAAACAATATATAAAATATTTTAATTCACTAATACTCAAATTCCTTTGGCATTCTAATAGACCTAGACCAGCACTTAAACACCATCAATGTAGCTGGTACAATGGTGGGAAATGTCTGCCTGATATAGAATTATGTTCTATATCAGCCATCATCAAAATAATTATCTTATGGACAAATAAAAACTATTCTGCTAAATGGAAAGATCTACAGGAAAATATAATCTTGAAGAATGATCAATTAAATTTTAATTGCTACAACAAAATTTACAATAATAGCTTTCTCTGGTTATTAAAATACCATATTCTTGCATATCAAAAAATACTAATAAATTCAACATATATCACAATGACAATCTCCCAACTTTAAAAATCTTGTTTATAGGATACCTGAATATGCAGCATGGATATTCTTAATCTTCCCAATAGCATATATGCAAAATAATGTTATTACATTTAATACATTTTCAATGAATAAACTCAAATAAAAACAATTAATATTCTGGTTTCAATTTATGGACAAAGAAAAAATAACTCCCTAGATTTTATTATAAATAAATTTAATTTAGACAATGAAGTGTGGCTTGATATACAAAGTTGTAGATATGCTATGGAAATGAAATGAGACTACCTTTAATGCAAACAGTTAAGAAGGAGGTTCTTAAATTAATGGAATATTTGATACTATCAATACATCAAAATGCTCCAGAGAAAGATTACCTTTCTAAAAAGGATAAAATAGTTAAAAATAAAATAGAATTTTGCAATGATAAACACTAATATTTTGTGACTATCAATAATTATCACCCAAGTGATCGTGAGAAAAAAAATTATCCTTATATCGTCTATACTAACTTCAACATCATTAAGATGGAAACTATTCTCTTGGAAGTTTCTACATAAAGCATTCATTACACCTCATAAAATGCAGTTGATTTATAAATAAAAACTGGTTGTTGGAGATGTAAATTAGATACTCTGGTGAACTGGCAACATATGTTTTATGACTGTCATATAAATAAACCTTTTTGGAATTATGTCAACTTTTTTTACAGGCTCTGTTCACTGATAATTTCAATCTAAATAAGTCATGCACCAGTACCCACATTTTAAAAAAGCTGATTACTCTCTTCTCTGGACTGTTCTTACAATTGCATGGAAAGCGATAACAAAAAATTGGAAATCTGCTGTCATACCAACTAAGAAAGTATTCTACAATATTACAACCAAAACTTGTCAGATGGAGATTTTAATAATTAAAGGAAAAAACACTAGAATAACTATTACCTTAAATTCATGGATGAAACTTAAAAGAGTATTGAACAAAAGGACACAATCACATATGACACAAATTGTAGTTAAACTTGTGATTTGTTACAAATCTTATATATGTAGACACCCTGTACATAGTTGTTACATTGTTAGCTTTGTTGTTGTTATTTCTATTTAAAATGAATGTGATGTAATGTTTACTAAATTTAGTAATAAAAAAGAGAGCAAAGAGCTGTGCTTCTTGTAATGTGAGATTCAGAAATTGGATGAAGAGGAGCAGATGATAGATGATACAATTTATCTAACTATCTAGAGACAGAGAGTGGATCTATGGATCATACTTGTCCTGTTACTGAGTGAAGCCACAAAAGACCACAAACTGAAGAGTGTTAAGAAGTAGATTATAAGTGCTGTGAACAATTGTGGAGAGGACCGGAAGACTCTTCAATGAATGTGTGATACAGGAAATGCTTTTGTAAAAAAATAAAAATGGCTAATGTATCTGCTCACTCCTAATTTAAATGAGGTCAAATAATAAATGGAGAGTCAAGAGTAGCTATGGCATGTATGCATTTATTTATTTGTCTGTTTTGTTGCATTTCTTTATTGCAAATGTGCAAGGATTTAAACAGAAAATTAAATATAGACTTCCTGACTAATAAAGGTTCATTAATATAAAGCTGAACTATTTGAGCATAACATGTATACCAAAAGAGCAGATGATTACAGAGCAAACAATGAATTAATTAACACAGATATCAACTACTAATCTGTTTAATATCTATTGGAAGAGAACATGTTGCAAAAGAGTCTATGCTCCATCAGAAAATATTAGGATATCTGCTACTTACTGAAATGCCAATCTACATATTAATTATTTAAAGCAGTTGACTAAGTAGATATTTTTCAGCTACAGAAATGTGCATAACCATCTTGCTAATTACACTAACTTAATGTAAGTTTAACAGGTAGTAGTAGCATTTATGCAGCTCCTTCATCTGAAGAGATTTGTTTTGCACATTTATAGACTGCTGTCATCTGATGTACACCTAAATTAGTGAGAAATGTGTATTACATCTTTGTGGCATGAGTCACCATATGTATTTGAAGACCTATGACTACTGATTGAATAGCTAACAGATGATCTGAGCTCATGCTATGATTTGTACCATATGTGTACACTGGATAGAGCAAGGTATTTGGTATCATAAAGCAACAATTGAACAAATATTCACTGCACTAAGGAGATATGTGGCTCATCTCCATACAATGTAGGCTATAAAGAGCTTTACAATGATGGGTCTATGGTGACCTCATACCTCTCAAATGGCCAATTTTTGCCTCATATGTTTGGTCTCTTTTCTCATAAAATTTGTGGTTTGGGTGTAAATCATTGAGGATTGATGTCACTAAATGATGACAGATATTTGAGTTTCAGACTTCATACCCTTCAGAAAATGCATGTTAATATACATTTTATTATTCTATAAACTTTCTAAGCTTATAAGAGCAATATTTAAAATATGTGCCCAT
Organism: Protopterus annectens; assembly: GCF_019279795.1. Lineage (NCBI taxonomy): Eukaryota > Metazoa > Chordata > Ceratodontiformes > Protopteridae > Protopterus > Protopterus annectens. Next base: position 1,093,643,605 of record NC_056733.1, read on the forward strand.
TTTTGACCCCCCCCCCCCCACACACACACACAATTATTTCAGGCCTTGTCCAGATTTCTTGTGCTAAGAGGTTGAGAGGCATGGATGAGAGCCAGCAGCAAACTTAGGTATCCTATCATATGCTCGTTCAAGTTGCGCAAAAATAATTAGAGGACATTACTGCTAGGAGCGAGTACAAATATGCCGTGAGTGGTCTAGATGAAGGCATTAGGAATGAGGTAGTCCTGTAATGACGGCCCTGTGTTTGACGACGTTTAGAGATTTTAGAAATTACCTGCTTTTATCAAACGTCAGTAATAATATACTCTCGCTATTGTGTTTTACTAATGAAAGCAAACAAACTAAAAGGGCAGTTTCTAGAGTAGATCAGTTAACCTTGAAATTATATCAGTGTTAGCCAGATTGAAATCCTGACCCTAGTGGTGGTCCAAGGCTACTTTAATGGAAATCACAACAGTTGGCGGGCATTAAGAAAGCATAAATAACTCTCAAGTTATGTTATTGTATACATAAACCAACTTATAGTCCTCTTTCTTTATTTTTACGCTGTGGTTGTAATATTTAAATTCTTCTAAAGTGCTTCATGGAGTTCTTTTGCCTAACTTGCCCCTGAAAACTGAAGTGGTGTACCATTTTTGTTTGAGAAGATAATTGCTCCATTGTTTTACTGCTGTTGTCACTAGTCCACTTGTATATTATAGGTTCATAGGTTGGTACCAGGCTATCGGCTGTAAGGCCCGTGCAAGCCTAGCCATAACAATTCCCTGGAATTTTTTTCCCACAATATTTACTTCTCTGGGCCCCTGTATACAGCTCAACTTAATTTATTTGATATTTTCGATTGTTGTTAGAGGTCTTGTTATGATTTACATCTCAAGTATAATCACTCAGTTGATTGTTTACTATAGAAAATGTCCAAGAAAACGTTGCTACCATTGGGTCTGTTGTTTCAACTTTTGTGGTTTTGCAGCATTGGCTGACCTCGGCATTTCACAAAAGACCCCTTGTAATTTCAACTCTTCATACCGAAGCAGATTGTTGTAAAGAATTGCCACCGGAAACTTGATCTAAAAAAACGTACAACAGTTTGGGATGCCGCTAGCTATGGAAGAACATCCTTGATGTTGCCTTCTATTTTTGTCCTGTCACTCCTTTATTTTTTGATTTTCTGGTAAACCTCTGAGGATTACATTGCCATAATACCAGGCGTCAGAGTGTCCTTATTGTTTTGAAAAAGCATGCTGGTGGTGTACTCCGTTTTAACTGAATTGGAGTATTACCGTCCATCCATCCTCAACCCCTTTTCCCATTTCGCACATGGGGTCGGGGTGTCCCTTCCGCAGTGACAATCATCTCGAGCCAAGGTTTACACCACCAGGTGGTTAGCCCTGCCGCGGTAGTTCATTCACACCATTCACTCGCGCACACACTGTCACTTATGGCCACACCATTCAGTCGCGCACACACTGTCACCTATGGCCAGTTTAGAGTGTCCAATCAGCCTACTGCTTGGGGGCTTTGTCCCCATTACTTGTGGCTTTGTTCAGCAGTATTGATCAGTTAAGATACGAGGTACATGTCCTCCTATCGATTTAATAAACTAGTAAAAGAAACTTCTTCTATTTGGGAGCTATTTTTACTTTTCCCATCTTTGCTGGAAGCTTTTCTTATGGAATACCTGGATAGTTTTTTTTTGTATTTGATTCCATAGGATGTAGTATAGAACCACAGCATCTTCATGAAGCACAATATGAAGAATGTGGATTTGTGACTTGTTGGCTAGTTTGGTTTAGTGTGCTTTCCTTTGCGTTTAGTGCAGCCATTATTCTTCTAAAATTAAGCTATTTAGCTGTGCGTGTCCGAAGGCAATTTTATTAGTAGCCTTCTCTTTTAAAGAGTAGTGGACTTAAATGCGCTTTATTTTTAATTCCACATTTAAAACACTTCGTGTCGCTGTTTGCCTATATATACGTTTACTGAACAACTCGCGTAGGTTTTTGTTGAAATAGACGAATATTCAAAGGCAATATCTGCATTTGATAAAGGCAGCTCTGAGGACCACATCTCATTTCAGTGTTATAGTTACTGATAAATGAGTGGACATTATCACTTCCTGCTGAACTACACAGAGCGGATTATTGTATAATGGGCTTCCTGACTTTATCCACATGTGTGGTTGCAAACATCCAAGCTGGTTATTTGCTTCTGGTTCTGTTATTTTGTAACAAAGCGGATTCCACGCTGCGCTACTCTGTTAGAGAAGAACTGGCCAAAGGTTACGTGGTCTCCAATATCGCAAATGACCTGGGACTGGAGCTCAAAATACTGACCGATGGTGGAGCGCATATAGTAAGTGAAGGCACTAAGCAGTACTTTCAAATAAATAAAAATACAGGAATGTTGTTAATAAATGAACGGATAGACAGAGAGCAAATCTGTGGAGAGATACCTAACTGCATACTATACTTCCAGCTTGTAGTTGAAAGTCCATTTCAGCTGTTTCGTGCAGAAGTGGAAATTTTAGACGTGAATGATAATGCTCCATGTTTTCCTCAAAAGGAAATTGTTATCACCATACCGGAGCAAACACCCCCGGGGACTAAGTTCTCGATAGAAAGAGCACAGGATTTGGACGTGGGTACCAATACTGTCCAAAACTATCTGATTACTGTGAATGAACATTTTCGTTTGGATGTTCTGGATGGAACTGATCAAAGGAAACGGCCAGAAATCGTACTTGTAAAACAGTTAGATTATGAAAAGACGCGTAAATTGTTTTTGCAAGTGTCTGGAGTTGATGGCGGTGAGCCACAAAGAACTGGAACAGCTGTTGTCCAAATAATTGTTCTAGACAACAACGATAATCCGCCAGTTTTTAACCAATCTATTTACAAAGTGAATCTTTTTGAACAAGATGCCAAAGATTATGTGGCACTTAAGGTAACCGCTACAGACCTAGATGACGGACCAAATGGTGACATTACTTATGCTTTCTCTCATTTTTCAGATGCAATGGGCCGTATTTTTAAATTAAATAACAAAACTGGGGAAATAACTGTAGCTGAACCGCTGGATTTTGAGGACACACACATTTATGAGATAGAAGTACAAGCTAGAGATGGTGGTGGCATGACATCATTTTGTAAAGTCGTTATTGAAATTGTTGATGTAAATGACAATCCACCAGAGATATTCCTATCGTCAGTTAGACATTCCATACCAGAGAACTGTTTGCCCCAAACGGTTGTAGCTGTCTTAAATGTCAGAGATAGAGATGGGGGCGGTAAGGGGGACATCCGCTGCTCCATCAGTAGCCATCAGCCTTTTAGATTAACGTCTTCTTTTAAGAACGTTTACCGTTTAGTCACAGACGGCCAATTTGATCGTGAGAAAAGGTCAGAGTACAACATTACAGTTACTGCATTTGATGATGGGACTCCACCATTGTCTTCTACAGCAGTTATACGTTTACATATTTCTGACATCAATGATAACCCGCCAGTTTTCAATAAAGCATCGTACATCATGCAAATAATAGAGAATAACAACCCAGGTGAGCTTATTGGATCTGTTATGGCAACTGATATGGATACTTCTGAAAACGCTCAGGTATTTTATTCTGTTATTGAAGACATGGTTAATGATTGCCCATTATCTCATTTTATCACAATTAATTCGAACAGCGGCAATATATTTGCAGTGAGACCTTTCGATTTTGAGCAGTTGAAAGAATTGACATTTCTTGTTCAAGCTCGGGATTCTGGTGCTCCAACATTAACCAGTAATGCCACTATAAAGTTATATATTATAGATCAGAACGATAACACCCCTACTCTGCTACACCCCTCCCCAAATGACGGTTCCTTTTCAGCAGAGATTGTCCCTAGGAATGCAGAAGCTGGATATGTTGTTAGCAAAGTCATTGCTGTTGATGCAGACTCTGGACAAAACGCCTGGCTCTCCTTTCACCTTCTAAAGTCTTCAGATCCAAGTCTTTTTTCAGTGGGGGTTCACACAGGAGAAATAGCAACAGTTCGAGGAATTACAGAAAAAGACAATAACCGGCATACATTGATTGTAATTGTCAAAGACAATGGGCAGCCCTCGCTTTCTACAACAGCAACAGTTAAAGTAGTGATAGCAGAAAACTTGTCTGGAAACCATTTAGAAATTGTGGAGGAGGAAAAAGCAGATGAATACGACTCACATTTAACCATTTATTTAATAATTTCATTAGCCGCTATTACTTCGTTGTTCTTGGCCTCTGTAATAATGGTAGTGATATGCAAAGCCTGCAGAATCAAACCATCAAAACATCCCAGTGCCTTAGATCAGAATATGAGTAGCTCAAACATTGTGAGTTTCAGAACAAGCTATTTGGATTCACTTGCTAGAGGAACTTTACATCAGGGTTATCTGCAGGAAGTTCGGTCCCAGGATCCAGCTAAGGCAAGCTCTTGTACTGGAAAGGAACAAATCGACCATGCCCTGCTCATTGATTTTAATAATAAGAACGAGGTAGGAACATTTTAAGCTGTGTTTAGCAATTTGATAAATGCATTCATGATGCAAGAAGTTCCACTTAAAATTGGATTAAAATAATACCGCCACTGGTACCTCTCAACCCCATAACTCAATAATTCTGGACAAAGCCAAGAATAATATTGGGTTGAGAGGTAGGGGAGGGCAAACGCCCGAAATCGGGGGCAAAATTTAAATGTTGCGCTTATAATCTTAGAAAGTTGCTAGAATAACAGGTTTTGCACTAGCATGCATTTTCTTAAGGATACCAGGTCTAAAACGTAAATGTCTTGTCATTATTTAGGAACTTCATTCCTCAATGATTTGCCAGAAAGCAGCTAATTGTATGAGGAACAGACTAAAATAAGACAAAGTCTATACATTCTGTGAAATTCTGCACATAGTGCCACTGTATGGAAAGATAATTACTTAGTTCTCAACTATTAGCTCAAGAATGTTTGGACACAAAACACGAAATAAAGAAATTAAAATGCCTACATTTGGGGACACTTTTAAAACGTTGGAATTGACATAGAAAGCTACAGAATTCTATAATTCTGGTTTCTGACATTATTTAGTGACTGCATTATTTTATTATATATTATTACAGTAAGTTTGTTAACTGGAGTAGTCATTAGGCCTGATCAAGTCTGATCAATTTCAGCCACAGCTTCGGATTTCACACTGCACACAGAAAAGCAGTTTGTCTGAAAACAGTAGATAACAGAGAGATTGTTATGAAGTATATAATGCAACAGAAGGTTGATTATACATATTGCCAAAGTTTAATTTGGGTATACACACATTGTCTATGTACATGTTGTAAAACAATGCAGATTACCATTCATAGTTGTAAAATACTTTACAGTATGTTAGTGTTAACTATTGCTAAAGCTTGGACTCCATTATAAATTGAGTAAGTTAGTATTATTTTTATTAGTAGTACACATGCAATTAGTAGCATTGTCACCTCCCAGTAAGACGATGTCCCATTCGATTCTCAGCTAGAGGGTCTTCTGTGGAGACATGCGTGAATGGGCGTACTTTTGTTGAAGGTTGTGCATTAGGGCCGGCAACTCAGCACGTAAAAATCAACTGCCAATCATTAGCGGACCGGAGTTCTGCTGTGGCGACCCCTAACCGGGAAAAGCTGAAAGACACAACAACAACAACATTCTGATCTTACAGATGGTTAGAGATCTGTCAAACAATTATATACATCATGCATACATACATATACATCGTCCTATTAGCCTGAAGAGTCTGATATACAAAGCTATGGAATACATCATCATGGACCTAATAAACAAAGATATAGGGAATCTCCAAACTCTGGATCCCACACGGTTTGGTTTTGTGAAGGGTAGATCATGCCTGCTCAACTTGGTCAACTTCTTTGAGTCAGTCCCCAGAGCTGTGGATGAAGGCAAGGTGGTTTAAACAGCCTACCTTGATCTGGCCAAGGCTTTTGATACCATTCCACAATCAGGAATAACAGGAAAAACTCATTAAGCTTGGCATCAACCCCTGTATCACTAGGTGGGTTGCAAACTGGCTCACAGATAGAACCCATAGTGTGAAAGTAGCTGACTCCAAGTCAGATTGCTGATTAGTCACAAGTGGAGTCCCACAGGGTTCGGACCTGGGTCCTCTCCTGTTTGGTATCTACTTCTCTGACGTCCAGGCCAACACAAAGGGACTCTGGCTGACAAAGTTCACAGACAATTGCAAGTTGGGAGCTATTATTAACTCCCCAAGTGATGTTGACATCCTACAGAATGGCCTCACTGTGACCAATGATTGGTGTCAGAACCATGGCCTTAAGCTCAATGCCAAAAAATGTGTCGTCATCCTCTTTGGGAAAAACCCAGTTCCTATGAATTACCACATTGATGGTAGTCCACTGAACACAGAAGACATTGTAAGAGATCTGGGAACACAGGTTGATAGTAACCTCTGTTTTGATCGCCACATTGCCACTGTGGTCAGAAAGTACTTCTATGTGACAAATCTCATTACTAAGGGTTTTGCATCCAGGAAGAAAGAGGCCATTGTCTCCCTCTACTCTTCCCTCATTAGGCCAATCTTCGAGTACAATGCCCCATTTGGCATGTACCTCACTAGACACCTGCAACAACTGGAGAGGCCATGAAAGTACCTCACAAAGAGGATCCTAGGCCTTAAACACTTGTCCTATATGGACAGACTCAAAAAACTCCAACTATTCTCTGTGTCATATCACCTACTTAGACGCGATCTCTGCTTGACTTACAAAGCCATGTCTGACCCAGCTCTGTTAGAAATTCTAATCTAAAGAAATCCCAATCCCTCCACACCAGACACTTCAGAGACCTTAACCTCATTAACACAATTAACAGAACATGCTGGAGGGGCACGTTCATAACCCAGAGACTGCCCATGCTATGGAACAGACTTCCCATATAAGTAGAACAAAGAAACACCAAATAAGTAAGGTACCTCCAAGCAGAATAAAGACAGTCCAAAACAAAGAATGAATGGTACTCCGCGACAATCGAAGCAGACCCAAAGGATAGTAACTTAATAATTCTTTATTTCACAAAATGAAGTAAGCGCTTTTGTGTTTCCATAAGCTAATTATATAACTGAGATAATTAGAAAGAATTGGGGTATGTTACTATTAGATGAACATATAAAGGAAGTAGTAGGCACAGGTCCGAGATTTAGTTACAGGAACACCAAATCATTGAAACGGACTTTGTGTTATGAGAAAAGTAACAAGAAAGAACTCCATTCCACTAGGAAAAGGACTTTTTCCTGTCGCCACTGCAACCAATGTGGTTTTATAGCAAACACTAACAGTTTCTTACATCCTGATACACATTTGAAATATGAGTTCCATCATTATACAGATTGTAGGTCAAGAAATGTGGTTTATTTAGCTACATGCCAAAAATGTAATAGTTTCTATGTAGGAAAGACGAATAGGACTTTGAGAGAGAGAATAAGAGAACATGTCTATGCCATTAGTAGAGAGAATGAGGGTAATGCAACAGCCAGACATATCATTCAGAATGATATGACACATAATTTTAAGTTTTTAGTCTTAGAGTCAAAACATCCCACAGTGAGGCTAGGAGCTATAGGGAACTATACTGAGAAAGAGGAAGGTAAATGGATTATCAGACTACAAGCAGACAGAGGACATGATCTGAATGAGAGGGTTTCTTTGAAACCATTTCTCATGGACCATGCTCTGAAACATTGATTCTTAGATCTTAAATATTGGCTTATACATTGGTTAATGTTTTATTTGTATACATGCATATGTTTTTATGTTATTATTAATATAGTTAGTATTTATTAGATAGGTTTATGAAGAAACCATATATGGTAGGGATATACAAGCATTGGCACTTTAAATTTTAAATAGTAATTTTTACTGAGAGTTTTTATTGGTTGTTTTATATGAGACTCAGTAATTAAATGGAGCATTTACACAATGTATTTGAAAGTCTGATGAAGTGTTTATGGAAACACGAAAGTGCTTACTTCATTTTGTGAAATAAAGAATTATTAAGTTACTATCCTTTGGCTCTGCTTTGATTGTCATGGAGTGCCATTCATTCTTTGTTTTAAACTTCCCATACATGTCAAGCAGAGCACCTTGCTGACCCTCTTCAAGAGAAATCTTGATGAGTGGATGGGAAACAGAAAATTCACCCCGGGGATAACACCAGTGGCTCTACCCAACAGAGGCACTAAGAACTAAGGTCAGGTGGCACTATGCCAGGGTAATCCTATGGCTAAGCTTGTAAAGGCCCCAGGACCATTAGCCTAGTACACACCTATGAACCTATTATTCACACAAATCAGAAGGACATTGGACATCAGAATGAGCTTTGTATTTTGTAGTAATATAATGGCATTAGTTCTGTACACATGTTTTTTTTTAAGTTATGGAAGGTTGTTTAACAGAGGGGCAGGTGTCTCTTTCATTTGGTGTTGCAGTTTTCTTTCTCTGAAACCCTAATCAGAGGGTTAGTTTCTGATTTTGTTGAAAATGTCTCCCACAGTTTAGGACCTTGGAATGAGAAGGCATAGTCAGTTGATGTTAAGTTAGCTGATGTTCTTTGGTTGGCTGTTGCATTATTTGTTTGGAAGCAGAGTTGAAAGGGAATACATTTTACAGATAAAGATTGGAATGTCTTGTTATTTGAGGGTTTTGCAGATGAGGGTAAGTAGGAAGATATTTGTATGTTTGGGTTGCCACTTTGTGGGCTTTAAAAGAGTGCAGCAGTGTTTGTGGGGTGGGGGTGGTGCTTAAAGGAGGATGAAGTGACAGCATATATATTTTTTGAGGCATTAGCCGGGACTTGAAATCCATAGATCAGTTGAAGTTGTAGTATGTATTTTCTTATTACAGTTCTGCCTTTGGGAGTTGGGTAAATAATGCAAAATGGTTGTGACAGGTATACTGACATGATTTTATGTTTGGTTTTAAACTGTCATTGTGAACTGATACAACTAATGAGGGATCAGTAGGTCCATGTGAAAGATGACTCATATTCAACATTTTGGTTGTTGCAGAAGGGGAATAAAAAGGGTTGATACGTTTTTTTAAAGCCCTAACTGTATGCAAAAAATGGCACTTACATTTTTTTGGTGTTTAGAATAACCTTGACTGTTACATAGCCATTTAAAAAGGATATTAAGATCTATATGGAGACTGTATAAATTGTTTTGTAGGAGGAGAAGAGTCATTGAAAACTAGATCACTAATGTATAGAATAAGGTGGAATAATTTATGATCTGATGACAGGAGGTTAATGAATAAATTTAAAATAATGGGGGCATGAACTGATCCTTGGGATGGAGATATTTTCAGGGGAAGAAAGAATCCTATTAGAACAAACAGTAAATATTCATTAAGGTAGGTATTTTGTGAACCAGACTGTGATAATAATAGAGGATAGAACACCAACAGGTGGTCATTGTTTGAATTACTAAAGATGATGCCTGTAATGGAGAAAGTATGGTTACCTCGTAAGTCTTGGAATTCATGCTGGTGTATAGTAAGAATATTGTACTAATGAAGTCAATTAGTGGTTTATGTTTACATTGCTTTTTCAAGCACTTTCCAGGTCAGCACAGCAGTGAAATTGGCTTGTAGTTGGCTGTATTGGCTTATTTACTTCACCTAGTAATTGGTATTGAACATCCTCTTTCCACTGCTAATCAGAAGTGTGCTGTTTGTGAGATAGGAGAAGAGGTGGCATATTTGATGATTAACATCATTAGTGCATAGTTTTAAAATCATGGGTAAATGCCATGGCTGAATATAGGCTCCTTGCTGGAAAATGAATTGATTAATTTGCTACTTTCCTTAGGTGAAATAGTAGAAGATGTGGCCCATACAGAGACAGAAAAGAAGTGGAGCTGTTAGCAGTGTGATTTTGACAAAGAAGTGGAAAACCTGTGTAAAATAAGATTGAAAGGTGTTTTTTTTGTTAGCTCTTCCCATTAACTTGTTGAGTTCTCACCACAATTTTTAGGGGTTGTTTAATGATGGTGGAATATATTTTGTATTACTGTAGTTTTGGCTTATTTTTATTGGGTGATATATGTGGCAAGGTTGGGAAAGAATTCTGTTTCATACCACCCATGAAGAGTCTCTTTGCTTGAGAGGAGAGTGGAGTTCTGCTATTATCCCTTCCAATTACAATGTATTTGTTTTCTGGATGTAATCTATTACTTGAATCTGTGTTTTTTTAAGTTTAGTAGTTGTGTAGATAATAAGGTAGTTGCTATGTTTACACATAAGGTTTGGCAAGAACAGTATAAAGCCTTTTGAGTACATAGTATTCTCTGAGTTATTAGTGTAAATCAAACAAAATAACCAAGAGTCCAACAGGAACAACAGAGGAACCATTGGCCACAGCGACTGAATTCCAAGCTTTTATTGTCAACTAATAACAATCTTTGCCAACAGGTTTAGCGCTTTCATCCAAACACTATTAGTACTTCCTCAGAACAACATAATGCTAACATCCCAACCATTAAATACCCATGCTCTTCTACTTAATCTTAATTAAACATTAATTAGTGACATCACTATAAAACCATTTAAAGACACAGTAAAAATACAATACAAAATTACAATACAAAATTATATACATTAAAATGTGTACCACAAGCCCTTTAAATAACTTGGGTATCTACCCTAAAATGTATTTAAATTTCAACAAAGCAGAAATACTCACATTGTCATTTATTCCTGGGAAATTTGTTGCATCCAGATGCAATTCCCACTTTAATTCACAAATGTCAAGATGCACGTCTAAAACCCTGCCTTGCACATCCTTAACCAATTGTTGCAAAACAAAAAAAACTAAAAACATGTCCCTGATGTGCAGAAATGTGTCTAGCCAAGGCATTGGTAGGTTTCCCTTTTCTAATATTTAATAAGTGCTCGTACACCCTATCTTTGAAATGCCTACTAGTCTTTCCTACATAGAATGCCAGGCAGTGCTCACATTTAGCCATATAGTCCACATTTTGACTTAATTAAAATGTCCATAAAATTGCACCCTAATTCCATTGATACATAACCTACTTCCAGTTTCCATTATGTATTTACATATTGCACATCATCCGCATTTAAAATTGCCTATTGTTCTATTGGTGCCACAAGGTTCCATCTGGCTACTCATCTCCAAAATGTCTTTAAAGGATCTATCCTTCCTAATGACAAATTTTGGGGTTTTCCCAATTTGTGTTCAACATCCCTATCCAACTGCAACAGCCCCCAGTTTTTTTGAATGACCTGGGTAACCCATTCAACATCCCGATTAAATGTATTAATGGACATCAAACTGCTTTCCTTCTCCTTTCCATCATTATTCAGTCCCATATACCCTTGCACATTCCTATTCATTATTGTTGTTGCAGTTCCTGTTAAAATGGGTCTATAAAAATCTTCACTCCTTTTTGTAATGATTTCTTCTTTATCCAAAGCACACAAGGGTTTAGGGTAACCTTTCTTCATAAATAAACCTAGTATATAGTCGGTTTCACCAAGAAACTCCAACTCATCACTGACCATCCTGGCTGCCCTTACCAACTGCCCTTTTACTATAGACTTTTTTGGTGGTAAGGGTGCCAGCTATGGTATTCCAAATAAGAATTTGAGAAGGTAGCATTTCTATGCATCCCTGACACCAAACACTTATTCATTCCGTTTATCCTTAACTTCAAATCTAAGTAGGATATCATCTCATGGCTTTATTCATAGGTGAATTTAAAAAATACCACCATCTGGTTGATGTATATAAGAACTTTTCCCAGCACATACTTTGGCCCTTCCCATCCAGGAATCTCGTGTAATGCTTAATGTGGGACATAAATATACTAGGGAATATATATTCCTGTTTCCAGTATGACATAACGTAGTGGGCATATACGGGGGCACATGCAACCCCCATAGCCACACCGGTTAGCTGTTTATAGAACTGTCCCTCAAAATGCAAACAAATGTTGTTCAACACAACCTTCATTAACATAGTAAACACATTAATTTGGTCTTGGTCAAATAACTGGGTTTTATTTAACTGCTGTTCCAACCATTCTAACCTAACTACATGGGGTATCACAGAAAATAAATTACATATGTCCACAATAACCAAAATTGTGTCTTCAGTAATAATTGTATCTCAACTTTTCTAAAAAGTGCCATGAATCTTTGGTAATATAGGAAAACACGCCCAGCCCTTTTTGTAAATGATAATCAAGATATTTGCTAATAAAACAAGTCTTGGCATGTTTCCCATCCACTATAGGCCAAAACTTCAAATTTTCTAATCCCCTGTGTATTTTCGGTATTCCAAATATATTGGAACCAATGGGATATTCATTTTTCAAATATCTGTGTTTACTTTCATTAATCTGCCCCTGATATAACATGTCATCCAACAACAAGTCCAATTTTTTGTATGCTATGTGAATCTCATTAATGTTACTTTTACTGTAAGTATCATCCATCAAAAGCACTACCATATTGTCAAAGTAATCATTTTTATCCATTATCACTGCCCCATTTCCGTTATCGGGTTTCATTATACGTATATCCCTATCTTGGGCAATTTCAGCTAACACACTTCTCTCTTCCATGGATAAATTGCTTTTGCAGTACCTCTGTTTGCTCTTAAATCCTTCCCTGATATTGATTTCACATGCTCTTTCATAGACAGCTACTATATTATTGGCAGGGGGGGTTAAAACTACTAGGCATTTTTAAACCTGGCTCATATGTTTCCATGGTTCCACTTTTAAACCACAGTTTTAAATTCATCTTCCGTGTAAACAACCTTAAGTCAATTAAGGTGTCAGACAAAACCTCACGTCTACCTGGCACAAAGGTGAAGCCTTTAGATAACAAATCTGCATGCATGACACCCAAAGCCCTTTTAGAGTAATTATATAACTTATAATCACCCAGAGTGTTAGTTATAATACCAGGGTTACTCCTACTGTCTTTGTATTCCATGTTTAATAAAGCATCAAACAAACCATCAAATTCAACTTGTGCATTTTCATTACAGACATAATTACTATCCACTTGTTCATTACTGCATACAACATGTCCATTATTAACACACACAACGTGCAGGTTGATTTTGTGTAGCAATTCTACTACCTCACTACTGGATTCCAGACCTTCCATTTCCCAGGTTACATAACCGACTTCACACCAAACAAGATAACCAAGAGTCCAACAGTAACAACAGAAGAACCACTGGCCACAGTGACTGAATTCCAAGCTTTTATTGTCAACCAACAACAATCTTTGCCAACGGGTTTAGCGCTTTCATCCAAACACTATTAGGACTTCCTCAGAATAACATAATGCTAAAAATCTCAGCCATTAAATACCCATGCCCTTCTACTTAAAAATCTAAATTACACATTAATTAGTGACATCACTATAAAACCATTTAAAGACACAGTAAAAATACAATACAGAATTACAATACACAATTATATACATTAAAATGTGTACCACAAGCCCTTTAAATAACTTGGGTATCTACCCTAAAATGTATTTAAATTTTAACAAAACAGAAATACTCACATTATCATTTATTCCTGGGAAATTAGTTGCTTTCAGATGCAATTGCCACTTTAATTCACAGATGTCAAGATGCACGTCTAAAACCCTGCCTTGCACATCCTTAACCAATTGTTGCAAAACAAAAAAACTAAAAACATGTCCCTGATGTGCAGAAATGTGTCTAGATATTAGAAAAGGGAAACCTACCAATGCCTTGACATGGCAATTATGAATGCTATCAATATTTCAATATCTTTAGGAATATCATAAAATGGTATGAGGTTTGGGTTACTGTGAGGTGCCATCATAAAATGCCATGGAAGACTCAGTGCGAAGGTAAACAAAGATACTAGTGATACTCAGCATCCAACTGATGCAGTTTGACAGATACTCTTTGCAAATAAAATTTAAGCAACATTTCCATATTTCTGTAAAGTATTCAAACTAAAGGAATCTTGCAGGCATCACCAGAACAGTGATAACTAGATGAACAACTTTACTGCCCATACTGTTTGTATAGCGGAGAAGGTTACTGAAACATAACAATTTGGAATTGTCATTTTGCAGCTCTGCAGCAAAAACATGACATTTCTGTCTTCAGAGTGAATCATAAAATCGAGATTACATTTTTTGTTTTGAAATCATTGCCAAAATAAAGAAAGGCTTCTTTTAAATAACTCTGAGGTTTGTATATTCCGTTAGCATTTATGGTTTGTGAGACATTATTGTTTCTCTGAGGGATGGTTTGTAAAAGTTTTTTATCAGAAATCTTTTGGCATTCAGCAAGCAGGTCCATTAAAGTACTTGGGTAACAAGAGCTGTAATTGTTTGGTAATGCTTAGGGCAGAAAAGGTTAAGGTGCAGTATTCTTAAGCAATGACTCAAGGCTTTCAGTTTAAGATAAAGTTTTTCATATAGTATGGCAGTTACTTTACAGTCAAAGCTGTAAGTATTAAGAGGTGATATGTCTTTTCAGATGTCTTTTAGTGAGATAGAGGGATATAGATTGGGTAGGTTTAAATCTGAAAATTGTTAGAGATTTTCAGGTTATCTTGTCTGCAATGGTTTTAAGGTGCTAGGGGAAATGGCAGTTTTAGTCCATAAGGTAGGAAGAAATGACTGTTAAGACGTGCTTCTCACTGTTTAGACAGTCATTAGTGTAAAAGAACCTGGCTTGTGATAGTATATTGGCAAGATGGTTAACACTCAAATGATGATGAAGAGAGAGAAAGAGGGAAAGAATAATTTATGCAGTGTTTTTGGATGCAATACCTTTTTTCTGGTTTAGGGGATAAACTAGTAATTAAGAATGAGTTGTTATTACATGAAGAGTGTCCCATTTCATCACTTGACCAATCTAAGAGACCATATAAAATGATAAAACAGAATTCAGCTGCTGAAATGATGGATTTAATCGGTAGTTTTTGTCAAATATAATTAAGAACATTGCCCTTGTTTATATTTATTTCACAACTCACTTAGTAGTGGTTACATTCTTGCTGTTTAGAAAAAAGTCCTAGTGATTCCTATACTTAAAGGAGGAGATCCTTCAGAAACTGGGAATGAATTTTAGGCCTATTAGTTTAACATTTATTTTGGGGAAATGCTTTCAGCAGATTGAAACTAATTATATTTTGATCATTGGAAATACACAATTAATATGTTCCAACATAATTTTACCAAGGGTCAATCTTGTCTAACTAATGTACTATCTATCAAAATATTTGGAATATTCTTGATATAGGCATGTTAGCTGATGTAGTTTTGGGATTTGAGTAAGTTTTTTGATACTGTTAAATATATAAATATTTTCTGAAGAAATTTATATCCTCACTAATAACTAGGAACTGGGAGAGAAAAGGTGAAGTTTGGAAGCTAGTAGGGAAGAAAGTGATAAAGATCTGGAATACTTTGTTTAACGGTATTTTAAAAGGAGGAGAAGCACCAACATCCTGGAATAAAGCTGTGGTGGCTGTAATACCTAAAGATGGCAACAATCCATCAGATCCAGCTTCATATAGGCCCATTTCAATTCTAAGCTATGATTATAAAGTGTTTATGTCTATAATGGCTAAAAGAATGGCAAAGGTGATGCTAAAATTGATAGATATGGATCATTATGGTTTTGTGGAGTGGAGGCAAACATTTAACAACATTAAAAGAACAATGGTGATCCAGAGAAAGCAGAATGTAAGAAAATACCACTGTTATTAGTGGGTCTTGATGCAGAGAAAGCATTTAACAGAGTAAGCTGGGATTTTATGATTAGGGTAATGGAAGAATTTGCATTCCCTGACACAATAATCAGGTTAATTATGAGGATATATGAGGGATTGAAAGCAAAAATTCAAGTGGAGTGGGAGTCCTCTCTGATAACTTATGTTTAAACAGAGGAAACAGGCAGGGGTGTCCTCTTTCCCTTTGTTGTTTGTGTTATATGTAGAACTACTGGCAAAGAAAATAAGGGACTCAGAAATTCAAGGATCTAATTTGTATGGTAATAAAGAAAAGTTGGCTTTATTTGCAGATGATATTATTCTGTACCTGAGAAAACCAGAAAAGGACATCTCAGTGTTGTGGAACATTCTGAGACAGTTTTAAGTCTTTTTGGATACAGAATTAATGAAGACAAAACAAAGGCAACAGCTGTAAACTGTGTAGCCACACACAAATTGGTTAATCAATATCCATATTTATGGGTACACTATAAAATGAAGTACTTATATGTATGCTTTAAAAATTATTCTGTTATGGCAGCTAAGAATATATGAGAAGAGATTAAACAAAGTATAATACAAAAACTGAGAAACTGGAAGCTCTGTTTTATGGATAGCAAGATACAAGCAGTGAAAATGTTTTTGTCCCTCTAGTTTTATACACATGTCAGGCATAGTTTTATCAACCAGAAGAGAAGTTGTGGATAACAATTAATAAAGAGTTGAAAGATTTTATCTGGGAGGGGAAGAGGGCAAGAGTCAAGTGAGATAAGCTGATCCTTCCAACACAAGATGGTTTGGGATTACCTGATTTGAAGGAGTAATTCACACATTCACATGCAGAAAGCTACAATTCAAAGTGGAAATGGATGATGATGAAATGGTGAATCTCAAGAAGTAAGAAGAAACTGGGATTATGGCTGCAGATCCTTAAGGAGAATAACAACCATGTAGAATATTATATTCATAAAGTAGCAGAAAGTATTCTAAGAAATAAGCCAACATGAGAATGGAGAAACAAGATTCTGGT